>NC_092873.1:133690204-134011141 GCF_028372415.1 Notamacropus eugenii | reverse complement strand
AGATGTTGCTTATTATTTTCAGGGAGGCTCCATCTTTTTCCTATACTCTCCAGTGTTTTCAATAGAAATTGGTGTTGTATTTTGCCACAAGTTTTTCTGCATCTATTGATTTAATCATGTTCTTTCTGACAGTTTTATTCTTCATATAATCAACAATACTGACAGTTTTCCTAATATTCAAGCATCTCTGCATTCCTGGTATAAATTCTTTCTGATCTTAATATGTTATTCTCATGATGAGTTGCTGTCCTCTTTTTGCTAATATTTTCATTAAAATTTTTCAAGCTATATTTAGTAGAGAAATTGGTCTATAATTTTATTTCTTTGTTTTGACTCTTTTTGATTTAAGTATCAGAACCATATTTGTATCATAAAAAGAATTTGGGAGGACACCTTCTTTGTCAATTTCCCCAGATAATCAATATAGTATTGGAGTTAACTGTTCCTTAAGTGTTTGACTAAATTCACTTGTAAATCCATATTGTCCTGGAGATTTTTTTCCTAGGGAGTTCATAGAAAACCTTTTCAATTTTTATTTTTCTGAGATGAGGTTCTTTAAGTATTTAACTTCCTCTTTTGTTAATCTGGGCACTTTATTTTTTTTTTAATACTCATCCTCATTTAGATTGTCAAAGTTATGGGCATTCAGATAGGCAAAGTAATTTCTAATTATTGTTTTAATTTCCTTTGGAGATGAGTTCATATTTTTCATTTTTGATAATGGTAATTTGTCTTTCTTTTTTCTTTTTCTTAAATCAACTTGATGAAAGGTTTATCAATCTTATTGCTTTTTTCATAAAACCAACTCTTAGTTTTAAATTTTAATTCAATAGTTTTCTTAATTTAAATTTTATTAATCTCTCCATTGAATTTCAGTATTTCTAATTTGTTATTTACTTGGTTATTTTCAGTTTGTTCTTCTAGCTTTTTCAGTTGCATTCCCAGTTCATTGATCTCCTCTTTCTTTATTTTATTCATGTAGGTGTTCAATGATATAAAACTTCCCTTAAGAACTGCTTTTGCAGTAACCCATAAGTTTTTGTATTCATTACTGTCATTATCTTGAGTGAAGCTATTGATGCTTTCTATCATTTGCTATTTATCCCACTTATTCTTTAGGACTGTTTTATTTTGTTGCCAATTAATTTTGGTTTACCTTTCCATGGCCTTTTATTACATATAATATTTATTGCACTATGATTTGAGAAGGATGCATTGGCTATCTGTGCCTGTCCCCACCAAGTTGTGAGGTTTTTATGCCCTAGTACATACAATTTTGCATAAATGCTATGTACTGCTGAAATATATATATATATATATATATATATATATATATATATATATAATATACACACACATAAATATATACAAACACTCACATACGTATGTACATATGTTTATTAAATCAATTTATTTGTTTTCAGCTTTTTACAATCACTTCCACAAGTCTTAAATTTTCTTAATTCCTTTATTTTTTGTTAATATGAAACATTTATAATTTCCCCTTTAACCTGCCTGTTATATCTGCAGTCTCACTGTCTTATATCCCTTACTAACAGTAATTTTTTTTAAAGCCAAAGAAAACGAAGTTTTTTAAAGACTTGCCATCTTGGGTTGGCTCTTAAGGAGCCAAACCATTTGTAATGTTTGTATTCACAAGCGGGTCTGATCAAATCTCAGCTAGACAAGAGTCTGAGCTGGATTGAATCTCAGCACCTTCATGGAGGCAAGATGGAAATTAATATGTTTATTTCTTTCTGAGTACTTGCAATATTTTTCTTTGACCTATTAGTTCTGAAATTTGCCTATAATATTCCTTGGAGTTCTTGTTTTGGTATCTTTTTTGCGAGGTGCGAGGTGCATTCTGTCAATAAATACCTCTTTAGCCCTCTCATTCTAGGATATCAAGGAAGTTTTCCTTGATGATTTACTGAAAGATGTTTTCCAAGTTCTCCTTTTGACTATGGATTTCAGGTACTTCAGAGATTCTGATCTTGTGTCTCTTGATTTTTTTTCAGGTAGAGAACAAAGAAAAATATTACAAGTGCTCAGAAAGAAACAAGTCAAATATCAATGAGTCACAATCAAGATAATAAAGAATTTAGCAGTTGCAACATTAAAGGACTGGAGGTCATGGAAAACAATATTCTGGAAAGAAAAGGAGCTAGGACTACAACCAAGAATCCTCCACTTGGAAAAATTAAACATAATAATCTAGGGGAAAAAAAAATCATTCAGTGAAGGAGAAGGATTTCAATCTTTCATAAGAAAACCATACCTAAAGCAAAAATTTGACCTCTAATTTCAAGATCTAAGAGATGGGCAAACAGGTAAAAAGGGAAAAGAAAACATAAGAGATTCAATGGAGCTAAGCTACTTGCATACAATACGGTAAGAAGAAACTTGTAATTCTTAAAAATTGTATCCCTAATAATGCAGTTAGAAGGAATATATGTAGGGTAAGGAGTAGGGTATAATGTGAACTAAAAGGAATGAGATAAAAATGGTCAAAGCATGAGAAAGAGGAGTACGCTGTGTGAAGAAGGAAAGGAGAGATAGAATGGTGTGATTAATTTCACATGAAAACGAGTGAAAGAACTTTTACAGTAGAGGAAAAGATGAAAGACTGGGTGATGGTTGTAGCTTGAAGCTTACTCTTTTTATTAACTCAAAGAAGGAATCATGTACACAGTCAGTTAAATATAGAAATCTACCTTACTGGACAGGGAAGCAGGAGGGGAAGTGATCAATAAAGGGGAGAAGGGGGTTAACAAAAAGGAGGGCGGATAAGAAGTAGTAGACCCAAGCATAACGCTGGTAGGAAGGGGAAAAGGTGAGAGGAAAGAAAGGATAGAAAAGAAGAAGGATAGGATGCAGGGAAATACAGCTAGTATGGATAGTACACAGATAGTAATCATAACTGTGAAAGAGAATGAGATAAAGTCTCCCAAATAAAGGGAACAGCAGAATGGTTCAAAACCCGGAATCCTATTATATATAAATATATATGCATATATGTATATATACAATATATGTATATACATAAATAAGTATATGTTTTAAATATATATATACATATATATATATATACTTACACACACAAATATATATATACATATATATATATACTTACACACACAAATATATATATACATACATATATATATATATACATATTTGCAAGAAAAACACGAAGCAGAATAAAGGTAAGGAGCTGGAGCTTAATCTCCTACACTTCAGCTCAAGTTAAAAAATCATGAGCTCAGACAAAGTATAAGGAAAAACAGACCTAACAGAAAGAGATAAGGAAAGAAACCACATCTCCCCTAAAGGTACCATAGAAAATGAAGCAGTACCAATACCAATCCTAAACATACACACACCAAATGGTATAGCATCTAAATACTTAAAGGAGAAATTAAGTGAATTATAGGAACAAATAGAAAACAAAATAACAATAGTGGAGGATCTCAACTTTCCCCTCTCAGAACACAATAAATTTAACCAAGAAAGAAACTAAGGAGGTAGATAGGAGATTAGAAGAGTTAGATATGAGAGACCTCTGGCATGACATCACCATAAAGAGTGACACCATAAACCAATTAGAAGAGCAAAGAGCAGTCTTCCTGCCATATCAGTGGGGAGAGGGAGAATTCATGAGGCAACAAGGGTTATAGTATTTTACAAAATGCAAAATAGACAATTTTAATTATATTAAATTAAAAGATTTGGTACAAACAAAACCAATGTAACCTAGATTATAAGGAAAGTAGAAAGATGGGAAACAATGCTACAATAAGTTTCTCTGATAAAGGCTTCATTTCTCAAATATATAGAGACCTGAGTCAAATTCACAAGTATACAACATATTCCCCAAATGATTGTCAAACAATAAGAGCAGTCAGTTTTCAGATGAAACAAAGATATACATAGGCATAATAAAGATGTGTTCTAAATAATATTTTATTAGAGAAATGCAAGTTCAATAACTCTGAGATACCACCTCATACCTATCATATTGGCTAATACGACAGAAAAAGAAAATAATAAATACTGTAGAAGTCATGGGAAAAACTGAAAATTAATTCACTATTGGAGAAGTTGAGAACTGATCCAACCATTCTGGAGAAAAATTTGGAACTATCCTGAAAGGGCTGTAAAACTATGAGCACCTTTTCATCCAGCAATATACAGTACTAGGTATGTATCCCAAAGAGATAACCACAAAGGGGGAAAGGGACTTACACAACAAAAAATATTTATAGCATCCCTTTTTGTGATAGCAAAATATCGGAAATTAAAGAGATACCCATCATTTGGAGAATGGCTGAACTAGAAGTGTTAAGTAAATATAATGGTGTACTATAGTGCAATTAGAAATGAACTTACAGATTTCAGAAAAATCTGGAAAGACTTGTATGAACTGATGCTAACTGAAATGACCAGAATCAAGAAAACATTGTATATGCCATCAGCAACACTGTGTGATGATCAACTATGAATGACTCAGATCTTCTCAGAAATACAATCATTCAAGACAAGTACAAAAGATTGATGAAAGAAAATACTGATCATATTCAGCTAAAAAAATGATAGACTCTGAATGCAGATTGAAGCACAGTTTTTTACTTACATTTTTCTCTTTTTGGTGTTTTTTTCTTTCATTTGTTTCTTCTTTCACAACTCGCACTAATATAGATATATTTTTACTTAATAGCATATCCGTAAACTATAGCAAAACACTACCATTTTCAGAAGAGTGGAGGAAAGTGAGAGAGTGAAAAGTTTGGAACTCCAAATCTTGTAAAAAGTAAATGTTAATTCTTTTGGCATTTAAGTGGAAAAAAATAAAATACTTTTAAAAATGAAATGACTGCTCTCTGTGTTTTCTTCAGTTATATAATATCATATTCCCTTTATAATATACCATAGTCTTCTGGAATATTGTATTCAGTGTTAAGTCACTCATTCTGAATGACACTGAAAAAGCATTGGATATCTAGAGGAGGACAGTCAAAGTGGAGAAAAGCTTGTCAGAAAATGATAAGATGAAGGACATGGAAAGAAGACTTAGGAGATGCATCACAGAAGTAAAATAATGAGAGCTCTCTCCAAGCATTTTAAAGTCAACTACATGGAAGGATTAAACTTATTGCTATCCCTTTGTCCTTGAAAAAAAAACCAACGGAGGAGGAGCCAAGATGGCAGAGTAAAAAGATACACATATGCTACCTCCGAACCCACAGCCCATAAAATACCTGAACAGAAGAACTCCCAACAAATTCTGGAGCAGCAGAAACCACAGAACAACGGAGTGGAGGAGATTTCAGTTCCAGAGAGACCCTGAAAAACTGACCAGAAAGGTCCTTCGAACACCAGACCTGAAGCAGAGCCCAGTCCTGCCTTAGCCACTTGGCATGGAGAGAAGATCCAAGCAGGCTTCAGGGACAGAATCTCTAGTGGCCAGGCAGGTCCCTCCACACACAGGTGCCAAAGGTCAGTGAAGAGGGTGGCCCCATAACTCAGGCCCCTTCATGAGGCAGCAGTGGAGGCAGCAGCAGACAAGGGCGCCCAAAGCAGGGAGGAGTCTGGATCCATTGTTGAAGGTCTCCTTGTCCAGGGCTTTCTTCACTAATTTACATCTCCCAGGCTCCCTATGCTAACTTTCCCTCCCTGGGCTTCGCTTGGAATCTTACCTCAAGATCTATGTCTTTATTGGTCCTCAGACGTCTCTGGCCCCCTCCAGTGAGGGAGGGGAATAACTAGACAGAACACCTGAGTTGGCAGCTGCACACACTCTAATGGCTACATCACTGTCCCTGGGATCCCTCCAATTCTCCAGTATATCTTTAGGCACCCGAGCTCCTCCCATGTTCCTCCCCGTAGGCGGAGCCTATCCTGTTACTGAGGCATTCCCAGTACCTCGTAGCTTACTAGACCAGCTAACATGCCACATAAGCAGGTTAGCACCTCCAGGTGTCTCAGCTTTCCATACAGGGGGCCATGGTCCAGAGCTGGGCCCTAACATCTCTCCCTTTTTGTTTTTTACAGGGGTTATCTCTGGGGTTATGGAGATCTTGGGGTTATGCATAAGGTTTCGAAATTCAGCTTTGGTATTAAGTACAGCTCGTCTTATCAAACTGCAAGCGCATTGTAACATACAAGGAAGAAAAAGACACAGGAGCAGGAAAAAAAAGCTATAGGTCCTAGAAATGTGGCAAGCCACTGGAAGTTTACAAGACTGTCAAGCCAATGAACCAAGTCCGTGGCTTCCTTTGCTCTCTCTTCTTCATATTTCTTCGAGATATTATTCATTTCTTATAGTGGCATTGAAGCTGCAGATAAAGCTGGGTAAGTTGCAGTTCATCTCCTATGTTTGAAGAAGGGGTGCAACATGGTTGCATAGTAGGAGTATTGCGAGAAAGATCAGGAGCACCATTATGTTGTAGATGGCTAAAGGCCTGACAAAGTTTCTGTAACTGTCTTTGTTGTCTCTATCGTGCCCCCTGTGACTTCTTCATCGTGATTGCTGTCTTCCAACACTCGGATACGTTTCACTGGAACCCACACTTCTTTGTTGTCATCTGTTAAAACACAAACATATCCTTTTCCCCAAGTTAATACTATATGAGGAACAAACCATTGTTTATTCTCATCATGCCACATCACCTTATGGGCTTTGGCATTCAATGCATTTGCTGTAACTGACTTGGTCTTAATAGACTCAGTCTTTGTAGGAGATGTTAAAAATTTCATAGCGGCTGATAAGCCATCATCATCAAATTTCAAATAATCTAATGTGTAAACAGCCAATTGTAATTTGTCATCAACTCCTGGTCCAGCTCCCCCTTTTTGTTTTTGCAAATAAGTTTTCAATGAGCGATTCACTTGCTCTACTATAGCTTGGCCAGTAGGATTATGGGGGATTCCAGTAACATGTGATATAGAGAATTTTGCCATGAACTGTTGAATGGCTTTGTTAGTATAAGCTGGACCATTGTCTGTTTTAATACTTCTAGGCACACCATGATGGGCAAAGCACTGTAAGAGGTGTGCTCTGACATCCTTGACAGCCTCTCCACACCTCACTGACATCCTTCCACAACACCTATTGTTGCTGGGGTGCAATCTGCTCTTTACTAATAATTCTGATATCATAACGGCCCAAAAATGAAAAGAATGTTTGTGAAGGATTAAGGCTGTCATAATCTAAGGTTAAGTTGTTCATAGTATATACAGCCTGTGCCAATTGTTCCCGAGGGCACCTACCTTTTTGTTTTTGAAGGAACAGGTTGAGTGTTTTATTCTTCCTATATACTGTTGCCTGACTCATAGAGTTATATGGTATTCCTGAAATATGAATGATTTATAAAAAGAAATTCAATATTAGAACTGGAGCCCAAGTACAGGCACTCAAGCACCACACCCTGTCCCCCTATAAACTGATGGGACCCAACATATTTTGAGATAAGGGATGAAGGTCTCAACTTCTGAAATTGCTTCCTGCTGAGATTGGATGTAGAGCTGACCCTGCCTCACAGGGTCCCAACGTTGGAGGGGTTGTGTCTTTAACCAATACGAGAAACATGTTGATTCAGAGGGTGATAGGTGATGGTCTTGGACAAGGAAACCTAGAAAATACAAATCTGGCCCCAAGATTAAACAAACAAGAACCAAAAAGGCGTAAGAATAAAATAACTAGAAGTGAGGTAAGTGTGAGAATATTGTCAGACTTCCTCACGCTCTCTTGACATACTTAGTAACTACCTAGGATAGGAGGGGTTTGAATGATTCACATTTGTCTCCAACCTCCTTATCTGCTTTCTATGTATTTTGATCAAGCTTTTATTTAGCTTTCCAAATCTCTAGAACTGACCATTCAGACTGCTTCATAGTCCTTTATATTTCTATCATAGACAAGATAGTGCATAAGTTATTATTGCTAACTAGCATAGCTGTATTATCTTAAACAAAAGAGATTTCTAAGTTGAATCTCACAACTGAATAGATGATCATCGTTGTTTCATCAGCTTGTTTATCTTTTTCTGATTATATTCACTCTGGAAGAAAAAACTTTGGAAATTAAGTTGTTAATAAGTTCACACATTAGTATTAACTTTTGCTTATTAAAACAACAAGATCTGTTCTGCTTTATAGATCATTACATATTAAGTAGCAATACATTAACTTGAAAATGAAAATTTTAATAGGCTTTATCCTTATTTTGAAAAATATTTCTTCTAAAAATATTCCTTGTTCTTTCTTAAAACAGTTGAAATTTTATCATAATGTTGAGTTACTAAATTTTTTTTTAAAAAGAAGATTAGGTGAAACCTTTTAAAATGATAGTTGTCTTTTCACTTTGAAGCAAAAATAAACCTTTTAAAATTAAAATTTATTAAAACTTAGATGGTATAAAAATGTTCTAAGGAATATAAATTCCCAAAGTATTATAACAAATCAAATTCTTAGATATTCCAGAATTCCTAGATATCACAAATTATTTTAATAAAAGTGCATAATAGAATCTCACATTGGTAACAGTAAGAGACTGATTACAAAAAAAAATTACTGCTTCAAACAATGGGGACATCTTAAGGTGAGTCTTAAGTCATTTACATACATTTCTGAACATGTTCCAATTTCACATAAAAATATTATTAAGTTTTCCAGTAAGATTATACAAAAGGGCTCACATGTTATACTGACTACTTGTAATTGATCATAGAAGTTTGCTATAAAAGGAAAAAATACGGACATGTTGATATAGCAAATATGATAGGATAAAACATTTTTGACTCTGTTTGAATTCAGATAGTAGTGAAATTTTCCAACCATGCAGTATCTGTATTATATCCAGACTCAGGAATAGTCAGGTGGAAAACATTCCTTTATAAAAGGTCAGAATGAGAAAACTGACCAGGAGGATCCCATCCTAGATTGAGTCTAGAATTGTCCCCTCAGTGTTTCCTCTCCAGATACAAATTTCACCTGATAACAGTACAGGATGCAGGATCACAGTCCCTCTGAGTAACTTGTGGCATATTCTTTCAGATACTGATCTAATGCAGACAACTATACCCAAATTCACACTTAAACAAAACTATTTATGGTCCCAAATGTTTTTAGCTTAAACAGCAAACTTCACTAATCCCAACTTAAAGCCAAATACAGTTATTTGTATTCCCATGGAGTTGAAATAAGCAATGAAGATTAACAGGACTCACATACATATGAGATTTCGTTTAAGATCCTTCCTTCTCAAATTTAAAACTTGTCCTGATATAAAAGTCACTTATTAAAAACCTTTTCTGTCTATTACAAGTATTGAGCAT
Organism: Notamacropus eugenii; assembly: GCF_028372415.1. Lineage (NCBI taxonomy): Eukaryota > Metazoa > Chordata > Mammalia > Diprotodontia > Macropodidae > Notamacropus > Notamacropus eugenii. The sequence continues at coordinate 134,001,806 of NC_092873.1, read as the reverse complement.
ACCACATTCATAGTTTATGGATTATATAAGCCAAACAAATTTCTTTCTTAGGACTGATGACCTTGTCCACATGAAAGAGGCCTTTGCAGTTATTTAAAAATAAAAGAAATTGGCATGAATCCCATGCTTGCCAAACCCCAAACATACCGTCTGGACTGTTCTGAATGGGCAGAACCAGTCTAAATAAAATTTTTACTCCATTCTTTTCTTTCTATACACAGTAATCAATTAACAATTTTAGGTTTAGCATTAAAACAGCAACTTCAAAAACTTAGTTAAGAATCTTACAACTTTTATAAATGATAAACAAATTATTCTAGCTGTAATTTCTTTTTCAGGCAAAGGTGAAAATACCTGGTTTTCTAGATGGCAATTACAAAACATTATAAGATAAGGTTAGTAGGACTGATAAAATTTTTAAGTAACGTAAATGGCTACACACAATTTTTCCAACATCTTTTAGTTTCAACAAGATTCAGATTACAAATTGCTTTCTCTTAATACCATTTCTGGATTACAGAGTAAAATAAAAATCATAATGGTTCTAATTTTTACTCAAGAAAATTTCACATCTATGTCTACTCCTTAAAAATGTGTTTGAAAGAGAAAGTTGTAAAACTGCAAGTGGAAGTGAGGGAGACTCTGGAACAAAGTCCAGTGGCGCCAGTCCCCTCCTTTCCACTTGGGAGTCAAATCTCTGAGGTGTCTTTTTTCATTTTCAGATTTATGCATTTTCTCAATTTGCCTTAGTGCCAAATAATACAATAAATTCTGACCTGTCTTAAACATCCAATTAGGAGTGACATGTTTCACTTGAAATATGACCAGAATAACAACCTTTTAGTTGTATCCCATACACAAAAACTTTTCTCTTTTATGTGAGGCATGAGATAATTAAAATGCTATTCAATCTGTCTTTCTGATATAAGGGAAAAATTTTTCCCAAATTTCATCTTGTCTTTCTCTCCACCTTCATAACTTGGCCAGAGTTAGAAAGTAAAGAGAGAGAGAGAGAATTTTACCAACTACTTAACAATAAATTCCAAAACTTTTATGCTTTGCTTAAACTTCATACCAGTGTTGTACTCCTAGTGGGCTTTGATTAAAACTCCTTTAAAACTTCACATATTATTGCCTTGTATTTCTTATGAAAAACTGCATTCAGCAGTCATATAAACTAAATAATTATAAGATTAGTTCCTCTCTTTCTCTCTCCCATTCTCCTCCCTGATGCTGCAGCCATCAGAGAGAAGGGATGAGGGGGAGGGAAAGAGATAACATTCTGAATTCCAGCTACAATGGAGCTGGCCGTAATAAATCACAAACACACACACACAGAACATGTAAAGACTGAACACATACACAGACAATAAAAAAATTCAAAAACTGAGAATAGATTGTCAGAAATCATCTGCATAAATTAGACCTATGGCTTGATTTCTTTTCCTTAGTTCCAAACATAATTTTAAACTTGTTGGCTCCATATATTCAGCATGAGACTCTACAATGTCCTCCTTAAATGACACATTCTTTCTAAACTCTAATTGCTTCAATTTTTTTTATCTTTAGAAGTTCAGTCTCCAAATTATTAATTTTTTCTTTTTCTTTCCACTCTGATACCTCCTTCTGCAAATCAGGATACATTTTTTCTGGGCTATGCTCTCTTGAGCTCTCTGAAGAGCTTGAAGGAGTGGTCTGTGTCGAGGTGAAAAATTGTCTGACTTGTTTATACAAACTGCCTCTTTAAGTTCTTTCAACAGTTTAAAGGGCACCGGTCGATGATAAGGCTTCCCAGGTCCTTTTCTGTTTTTATCAACACAAATGGGGAATAAGAGGGAAGGTTTTCTATTCCACACATCCCAATCTATCTCCTCTCCCTCCTCTAAAGCAGCCTTTAGGCTTTGAGTAAGCATGCTTTTTGAACGGGGATTCGTCAGTAATTTTTTGGACCCCACGGTCATAGCTGCAAAAGCTGTACAGGGATCCCAGTCGGAATACTCCACTTCCCCCTCCCAAGTAACGTCCCACTGTACAGGATGGGTCTTACTTTCTTTGTTCCTTCCGTGCTGCGTGCTAGCCCTCTCTCCCCTCCCTGATTCTTCACTCCCTGAGTTCTTTCTTTGCTGTGCAGCCAATAGAATTGAAGCAGGTCCCCCTTTTGAACCTCCCCCTCTCTCCTCCAGTTTTTCTGCGTCCCTCGTGGCTAATTCTTTGTTCCCCTTTTTTCCAACGCCATTTTTCTTAATTCCCCTTAACTCTTCCCAAGGATAGATAGGTGGTAGGTCATCATCTGAAGTTTCCCCCAAAGAATCTCCCACCTGGGTGCCACTATGTTCAGTGAGAAAAGGGCACTGTGGCTCTTGCAGCAACAGGTTTATCAGGGAGTAAAAGGTGAAATCATGATCAGTCAGAGTGCCAGGTTTAGTTTCAGCATAAGAGATCATCTGCTGACTGACTACACCCCAATTAGCCTTATTTATTCCAGAGTGTTCTAACCAAGGAGAAATCTCCCAAATCTTTTCTACAAAAATATGGCATTGTCTCATATGGGGCTTAATGTGCTGCAGCTTGCACAACTTATATAACTGGCATGCAAGCACTGCCTTTTGCTCGGGTTTGATCAGGGGGATACTACACCCCTGACCCATGTTTGCTTCCCCACCTTCCCAGGAAATTCCTGAGGCTGTCTAGCTCTTCTCCTCAAAGTGAGGAGAGCAAGAGGATTTCCTAACGTAGCAGTCCCTGTTCCAGGCCCCAAAATGTCCAGGGCTTTCTTCACTAATTTAAATCTCCCAGGCTCCCTACGTTAACTTTCCCTCCCTGGGCTTCGCTTGGAATCTTACCTCAAGATCTATGTCTTTATTGGTCCTCAGACGTCTCTGGCCCCCTCCAGTGAGGGAGGGGAATAACTAGACAGAACACCTGAGTTGGCAGCTGCACACACTCTAATGGCTACATCACTGTCCCTGGGATCCCTCCAATTCCCCAGTATATCTTTAGGCACCCGAGCTCCTCCCATGTTCCTCCCCATAGGCGGAGCCTATCCTGTTACTGAGGCATTCCCAGTACCTCGTAGCTTACTAGACCAGCTAGTATGCCACATAAGCAGGTTAGCACCTCCAGGTGTCTCAACTTTCCATACAGGAGGCCATGGTCCAGAGCTGGGCAGTAACACTCCTCATAAACCCCCTGAGGGAACTGAGCCCTGTGTGGTGGCCCTGCCCCCATCTGAGCACCTAAACTTAATCTCACACTGAATAGCAGCCCTGCCCCCGTCCAAAGCCCTGAGGCTAGGGAGCAGCATTTTAATCTCAGACCCCAAGAGCTGGCTGGGCAAATCTGGAGGCGAGGTGGGGGTGGAGAGGACACTCAGAAGTCAAGTAACTGGCTGGGAAAATGCCCAGGAAAGGGGAAAAAAATAAGACCATAGAAGGTTACTTTCTTGGTGAACAGATATCTCCTCCATTCCTTTCAGATGAGGAACAACAATGATTACCATCAGGGAAGGACATAGAATTCAAGGCTTCTGTATCCCAGACATCCAAAATAAATATTCAATAGGCTCAGGCAATGGAAGAGGTCAAAAAGGATTTTGAAATTCAAGTTAGAGAGGTCGAGGAAAAACTGGGAAGAAAAATGAGGGAGATGCAAGAAAAGCATGAAAAGCAGGTCAACACCGTGCTAAAGGAGACCGAAAAAAATGCTGAAGGAAATAACACCTTGAAAAATAGGCTAACTCAATTGGCAAAAGAGGTTCAAAAAGCCAATGAGGAGAAGAATGCTTTAAAAAGCAGAATTAGCCAAACGGAAAAGGAGGTTCAAAAGTTCACTGAAGAAAAGAGTTTTTTAAAACTTAGAATGGAACAGATGGAGGGTAATGACTTTATGAGAAACCAAGAAATCACAAAACAAATCCAAAAGAATGAAAAACATGGAAGATAATGTGAAATATCCCATTGGAAAAACAACTGACCTGGAAAATAGATCCAGGAGAGATAATTTAAAAGTTATGGGACTATCTGAAAGTCATGATCAAAAAAGAGCCTAGACATCATCTTTCATGAAATTATCAGGGAATACTGCCCTGATATACTAGAATCAGAGGGCAAAATAAATATTCAAGGAATCCACTGATCACCACCTGAAAGAGATGCAAAAAGAGAAACACCTAGGAACATTGTGGCCAAATTCCAGAGCTCCCTGGTCAAGGAGAAAATATTGGAAGCAGCTGGAAAGAAACAATTTAAGTATTGTGGAAATGCAATCAGGATAACACAAGACCTAGCAGCTTCTACATTAAGAGATCAAAGGGCATGGAATATGATATTCCAGAAGTCAAAGGAACTAGGACTAAAACCAAGAATCATCTACCCAGCAAAACTGAGTATAATACTTCAGGGGAAAAATTGGCCTTTCAATGAAATAGAGGACTTTCAAGCATTCTTGATGAAAAGACCAGAGCTGAAAAGAAAATTTGACTTCACAACACAAGAATGAAAAGAAGCATGAAAAGGTAAACAGCAAAGAGAAGTCATAAGGGACTTTGCTAAAGTTGAACTGTTTACATTCTTACATGGAAAGACATTATTTGTAGCTCTTGAAACTTTTCAGTATCTCGGTAGCTGGTAGGATTACATACATACACACACACACACACACACACAGAGCACAGAGTGAATGGAATAGAATGAGATCATATCTTTAAAAAATGACATTAAGCGGTGAGAGAGAAATATGTTGGGAGGAGAAAGGGAGAAATGGAATGGGGCAAATTATCTCTCATAAAAGAGGCAAGAAAAAGACTTTTTAGTGGAGGGAAAAAGAGGGGAGGTGAGAGAAAAACATGAAGTTTACTTTCATCACATTCCACTAAAGGAAGGAATAAGATGCACCCTCATTTTGGTTTGAAAACCTATCTTACAATACAGGAAAGTGGGGGGTAAGGGGATAAGCAGGGTGGGGGGGGGAATGATGGAAGGGAGGGCAATCGGAAGAGGGAAAATTTGAAGTCAGCACTCTTGGGGAGGGACAGGATCAAAAGAGAGAATAGAAGCAATGGGGGGCAGGATAGGATGGAGGGAAGTATACTTAGTCTTATACAACACGGCTATTATGAAAGTCGTTTGCAACACCACACAGATATGGCCTGTATAGGGATGAAGAGAAGTTGGAACTCAAAATTTTAGCAACAACTGTCGACTAGTGTTCTTGTTACTAGGAAATTAGAAATACAGGTAATGGGGTATAGAAAGTTATCTGGCCTTACAGGACAAAAGAGAAGATGGGGATAAAGGAAGGGAGCGATGTTAGAAGAGAGGACTGATTGGTGATAATAGCAATTAGAATGCTCGCTGTTTGGGGTTGGGAGAGGGGAGAAATGGGGAGAAAATTTGCAACCCAAAATTTTGTGGACATGAATGTTGAAAGTTAATTAAGTAAATTAAAAAGTACAATAAAATAAAATAAAGAAAAACAAACCAACAAAATTTTATCTTGATGTGAGAGTAAAATTGAAATAGAGAGATCAAAATAACAAAAAAATATATAAAACTTCCCCCAAAATAGATCTAAAACCAGAATGTGCTGCACCAATACCTCACAGGTTGCCCCTCTTTAAATATATTCAAGCAAGTTTGGGTGACCACTTTCTTGGAATGTTATGGAATTATTCTTTTCTTTTCTCATTAAGTGATTCGAATAGTTAAATACTTAGGTTGCTTATATTTTGCAGGATTTCTGATTTTAATTCAAGAAAGGAGGCTCTTCTTTTCCAACTTTTTATTTACATTATTCTTAAATAATTCTAAACATGTTGTGAAATGCATTAGTAAAGACAGGGTCACACTGAGGAGATTACAGATGTGTGGAATTACCAGCATTAAGAAAAAGGAATAATTTTCACTTATATATCACTTTAAGGTTTGCAAAGTGCTTTAAAAATGTCATCTCTTTTTTCCTCTCAGTAACCCTGGTTGGTAAATGCTGCTATTTTCCACACCTTACAAAAGAGGAAACTAAGGACTGATTAGGCAAATTAACTAAAGTCACACAGCTACAAAATATCCAAGGCAAGATTTAACTCAGAACTTCCTGTCTCTCAGTCCAGTACTTTATCCATGACAATGCCTAGCCTCCTGAAAGTTTGTCTTTACATATTAACACATGCAAAAGAATAAATATATAGATAATATACACATTAACATTCATACACACAATATGTGTGAACATATATAAAAGTATGTGTGTATATGTGTGTGCATCTTTTACAATAATTTATTACTCACCTCACAAGGAAGACTATCAGCAAGAGTATAGCTCAGAGCAAAGGCTAAATTTGATAATGTTCCCCTCAAATCTACTACTTAGAAATGATCATCCCTCCTCCACAATCTTAAGGCAATTTGGACATAAATGTGCCATCATGTGACAATATAAGCTTATAGCCATAATTACCAGACTGATCTCCACTCAGACTCCTACATATCATGTGATTCCCTTGACAATACCCAATAATCCTATGGGTATCATTAGATGGGGAAACATTGAGTTTAAGTAAAGCAAATAAGTAAGTTTTCTGTTATATAATTTATTGTTCCATGTGTAGTGAAAGCATTTGGGGTCAAAACAAGTTACAAAAAATAAGTTAAAGACATATTACCCAATGGGTTGCTAATGCTAAAAAACAGTGGTTAAATTTAATTATAGACCAGTGGTTGGTAAATATAGATGATTGTCAAAGAATGTCAGATGATATCATCTTCCTTGCACTGCCCATATACACTATTGCCTCCCTGAGGTCTTTGTTCGTCTTCTCCATCTGCTATTACTTCCCAATGGCTTTCACTGCTTTTCTTGCACCAGTTACCACTGTTCTGGGATTGTGTTTTACCTCTCCCCATCTGTTGTCCACAGACTTATCCAGAATGTTTCTTCTACTTGACTAGGAGGGGAATAACATGATGTGTTCATTGCACCAAGCTGCTACCCAGCTAGCCCAGTTGGAGAAATACCACCATGCCAAAAGTAGTGAGGGCTTTTCACCACTGAAGTAGTCATCAGGAAATAGCTATGATATGCGAATTCTTCCTCTCCCCACCACAAACTGTGTGAGAATGAAGTATAGTCAGTGTTTAGCAGTTATTTTTCTTCAAAATAGTACTTATATTTTTCTCCTTTTATTATTTTTGTCTGCATACTTGTCTCTCTCCTCCTTTGTTCGAAGTTCTGGTTCTATTTTTCTTTTCAATTAGCACCGAGGATGAAAGCAATAGTATTCTGAAATACATTCTTAATTTGCTGAAATAAGTTGAAAGAAAAATGCCCATGGATAGAGGGAAAGTAAATCAAGCTTTGATTTGCTTCATGTTTTTGACATCTTTTCCCAAAAGGTGGTTGGATTACAAAGTCACTAAAGTCCCTTTTAGCACCAATGTTCAAGGAACCTGTGATTCCTCATACCTTTTATCTCATTTTATGAAAGCATTAGGGAAATGTTTCAAGAATTATAAGAAGGAAAAAAGGTGGGAACATCACTTATGCTCCTTCCTTCCTTCATTCAATAAAAAGTCAAGATTCATTCACTTCAATTAAAGACACATTTATTATGTTTGCTCTTTGTTTAAGTGCAAAGCATCGGAAGAGGCAATAGGCATACAAAGGGAAAAATGTTTTGTCCTTGAACTTACATTCAACGAGAGGAAAAATGTGTCACCAAATTTAAAAAAAATACAAATTATATTGAAGAAGGAGAAATCTGGCAGGGAAGGGTGGAAGAGGGGAAAAACAAGTAAAGGAGTAACATTTGAGCTAAATGTGGAAGGAAGATAAGAATTCTTGGAGAAAATTGAGGACACTATTCTAGAATAAAGATATTGCTTTTGTGTGAAAAGAGAATAGAATATTGCATTTCAGAAATAACTAGTAGCATGATCTGATGAATTAAAGAGAACTTGAAAGAGAGTGATAAGTGATTATTTTTGAAAAATATTGGTCGTGTTGCAAAAAAAGTAGGAAGAATAAAGTGAAAAATACGTTCCAAATTTCACTCAAAAGTTGACTATTCTTTCACTGAAGCTTGAAAGTATTTTCATCATGTGTCCTTCAGAATTGACTTTTATGTCTACATTCATCAGAGTACAGAAATCTTTCACAGTAAGACATTGTTACAAAATTGCTGTTGCTATGTAAAATGTTCTGATTATACTTATCTTCACTTTCTGTCAATTCCTGTGGGAATCCACAGGTTTTTCTGTACCTCCCCCCCCCCATTATTTTTGATAACACAGTTATATTTCACCACAATTATATATCACAAATTCTTTAGCCATTTCCCTATTTATGGGCCTCCCCGAAATTAAAATCTTTTGACGGAAATTCTGCTGCTATAAATATTTGTACATAAAAATACTTTAAATATTTCTTTGATATTCTTGGGACACAGACCTAACATTGGTATTGGCAAGTCAAAGATTAGGGACAGTTTTATTGCCCTTTGGGTAAAGTCCCATATTGTTCTCAAAAGCAGTTGAACCAGTTCACAACTCCCCAAGGAGAGCATTATCATCTCCTGTTTTCCTACATCCCTTAGAAAATTTGGGGTGGAGCCAAGATGGTGTAGTAGAAAGACACACATATGCTAGCTCCAAACCCACAGCCCATAAAATATCTCTAAAGAAGAACTCTCAACAAATTCTGGAGCAGCAGAAGCCACAGAACAACAGAGTGGAGGAGATTTCTGTTCCAGAGAGCCCTGAAAACAGACACCAAAGGTCAATTGCACACCGGATCAGAGCAGAGCCCAGCCCTGCCTTGGCCACGCTGCACCAAGAGGAGCAGATCCCAGCAGGCTTCAGGGACAGAATCTCCAGCTGCTGCGCAGGTCCCTCCACCCACGGGCCGCAAAGGTTGGTGAGAGGGTCTTCTCAGCTTGCCGAGAGAGGAGTGGGGTCCCCCCATTACTCAGGCTCCCTCGGGAGGCAGCAGCAGAGGCAGAAGCAGACCAGGGCTCCCCAAGCAGGCAGGAGCCCAGATCCATTGTTAAAAGTCTCCACACAAACCCCCTGAGGGAACTGAGCCCTGTGTGGTGGCCCTGCCCCAATCTGAGCACCTGAACTTAATCTCACACTGAATAGCAGCTCTGCCCCCTCCCAAAGCCCTGAGGCTGGGAAGCAGCATTTGAATCTCAGACCCCAAGCACAAACTGGGTGGATCTGGAGGCAAAGTGGGTGTGAAGAGAATACTCAGAAGTCAAGTCACTGCCTTGGAAAATGCCCAGAAAAGGGAAAAAATAAGACTATAGAAGGTTACTTTCTTGGTGAACAGGTATTTCCTCCCTTCCTTTCTGATGAGGAAGAACAATGCTTACCATCAGGGAAAGACATACAGTCAAGGCTTCTGTATCCCAGCCCACCCAATGAGCTCAGGCCATGGAAGAGTTCAAAAAGGATTTTGAAAATCAAGTTAGAGAGGTGGAGGAAAAACTGGGAAGAGAAATGAGAGAGATGCAAGAAAAACATGAAAAGCAGGTCAACACGCTGCTAAAGGGGACCCCAAAAAATGCTAAAGAAAATAACACCTTGAAAAATAAGCTAACTCAATTGGCAAAAGAGGTTCAAAAAGCCAATGAGGAGAAGAATGCTTTCAAAAGGAGAATTAGCCAAATGGAAAATGAGGTTCAAAAGCTCACTGAAGAAAAGAGTTCTTTCAAAATTAGAATGGAACAGATGGAGTCCAACGACTTTATGAGAAACCAAGAAATCACACACACAAAAAAAACACAAAACCCGAAAGAATGAAAAAATGGAAGATAATGTGAAATATCTCAATGGAAAAACAACTGACCTGGAAAACAGATCCAGGAGAGATAATTTAAAAATTATGGGACTACCTTAAAGCCATGATCAAAAAAAGAGCCTAGACATCATCTTTCATGAAATTATCAAGGAAAACTGCCCTGAGATTCTAGAACCAGAGGGCAAAATAAATATTCAAGTAATCCAAAGAACACCGCCTGAAAGAGATCCAAAAAGAGAAACTCCTAGGAACATTGTGGCCAAATTCCAGAGTTCCCAGGCCAAGGAGAAAATTTTGCAATCAGCTAGAAAGAAACAATTCAAGTATTGTGGAAATACAATCAGGATAACACAAGATCTAGCAGCCTCTACATTAAGGGATCGAAGGGCATGGAATAGGATATTATAGAAGTAAAAGGAATTAGGACTAAAACCAAGAATCACCTACCCAGCAAAACTGAGTATAATACTTCAGGGGAAAAATTGGTCTTTCAATGAAATAGAGGACTTTCAAGCATTTTTGATGAAAAGACCAGAGCTGAAAAGAAAATTTGACTTTCAAACACAAGAATGAAGAGAAGCATGAAAAGTTGAACAGCAAAGAGAAGTCATAAGGGACTTACTAAAGTTGAACTGTTTACATTCCTACATGTAAAGACAATATTTGTAACTCTTGAAACTTTTCAGTATCTGGGTACTGGGTGGGATTACACACACACACACATGCACACACGCACACATACATAGAGACAGAGTGCACAGAGGGAACTGAAGAGGATGGGCTCATATCTTAAAAAAATGAAATCAAGCAGTGAGAGAGAAATATATTGGGAGGAGAAAGGGAGAAATGGAATGGGGCAAATTATCTCTCATAAAAGAGGCAAGCAAAAGACTTATTAGTGGAGGGATAAAGAGAGGAGGTGAGAGAAAAACAGGAAGCTTACTCTCATCACATTCCACTAAAGGAAAGAATAAAATGCACACTCATTTTGGTATGAAAACCTATCTTACAATACAGGAAAGTGGGGGATAAGGGGATAAGCGGGGGGGGGGGATGATGGATGGGGGGATATGGGGAGGAGGGAGCAATTTAAGGTTGACACTCATGGGGAGGGACAGGATCAAAAGAGAACAGAAGTAATGGGGGACAGGATAGGATGGAGGGAAATATAGTTAGTCTTATACAACACAACTATTATGGAAATCATTTGCAAAACTACACAGATTTGGCCTATATTGAATTGCTTGCCTTCCAAAGGGAAGGGGTGGGGAGGGAGGGAGGTAAAGAAGTTGGAACTCAAAGTGTTAAGATCAATTGTCGAGTAATGTTCTTGCCACTAGGAAATAAGAAATACAGGTAAAGGGGTACAGAAAGTTATCTGGCCCTACAGGACAAAAAAGAAGATGGATACAAGGGCAGAGAGGGATGATAGAAGAGAGAGCAGATTGGTCATAGGGGAAATTAGAATGTTTGGTGTTTGGGGGGGGAGGGGACACAAGGGGAGAAAATTTGGAACCCAAAATTTTGTTAAAATGAATGTTAAAAGTTAAATAAATAAATTAATTTAAAAAAAAGGGAGAAAAAGAAAAAAAAAGAAGAAAAAAGAAAAAAAAAGTGATTAAAGGGAGAAGAAAAAGTAAGTCAAGATGTAGGAAGAAGACAAATAAGATTAATAATCTGACCACTTCAGAAGTACTTGAAAGATAAACACGTAGAGTTCTCTAGCAAGATTTTTCAGTGTGATAATGCAGGATTCAAAATCTAGGGCTACCTCCATGGCTTGCTTCTCTACTTAACAAAGTGCTAATAAAAACCTTCTTCCCTTCAAGTCGCACCATCTGTGGTAATCAACTCTAAGCAACCATCACTATTCTGAAGTCTGAATCTGGTGATTAAAATGATCAGTATTCTAAAGTCTTAAAAGTTTTTTACATTACGTATTTTTTTCAATACATAATTTTAATCATCTGCTTCCACACACTTCCCTTTGGATAACTGCATGCAAGTATTCCCATTTTCTCTGAAAAATAATTTTGTTACTTATTATGGGAAAATAATAGTCCATTATGAGCAAATGTTAAAATTTGTTCATCTATTGCCGTATATGTACTTTTCTACTTTCTTTGATCTTCTTGACAGTATAGGCCAAAAACTGGTATTAATGGCTTAAAGAGAATTCAGTTTAACAACTTTGGGGCTTTTACTTCCTTCTTAAAAGTTGACTTATGGGAAACCATGAGTCTAATATAAAGCTTCACTGAAAAGGAAGACCTAAAAAGTAGTTCCTCAAAGACAAGCTGCAACACTTTTTAAAATGTTATCTTTAGAATGATTTACCAGAACATGTAAATATTGCAATTCTGTCACCCAACTGACTAGATTGATTTCTCTATATCCTAATTATACTAAAGACATATCTAAGCAAAGTCAGTGCTTACTTATTTTTTAAATTCAGTGGTTCAATTGCATTCCTGACTTCCAACATCTGGTTTCTTTCCCTTAATCAATATAGTCCCTGGGGATACACACTGCATAGGAAGCTGAAACACTTGTAGCCAATCAGGAGTTTAGCGTTGTGCTATAATTGTTATACATGTAGATCATGAATCAATTTGTTGTGAGGGAAGTTAGTGTTTGAACACAATATGTCACTGTAATAACTCCTCAATAAGCAAATTATGTTGAAATGTCGCTAATCTTACAATTCAAAACTGAAATAATAATAATAGCCTTTTAAAGCTATGCTGTCAAATCTACCACAAAGACCTCTGGCTTACCCTCATGGTCACTGGATATCACTCTTGTTCCATTAGTAAATAACAAATTGTATCTTTGCCATATAGACTCAAAATTATTCTGTAGAAGGTCAATTAGTGTTATGACTTTAGGGCTAAAAAATGATTTTAATTCTGCCATAAAATATTTGTCGAAGCTCCATTTGTGTATTTAGGTAGCAAAATTTAACTGCATGAGAAATATTTATGCTTTCATGTTAACAGTGTAAAATGCCATATTAATCAATTTCTTATCTGCATTTTTCTAAAGTTTACAGAAAATGAATACAAAAATAGACAATTATATACACAATAGCAAAACGAATGGAGTGAAAGCAAGTCATATGTGATGCTTAGTTTTTCCAGTGACAGTAGATATAGCTACAAATTCAAAATGAAATAAATTAATCAGATAATTCTAGCTCACAAGTATTCATGACTCTGCTCAATTATGTGGATTTTTTAAAAAAATATGTGAAGTAACATAAAATATAATTAACCTAGAACTGAAGTAAATTCACTGTTTCACTATATTTGCAGAACCTCTCTAAATCCTGCTGCCCGATGTTTTTTCCACCAACAAACCATATAATATCTACATTTCCATTTTTATTCAGACATTATAAGCAACTGTTAACATATTGCAATGAATAAATAATTATTAAATACTTTGTTTGAAAAATAACTATTGAGGCACTGGGTGAGATACGAACTTTAAAGGCACAATTTCTGTCATCAAAAAACTTAAAATGTAGCAGAAGATAAAATATCAAAACAAATGCTTTCAGAATGCAATAGTGAATGACATCGAATCTGTTATCAAGGACAAATATACGCTAGGATTTTGTTTTCTACCAAACTCATTCTCTTGGTATTTAATTGGGTTGTATAATTTATTTATATTTAAATTTAGATTTATATTTTTATCAATTTGTCTCTAATATTTTTATGAGTTAGTATTTTTTGGTTCCCCTTCTTTGTTCAAGTAAATACTTAGTCTTTTCAGTAATTTTTGCTTACTTTACTTTAAGATAACTTTATTCTTGCAGTCTCTGCATCACTCTTTTGAAATCATCTCTCAACTCTTATATTTGTACCCTTCCCCTAGAGTTGTATTTTTGCCTAAATTATTGATTGATTTTTCATTCTTCTAGATAGTTATCTATATCTCCCAATCATTTGAATTTTTACTCAGTTAAGCAACTGAGCACAATCTTCCTTTATCTTCTCTTCTTAAACTTCTTTTGATTGTTACTTTTTATTTTCTGTGCAATTTTCTAGAAACAATTGCTTTCATTCATTCATCTTTTCATCTCCCAATTCTGTCTATGGTAAATTTAATTACTATTCTTTATGGCTTTTGATTTATTCTTTATATTTTACAAATAGGTTAAATCTTCTAGTGTACATTATTTGAGCTTCCCCTTCTAAATAAGCACTTATTATCTTGCAGATCCTGCCTCCTCTCCCATTTTCCATTGTGTTTCACACTTAAAAGCATCATTTCATGTAAGAGACACACAATAAAATTATTGCCATAATGGGAGAAATTTTGTTTTATCTGTTGTTATATTGTCCATTTCCACATATTGCATACGACATGATTATCTTCTATCCCATTTGCTCTGAACTCTCTTTCTGGGTCCTAACCTAAAGACTGAATGCCTTTCTATAAGCTGATTGGCTCAAATAGTTATGAATCCATGGAAAACTCTTGCATTAGGGGAAGCATAATCATAATTGGGTGTCTGAAGGCATTCAAATCCAAAACGTTCTGCCCATTGTTCAATCCTTATTCCCAACTGCAGAAAGTCTCTCTTATCCTATTACAGTATTGTTCTTCAGGGTCCCATTCTATTACTGAAATGAGATATACACTAAAATAGAAATATATAATTGGAACAAAACTTAGCAAAAATTCCTAGAAAAGCTAAAGAGATAAGAGAAGTAGAAGAAAAATTAGGGAAAAAAAGTGATAGTGATGTAGGAAAACCATGAAAAGAGAATTTACAGCCTGGTAAAATAAACACAAAAGGTCCTGAAGAAAACAATGCCTTAAAATTTGGTCAAATTCTAAAATAAACACAAAATCCACTGAAGAACTCCTTAAGAAAAGAAATACTTAGTGAGGGGATTCCAAGGAGATGACAGCGTAGGCCAGAAAACTCTAAGTGCCTCTGGGTGAATGTAGAATGTTAAAAATAAGATAGTTTGGTGGCAGAACAGCGGTCCTCTTGGGAAAATTGGAGAAGTTCCAAATAAAAATTACAGGACTAGGGTTTGGGTTCTGTGAAATGGCCTAGTTTCACTGAAACAGCAAGAAGGAAACCTTGGGTCTAACTGAATTGGAAGATAGTCTAGGCCTCCTCTACAGGAATTCTCAACTACTGGACAGTGTGGGGAGTCAGGTGTGAGTGGAGAAAGTTTGAGGGAACGTCTGCTGATAAGGAATGTGAGGCCCAACTCTGCTGCAGTGATATTGCCCTGGGTGAGGAGGAATTGGCATTGAAATGGGGAGGCTGATAGCTGTAGGCACTTACAGAAGGGTGAAGTTCTTGGTTTCATTTCCAGGCCATAAGGTAGAACTGAAGCAGGATCTGAGGTCAAAGGCACCATCCACCAAACCCCAGTATTATAGATGATTACAACAATAACCTGATGAAAGTAAAATATAAAATAAAATGGAATGAGCAGGCAAAGGAGAAAGAAAACAACAATAGAAAGCTAATGAGATAATAGAAAAGATGAATTTGTCTTCAGAAGAGAATATGGAATAAAAAAAAAAAGTCTTACTTTCCTAAGAGCAAAATCAAATGGTTACCTACCCCACTGCCTCCCCCCAAAACAAATTAACTTGAAAAAGACATTAAAAATCAATAGTAACTGTTATTGTTTTCCACTCAGTCTGATGTCTTTCTTTTCTTGACCTCAATAAAGGGGCCATGCCCTGGCTACTTCTTAAACAGGCCTAAAGTGAGTACCTGCAAAGACCCTGGTCTAAAGGGCCCATGGGCTCTCAGTGCATCCTGGGACATCCCCAGTCATCCTTAGGAATGTCAGGTCTCTGGATTCAAATGGCTCTAGAGGCAAAGTGAGGCTGGTTACCTGCACAGCCTCCCTCACTCAAAACAAAGTCAAGTGCAAGTCATTTCATCGATTCTATGATGGCATGGTCTTCTTCACCAACGAAGGACAAAACACAAACTAAACATCAAATGAGAGAGATTGAAGATTTTTTGAAATAAGAACAATCCAATAAAAAAAAAACTGTGAAAAGTAAGTCACAAAACAATTTCTTGAAAATTAGAATTGGGCAAGTGGAAGTCAGCAAACTTATAAGACCAAGAAATACCTTTTGTTAAAAACAATTTTAAAGGTACAAGATAATGTGAAATATCTCATAAGACAAACAACTGATCTGGAGAAAAGATCAAGAAGAGAAAGTATAAAAATAATTAGACTGACTTGAAACTTTGACAAAAAAATATTTTTTATAGAGTAATCTAAGAAATAATTAAAGAAATTTGTCTTGACGTGTTAGGACAAGAGAGAAAAGTACAAAAAATCCAACAATCACCACCTAAAAGAGATCCCATGCAGAAAATTATGGGAATATCACAGTCAAGTTATTAAACCCTCAGGTCAAGGAGAAAATATTATAAGCAATAATAAAAATAACATAATTCAAATTTTGGAAGAGCCAAAATTAGAGTCACACAAAACTTTGCAGCAGTTATACACAAAGACCACAGGTTGTTTAAAAGTATACATCAAAAAAGGAAAAGAACTGGGTTTGTGACAGAAATATCATGCCAAGAAAAGTTCAGCATAATCCTGAATGGGAAAAAAATGGGGACATTCAATGAATTGTCAGATGTTCATGATTTGGTGGCAAAAAAGCTAAAACAAATACCTGAACCTAACAGAAAATTTGACATGCAAGATGCAAGAGGTTTATATGGTACATACCAAAGATTAATTACAAGGGACTCAATAAGGACAAACTATTTACTTTTTATATGAGGAATTGTAAAATGTATTCCTAAGATTGCTATTAGTAATTGGTTAATTTGCAAGAAAGATTACGGTAGACCCATGCATGACATGATTATAAAAAGTAAAACTATTTAGGAAAAAGTAAAAACAAATAGAAAATATATTACACAAATATGGTGCAAGAGGAAGAAATGACATAGAGGAATTAGATGGAGAAAGAGGTTTGTTAGTTTTTGAACCCTGCTCTGATCAGGACTGGTTTAAAGAGAGAGGTATAAAAGTCTTCTAAATACATAAAGAAATAAAAGGCAAAGGGGACAGGGAGGGGGGAGAGGATAAGAGAGGGATTTTTGGAGGGAACTCTACTCATGTCAGATATGTGTTAAAGAGAGCAATATGCACTTGGAAGGGAATAAAAATCTTCTAACGTTATAAATAAAAGGATGAGGGAATAACATAAAACGGGGTGTGAAAGAGTATTCTATATTAGTGGGAATGGAATTAGGAGAGAATAACATATATTTGGAAGGCTATTAAAAATTCTGAAATTTAGATAGAAACAAGAGGGTAAGGGGAAAAGGTGTGTGGGGGGAATAACAGAAGGATATTTGGAGGGGGTAAGTTAAGTAACAGGAGGGTAGGTAGTGTGTAGAAGTAAATTAGAGGAGTCAGGAAGATAAGGAAATAAGATACACCCAGACATAAAATAAAGAGTAGAAGTGAAATGTATTAGGGAGGAAAGCGGGGTAGTAGTCGTGGTCTCAGACAAAGTTAAAGCAAAAAAAAAACCAAAACAGATTTAATCAAAAATGAAAAATAGGGAGACTACACTATATGCAAGCCGTATTAATCAACATATTTTTTAAACTATTTAAAACAAGTAGATGGTATAAAGAAAGCATAATGTGTGGTTTAGTAAATGATGAGTTGGGGGAATTAGAAAATATATGGACATGCATTTATGAAGGAAGATGTTATTCACCTTCATAGAAACAGAGGTCGGTGGGGCAGAGCCAAGATGACAGAGTACAAAGATGGACCTGTAGAAACCCCCCACATAGCCTGTAAAGTATCTGAAAAAAATTACTCTAAAGAAACTCTGTAGTAGCAGAAGCCACAAAACAACAGAATGAAAGAGATTTTCAGTCCAAGAGAGCCTGGAAGGTCTACAGGAAAGGTCTATTGCACCAGGCACAGAGTACAGCATAGCTGACCTTGGCCCGAACAACATGGCAGGGACAGGACCTGGAACAGGCCTCAGGGAACTACCGGGAGCAGCAGATTGCTCAACCCACAAACACCAAAGACAACGTAAAAGTTAAGTGAGAAAGCTCCTTCGCTCAGTAGAAGGGAACGTGGTCTGGACTGCTGTCAACAACCATTACAGTGGCAGCATCTATTTTTGGAGCCATCAACGTAAATCCCCTGGGGAGATTGGGCCCCTGATCAAAATCTCAGCTCTGAATGCAGCCCTGGGGTGAGGAGGAGCTCTTGCTTGGTGAAGTTGGAGGAGGTTGTGGAGAAGGACTTCTACTCCCAGATGGTGGGCAGAAAAGTTTTTAGTTACTCCCACATCAGTGTGCAGGCGAGGGGAGGAGTAAGCTCCTCTCCATTGATTATGCCTCCTTGGAGGAACTGAGAAATTACAGGTCCCCAGAGCATACCCTGCTCTTGACAAATGACCCAAAAGTCAGGTAAGTGGCTGGGAAAATGCCCAAAAAAGGGAGGAGAAACAAATACAGTACAGTCTTTCATAGATGTATATGAATGTACACACATACATATGATTATATATATCTAAGTATCTGTATGTATATATGTGTGTATAATACATATATCTACATATATGTGTACCTCTATAATTAATTTTCTTGGTCGAACGGGGATAACCAGGGAAGAACAAAGCAAAAAGTGCAAAACAGAGAACAAAAGAAAACTTACAAGGAAGCAAAGACCAGAGGGACATCTCTGAACACAATATGTAATATTAAGATGTTTCTACACATGCTGACTATTAGAGCAATAAGGTTTGCTAGTGTCAAGATAATTTATTCTTTTAATATTATTCCTTTTAACTTCTCTTTTTCCAGATAATCCATAACTTCCAGATATTTGTATTACAAATCAATTGCTCTGCCTTTAAATAATTTTGTGAGATTCACAAAATTCCAAGTTATTTTTTCACAATTGCTTTGTTTATATAGGCTATAAAGTTTATTTTCTACTGTTTTACCACTTTTCTTAATTTTTTGAATCATTTGAGAAAGTTTTGAAATGCACCCATTTGTATTGAGAGTCCACAGTATCTCTTGCCTCATCTAATATTAATTTATTTTCCATTAAGGCAGCTTTATATTGCAGTGCATATGGATTCCTGAGACTTAAGTTCAAATTTAACCTCAGACACTATTACCTGTGTTTCCCTGGGCAAGTCGATTAACCTCTGCCTGAATATCTAGAACTACAAAATGGGTTCTTTACAGGGTTGTTTTGAGGATCAAATGCAACAATATTTCAAAGCATTTAGCAGAGTGTTTTGCACGTAGGAAGTAACCATATAAGTGCTTATTCATTCCCCATGTTATTGTTACAAAATTCAATGATTTTTACAGTTGCTTAACTTGAAATTCTCATCTCTTAAATTTTAATTACTTTCTTGTATAATTATCTGTTTGTGCTTAAGGATTTTAATTGAATTTTCCATGACAAGTTTTTTATTTGTTCTCTAATCCCAGGGGTAGACAGGAAATAAATACCTGTTCATTGAGACAAATTCAGACTTTTAAAACTGTTAATTTTAGCAGGCATTATATGATATTTACAATAAGTATTTTGTAACACTATAATGTTTAAAATTATATATTATTGCAGTTTGTTTAAATTTTAGTGATTTATTTCATTTTATATAAAATTGATTTATAAACTCATCCCCCTCCTTTTTTTTTTTACCAGTGACTGTCCCCTATAATTAATATATATTAATGCCTATGATATGTCTGAATTGGTGTGCTAAATGTACAAAATAAAAATAATCTCAGACATTGTGTAGGTAAATTATATACACATCCATTTGTGTACATAAGTGTATTTACACTTACCTAGATGTATATACACACTCATGTATACATTTGCATGCACGTGTATGAATTAACATTCATTTCTATAGGAGCATCATAAAACACATATATAGTATCTATATATGTGCATATATTTACATAGACATACCTATATCTTTATCTTCATCTGTCGTCTATCCCATAACAGAATGAAGGAATTTTTTCTTTTTTGTGTGTTTTTGCCTTTAGTGCACAATACCTGACATATAGGTCTTAAATCAATGCTTCCTAAAGGGAAGGCAGGCACTGATAAGAAAGGGAGGGAGAGATACATTAATAAATCAATATTATGTAAACCAAAATGAATCAATAAAAATAAAACAAAGTACAAGAAATTAAAAAAACATTGCAAATGATAGCATCATACAATTAATATAACGGCACACTATGAATGCTAAAATGGACACTTTATACTTTTCATTTTATTAAATAAGAATTTATTTTATGTCCACCCTTCCTGGTGAGAGAAGAACAATAAGAAAGAAACATGCATATGATCAAAGAAAACATATTCCTACTTCTAGCATTTCCAAAAATATGTTTCTATGAATTTTGAATTCATTACCTCTCTACCAGGATATGGGTACCTAAATAACAATTTTTTAAATTAAACCATCAAAAATGTTAATTAAATGAATTGATGGCCAGAATTATCCCTGTTGTCAAATGGAATGGCTTTGTCTACAGTCTTCTGGTATATTTGTCATGTGTAAACCATTTATAACTACTTTATGCACAAAAATTATTTATATTTTGCCTACCTCATTAAACACCATTATAATGTGATGATGAAGCTAACAGGTGAGTGAAGCACTGAGTTGGAAACAGAAATTTTAATAGAATTATTTTCCACTTACAACCTCACTGGGTAATGACAGACTTACAACTTGAAAGGACCTTAAGAGTCATATAGTTCATCATTTTATTTAATGGATGAAGAAACTGAGGCTCAGAGAAATTAATTGATTTGTCCAAGGTCATAGCAGTAGTTTAATTTCAACCTAAGTCCTCTGAATCAATAACCACAATGCCCCTCAAACAGCAGAGTAAATTCCCATTGCTAATCAATGATTGAACACATAAACTTCCTCACTATATGAGCTACTATCTCTTGTCATTAAAAAGGATATTATAAACACACCTTATAGGTATCACAATTACAGGTAATGGCAAAAGAATAAAATAATTATCAAATATTAAGTGGAAAATTGGAATAATTTGAAATTTTCCTTTCACCTCTTATGTGTAGGACTAAATGACCAGAGAGACACATAAAGAAAGGGACAGAGAGAAACAGAGAGAGACAGAAAGTAACACAGAGACAGAGAAAACAGGTAGAGATTGAGTAATAGGTAGACCAAGACACAAAGAGTCCACAAACTTGTAACAAGGAGATATTTAATTTTCATTTTTTGAAAACCTTAAGGTATTAGTAAACTAAAATAAGTATTTTCATAATTTTACTAACTCAGAGAAAATGCATCTTAGACAAAAATAAGCCCATGACCAAAGTTCATGCCTATATAGGATGAAAAAAAGTCATGAAGAAAAAAGCAATCAAGAACATAGTATGTTAATTTTTATTTCCTCAGTTCTGCAGTTTATTAACTGACTCAGGGGAAAATGTGGTAACTTTTGTTAGAACTTTTCATTATTAATTTTTCTTTTAAAACAATACTGGAATACCATGTTTGTCCCATTCACTGCAAATTACGGTATCACTTGTAATAAAGACAGTTTCAATTATCTCTTCAATTTAGCTACTAGGAATAGTAAAAAATAAAGTTGATTAAAAGATCAAAAGAACTTGCTAGAACAAATAGATTACCATGAAGAGTTAGGGTGGAACTATGCAACTTACCAATTTATAACATTTGTGATGTACTCTTAAGGCTTTTTAATGGGGAATATTTTAAAGATAGGAATAAAGAACCTGAAGATGGGAAAAATGGATAAAAATGAGTTTAAGGAGATATTTGGTAAAATATATTGAAACTGATATTTATTGACAACAAAGATGAACTTGTCCAAAATCTAAAGAAAAATCTTAACAGATATACCTGGTACAGTTTTTAACTATGTACGCCACAGGTACGTTCTAAAGATTTGGGGTTGCTTGTATGTCCCCTTAATGTTTCAATTTTTAAAGTGCCACAACCTAGATAAGGTATTGACAACATATAATTGGTAAAATTAAACTGTTGAAAGATATAAATAGTGAAAATCAGTATAGTAGGTTAAATTTGCATTAGGATACCAGTCTTGGGGGGCAGAACCAAAATGGCTGAATGAGAGCAAGTACTCACAAACTCCCCCAGATACCACTAAAAAGAGAACCTGAACAGATATTAGAGTGACGGAATCCACTGGGAGAAAAAGTGTTGAAGATTTCCAATCAAGAATAGCCTGGAAGGTCGACAGAAAGTATCTATTGCATGGGGCTGGAGGAGTGCAGAGCTCACAGCTCAGAAGCTGTACCAGTGTGGACCCCGCCATAGCAAAGCCAAGTAGGAACCACAGTGTGGCTGGAAGTAACAGCAGCACTGTGAATTCTCAAACATATCAGCCCATGATGGAAATCCAGAGGAATTAAGTGAGAGAGAAGCACAGAACCCCACCATCCACAGAATAAATGTCTGAAGGCCACCTATTAGAACTTCCAAAACACAAAATGGCAGAACAATCTCTAAATGATCTCTTCCTCCCCCATTATTAACCTTGAAAAAACTAGGGAATATTTCTCCTGCAAAAATCCTGAAATAATGGCATTAGCCAAAGGAATAAACAGTCTCTTAGTCTGTGAGGCTAGGAAAATTGCAGACTGGAGGGGGGGGTGTTCCCTCTTGCTGTAGCTGAAGGGGACCAGTGAAATACTGGACCTTTTTCAGACAGCCCCACCTCAGCTAACCAGGAGGAGATCCTGAGCCCAGGTGGCAGTGGGAAGCCTATAACACCAACACCAGGACCCCAGGCATGCCTTAGCACAGCCAGGTGAATTGGAAAGACACTAGCACTGATGAGGTTCACCAACCACTGAGCCTACCTGTGCTCTATCTAGCTCACAAGAGGAGACCTCCATTGGCCAGGCTACCCCTCCCTTACACTTCATGCAGCAAGCTCCAGGGTAACTCAGGGGAAACTCAGAAAGATTTCACCTGGCCTCTGCTCTGGCACACCAGCCAGGTCAGCATCAGGTAAGCTGCAGGCCTGTAGCTTCTATCTGAAAGAACCAGAGGCTACAATACAGAAAGCCTCATTTTCCAAGCAGAAGAACATTGGGACAGAGTATCCTGGGTCCCAGAAGTGGGAATACACTTGGAAAACCAGGAAAAAGGCAAACGTCAAGAGCAGGAAGCAAACCAGAGAAGAACAAAACAAAGAATATTACTATAAGGAGAAGGACCAAAACATACATTCCAAAGAGGTCATCATTGAGACTTTACTCCCATCTGAAACTGCTGAAGAGCATATGAACTGTACTCATGCTCAAAGAGCAGTTACGGAAGAGCTCAAAAAGGATTTTAAAAAATAAATTAGCGAGAAAAAAATTAGCCAATGATTCCAAAAATATGAAAACAGAATTCACTGAAGAGAACAACTCTTTAACGAGCAAAACTGGACAAAAGGAAAAACAAATACAAAACCAAACTGGAGAAAATAATTCCATAAAAGGAACAATTGGGTAAATGACAAAGGAGATAAAAAAGTTTACTGAATAACATAATTTATTAAAATTAAAATTGGCCAAGTAGAAACGAATTACTCTATGAGACACAAAGAATAAGTTAAACAAGATCTAAAAAACTGAGAAAAATAGAAGAAAATGTAAAACATCTCATTGGAAAAACAACGGACCTGTAAAACACATCTAGGAGAAAATATAAAAATTATTGCTCTACCAGAAAGCCATGATGGAAAAAAAGAGCCTAGATAATATCTTCCAAGAAATCTTCAGGGAAAACTGCACTGACGTCCTAGATCCAGAGGTCAAAATAGCTATCAAAAGAATCCACTGATCCCATTCTGAGAGACATCCCAAAGTGAAAACATCAAAGAATATTGTTGCCAAATTCCATATCTATCCAGATAAGAAGAAAATACAAGTAGAAGCCAGAAAGAAACAATTCACATATCAAGAAATTACAGTCAGGATCATAAAGGACCTTTCAGGTTCCATGTTAAAAGATCAAAGGGATAAGGCAAAGGAGCTGGGACTACAATCAAGTATCAATTACCCAGCAAAATTGAGCATAATATTTCAGGAGAGGAGGTGGATATTCAGTGAAAGAAGTTATTTGCAGACCTTCCTGATGAAAAACCAAGAGCTCAATAGAAAAACTGATCTTCAAATACAAGTCTCAAGAGACATAAAAAGGTAAACAGGGGGGAAAACTTGCTATTGAATATGGACAAACAGGTTACATCCCAATAAATGAAGATGATACCTGCTAATCTTGAGAACTGCATATTTATTATGATATTTAAAAAGAATACACATAGATGGGGGAGTGGGTAAAAATTAAATGATGTGACGGTAAAAATGTGATTTAAGGGTGCAAAGAGATTGCAATGGGAGATATGAAAAGGAGGAGGGCAGAAAAGGTAAATTAATTCACAGGAAGAGGTACAAAAACATATTATAATAAAGGGAAATAGGGGAGGGGGATGAGCACTGTATGAGATTTACTCTCATCTGATTTGGTTCAATGATGGATCTACTAGCTGTATAGGAAGTAGGAGTGGAAATCTAACTAGAAATCTAACTCTATAGGCAGTAGGAGGGAAAGGAGGAATGAAAAGGGAGGAAAGGCTAAAGGGCAGGGAAGAAGTAGTAAGTGAAAAGGGGAATAAAGGGAGGTGGTAGGATAGAAGGGAGGGAAAACTGAGGGAAGCAGTGTTCAAAAATTAAAACTCTTATGGAGGGAAAGGGAGAAGAGAGAACTAAAAGCATAAATGAGGGGAAAGAGAATGGAGGGAAAGACACAGACAGTAATCATAACTGTGAATGTGAATGTGAATGAGATGAACTCTCCCAAAAAATGGTCATGCAGCTGAAAAAGCTATACAAAGAACCAATTGAAAATCGCAAAGAAAATAACAAATTAGAAATACTGAAAACCAAAGGAGAGATTAATAAAATTGACACTAAGAAAAATACTTAGCTAATAAAAAAAAAGAATTGGTTTTATGAAAATACCAAAAAGGAGGTAGAGCCAATATGGTGGGATGAGAGCAAGTACTCACCTATGCTCTTAGACAAACTCCATCAGATACCGCTAAAAAGAGAATCTCACCAAAGTTTGGAGGTACAGGAGGTACAGAATCCAATAGGAGACAGACTGTGGCAGTTTCACAATCCAGGACAGACTGGAAGATTGACTGAAAGAATCTGTTCCATGAGAGTGGAGAAGAATATAGCCCACAGCCTCCCTGCCACTGAAGAGCCAAGCAGGAAAGACCTGGACTGACTAGAGAAGCAGCATAGTAGCTGAGGGAGAATGTCTAGCAGAGCCTAGAAAGAGAGAGCCTCGGAAGGAAGCCCAATTTTCTGTAGCAGCTGCGCTGAGACTTTCAGCTCACAGATTAAATTTGTGCAGGTCACCTAAGTCCAGGAGCCAGAATGGCAGAGTGATCAGTAAATGCTCTCTCCCCCTCCTCTTGCTGACCTTGAAAGAAACAGAAAATAATTCCCTGGAAAAATCCTACATCAGTGGAATCAGCAAAAGGGGTAAACATTCTCATAGCAGGTGAGGTTAGGAAAATAACAAAGGAATATTCCTCTTACTGTGGCTGAGGAACAGAGCTGTCCCAGAGAGCCAGAGCTCCAGGGGTGTGGAGTCTTACATTAGGACCCAGGTGTACCTAAGCACTTCAGGAGAAACAGGAAGACAGACAGGATCACCAAGCACTTAGCTTACTGTCCCCTAGCTCTGCGGAAGAGATACCCTTGGCCGGACCACCCCTTCCTCACACTTAATAAGCTAGCTCCAGGGCTAATCCAGGGAAACAGATTTTACCTTACTTTACTTTCTGACACCAGACAGTTCAGCACAAAGTTCTTTAGAGTCTAGCTGATAGAACTAGAGACCACAATACACTAAGCATTAACATCATGAGCAAGAAGTAAAGGAGGAAAGAAAAGACCACAGAAGCTTTCTGTGGAGACAAGGACCAAAATACTAATGCCGAAGAGATCAGTATTGAGACTATACCCCCTTTTGAAATTTCAGAAGGGACTATGAACTGCTCACATGCGCACAGAGCACTCCTGGAACACGTGAAGAAGGAAATAGAGTGAAAAAATGGCCAATGATTTTAAAAGTATGAAAAAAAGGATTCACTGAAGAGAACAGCACTTTAAGAAGAAAAAAATGAAGAAATGGAAAAGAAAGCAAAAAACTAACCTGGAAAATTGGACAAAAGGAAAAGGAAGCACAAAAACTAACTTGGAAAATAATTCCTCAAAAGGAATAATTGGACAGATGGAAAATGAGATGCAAAAGTTAACTGAAGAAAAGAATTTGATGAAAACTAGAATTGGACAAGTACAATCTAATGAATTTATGAGACATCAAGAATCAGTCAAACAAAGTCTAAAGAATTAAAAGATAGAAGAAAATGCAAAATATCTAACTGGAAAAACAACTGACCTGGAAAATAAATCCAGGAGAGAAAATTTAAGAATTATTGGCCTACCAGAAAGCCACGATGATAAAAGGAGTCTAGACAATATCTTCCAAGAAACATCAAGGAAAATTGCCCAAAACTGAAAGATCCAGAGGGAAAATAGTCATTGAAATAACCCACCATTCATCTCTCGAAAAGATCCCAAACTAAATACACCAAGAAATATTGTTGACAAATTCCAGAATTATCAAGTGAAGGAGAAAATATTACAGGCAGCCAGAAAGAAACAATTAAAATATTGAGGAGCTGTAAGCAGGATCACACAGGACCTTGCAGCTTCTACATTAAAAGATGGGAGGAATTGGAATATGACATTTTTCAAGACAAAGGAGCTGGGACCACAACCAGGGATGAATTACACAGCAAAGTTCAGCAAAACATTTCAGGCAAGGAGATGGACATTCAATGCAAAAACCGATTTCCAGACCTTCCTGATAAATAGGCCAGAACAGATCTTAAAACGCAAGTCTCAAAAGAGGCGTAAAAAGGTGAACAGGGGAAAAGAAACTTGTTACTCAGTTTGGGCAAATTGCTTATCTCTCTATAAACGAAGATGATACTTGTTAATCTTGAGACTTGTATATCTAATATGAAATATAAAAGAGATATTCAGAGATAGAGGGAATGGGTATAAAGTAAATTATGTGACTATAAAAATGTGATTTAAAAATGAAAATGGATAGCAATAGAAGATGTGAAAAGGAGGAAGCAGAAAATGGTAAATTTCATCACAAGAAGAAGTACAAAATTATATGAGAGGAGAGGGAAAAAGGGAAAGGAGAGGAACATTGTTTGAGAGGTACTCTCACCTGACATGGTTCAAGGAGGGAACAACAAACTTAATTAAGTATATAAATCTAACTAGTTCTACAAGCAGTAGGAGGGGGAGGGGGAAAGAAAGGGGAGGGGTGGCTAAAATGGAGGGAAGAATTAGTAAGGGTAAAGGGCAGTAAAAGAGAGGGGTGGCTGGAAGAAGGAAGGGAACACCATAGCAGATGGTGATAAAAAAAATTAAAATATATTGTGAAGGGAAAGGGAGAAGAGAGAACTAAAAGCACAAATGGTGGGAAAGAAGATGGAGGGAAAGACACAGAAAGTAATCATAACTGTGAATGTGAATGGGATAAAATTGAGACAGATAGGAGAATGGATTGAAAGCCATAATCCAACAATATGTTGTGTACAAGAAACACATTTGAAATGGGGGGATACACACAGAATAAAGGTAAAAGGTTGGAGCAGAATATATTGTGCTTCAGCTGATGTAAGAAAAGCAGGGGTAACAATCCTAATCTCAGACAAAGCAAAAGCAGAAATAGATCTAATCAAAAGTGATAAGGAAGGAAACTATATCCTGCTAAAAGGCACCATAGAAAATGAAGCAATATCATTACTAAACATATATACTTCAAGTGGTATAGCATCCACATTCTTAGAGGACAAGTTAATGGAGTTACAGAAAGAAATAGACAGCAAAACTGTGCTAGTGGGGAACTTCAACCTCCCCTTCCCTAAACTTTATAAATCTAACCTTAAATTAAACAAGAAAGAAGTTAAGGAGTTGAATAAAACTCTGGATAAGGTAGATGTGATAAATCTCTGGAGAAAATTGAATGGGGATAGAAAGGAACTTACCTTTTTCTCAGAGTTACATGGCCCATATACAAAAATTGACCATGTACTAGGGCATAAAAACCTCACAATCCAGTGCAGAAAGGCACAGATAGTCAATGCATCTTTCTCAGATCATAATGCAATAAAAATCATATGCAGTAAAAGGTCATGAAAACCTGAACAAAAAATTAGTTTTAAATTAAACAATCAAATATTAAAGAAGGAATGGATTAAACAAGAAATCATAGAAACAATCAATAACTTCATTCAAGAGAATGACAACAATGAGAAAACCTACTGAATCTTAAGGGATACTGCAAAAGTTCTTCATAAGGGAAGCTTTATATCTTTGAATGCCTACATGAATAAAATAGAGAAAGAGGAGATCAATAAATTGGGCATGCATCTGGAAAAGCTTGAAAAAGAACAAATTGAAAATACTTAAGTAGAAATACTGAAAAGCAAATGAGGGATAAAATTGAAATTAAGAAAACCATTGAAACAACAAATAAAAATAAGAGTTCGTTTTGATAAACCCTTGGTCAATTTGATTTAATAAAAGACAGAAGAAAACCAAATTGCTAATATCAAAAATGAAAGGGGTGAATTCACCTCCTATGAGGAGGAAATTAAAACAATAATTAAAGCTTACTTAGCCCAACTTTATTCACATACATTGGACAATCTAAATGAGATGGATGATTATCTTAAAAAATATAGCATGCCTAGATTAACAGAAGAGGAAGTTAAATACTTAAACAACCCCATCTCAGAAAAAGAAATTGAACAAGCTATCATTGAACTCCCTAGGAAAAATCTCCAGGGCTGGATGGATTTACAAGTAAATTCTATCAACCATTTGAAGAACAACAGTTAATTCCTATACTATATAGAGTATTTGGGAAGATTAGGGAAGATGGAGTCCTCCCAAATTCTTTTTATGATACAAATATGGTTTTGATACCTAAACCAGGGAGAGACAAAACAGAGAAAAAATATTATAGATCAATTTCTCTAATTAATATTAATGCTAAAATTTTAAATAAGTTTTTAGCAAAAAAAAATGCAGCAACTGATCATGAGAATAACATATTATGATCAGGTAGAATTAATACCAGGAATGCACGACTAATTCAATATTAGGAAAGCTATTAGCATTATTGGTCTTATCAATAACAAACCTAATAGAAACAACATGATTATCTCAATAGATGCAGAAAAAGCTTTTGATGAAATACAACACCCATTTCTATTAAAAACACTGGAGAGCACAGGGATAAAGGGAACTTACCATAAAATAATGAGTAGTATCTATCTAAAACCCTCAGTAAGCATTATATGCAATGGAGACAAGCTAGATGCATTTCGAGTAAGTTCAGGGATGAAACAAGGATGTTCATTATCACCATTATTATTCAATATGGTATTAGAAATATTAGCTGCCACAATTAGAGAAGATAAAGAAATTGAAGGAATTAGAATAGGGAAAGAAGAAACTAAGTTATGACTCGTTGCAGATGATATGATGATATACTTAGAAAATCCCAGAGAGTCAAATAAAAAACTACTTGAAATAATAAACAATTTTGGCAAATTTGCAGGATACTAAATAAACCCATAGAAAACTTCGTGTTTTCTAAATATTATTAACACAGCCCAACAGCAAGAAATAGAAATAGAAATTCCATTTAAAGCTAGGGTAGACACTGTAAAGTATTTGTGAGTCTACCTACCAAAACAAATCTAGGGATTATATGAACATAATGTCAAGACACTTTTTCGCACAAATAAAGTCAGATCTATGTAAGTGGAAAATCATTAGTTGCTCGTGGGTATGCTGAGCCAATAATAAAAATGACAATCCTAAGTAAATTAATGTACTTATTTAGTGCCATACCAATGAAACTATCTGACAATTATTTTCTAGAGCTGGGAAAAAATAACATCGGATTTCATCTGAAAGAACAAAATATCCAGAATAGCAAGGGAATTAATGAAAAGAAATGCTAGGGAAGGTGGCCTAGCTCTACCAGATCTCAAACTGTATTATAACGCAGCAATTATCAAAACCATTTGGTACTGGCTAAGAAACAGAAGGATAAAAAAGTGGAATATGATAGTTACTCAAGACGCAGTAGTCAATGAATATAGTAATCAACTGTTTGATAAACCCAAAGACTCCAGTTTCTGGGATAAGAACTCATTCTTTGACAAAAATCGCTGGGAAAACTGGATAAAAGTGTGGTGGAAACTAGGCATAGACCAATGCCTGACACCATACAAAACAATAAAGTCTAAATGGGTACATGATGCAGGTATAAAGATTGATATCATAAACAAATTAGTGGAGCAAGGATTAGTGTATTTATGAGATTTACAGAGAAGGGAAGAATGTTTTACTAAAGAAGAGATAGAAAGCGTTAAGCAGTGCAAAATGGATAATTTTAGTTACATAAAACTGAAAAGTTTTTCCACAACCAAATGCAATGCCACCAATATTGGGAGGGAAGCAGAAAACTGGGAAAGAATTTTTGCAACTAGTGTAATTGACGAAGACCTCATTTCTAAAATATACAGAGAACTGAATCAAATGCACAAGCATACAAATCATTCTTCAATTGATAAATGGTCAAAGGATATGAACAGGCAGTTTTCAGAGGAAAAAATTAAAGATATCTATAATCAAATGAAAAAATGGTCTGAATCACTATTTATTAGAGAGACACAAATTGAAACAACTCTGAGATACCATATCACACCTATCAGATTGTCTTACATGACAGAACAGTTGATAAATGTTGGATAAGTTATGGGAGAGTTGGAATACTAATTCATTGTTGGTGGAGCTGTGAGGTGAGCCAACCATTCTCGAAAGCAATTTGGAACTATGCCCAAAGAGCTACAAAGATGTGTATCCCCTTTGAACCAGCAATAGTGTTTCTAGGACTGTATCCCCAAGAGATCATAAAAATCGGAAAAGGTCCCACATGTACAAAAATATTTATAGCAGCTCTCTTTGTGGTGGCAAAAAAAACCTAGAAATGAAGGGAATGCCCATCAATTGGGCAATGGCTGAATAAATTATGGTATATGAATATAATGGAACACTATTTTGGTATAAGAAAGATAAACAGGAAGATTTGAGAGGCTTGGAAAGACTTATATGATGTGATGCTGAGTGAAAGGAACAGAAGCAGGAGAACTTTGTGCACAGCGACAACCACAGTGTGGGAGAGTTTTGTTTTGTTTTGTTTTGTTTTTCTGGTAGACTTGAAACTTCATTGAAATGCAAGGCCTTAAAAAATTCCTAATGGTCTTTTAAGGCAAAATGCCTTCCAGACTCAGAGAAAGAAATTTGAAATTCAATCACAGAATGTAGCATATCACTTTCTTTATTATATTTTAGTTTGTTTTATGATTTCTCCCATTCATTTTAATTCTTCTGCACAACATGACTCTAGTGAAAATGTATTTAATAGGACGAAGTATATAGAAGCTATATAAAATTGCTCTCTACCAGGGAGGGATTGGGGAGGTAGAGAGGAGGGAAGGGAAAATAATCTAAGTTATATGATAATGACTGGAGCACACTGAAAATAAATAAAATTCGTACAGAAAAAAAAATACCAATAAAATTGACAAAAATTTGTCCCATTTGATTAAAAAATGAAGAAGATAATTAAATAACAAGTATCAAAATTGAAAAATGTTGAACTCACCTCCAATGAGGAAGAAATTAAAACAGTAGTTAGAAATAACTTTGTCCAAGTATATGCACATAAATTTTGCAATCTAAGTGAGATAGATGAATATTTTAAAACTATAAATTGCCCAGCTTAACAGAAGAGGCAGTTGACTACTTTAAGAACTCCATCTCATAAAAAGAAATTGAACAAGCCATCGATGAACTTCCTAGGAAAATATATCCAGGGCTAGATGCATTTACAAGTGAATTTTATCAAACATTTAAAGAACAGTTAATTCCAATAGTATCCAGAGTACTTTGGCAAATATGTGAAGAAGGAGACCTACCAAATTATATTTATGATACAAATGTGGTTATGATACCTAAACCAGGAAGAGTCAAAACAGAGAAAGAAAATTATAGACCAATTTCTCTAATAAATACAGATGCAAAAATTTTAAATAAGACATTAAAAAAGAATGCAGCATTTTTTCACTGGAGTAATACATTACGAACTTGTAGAAATTATAGAAGTAATGCAGGGCTATTTCCATATTAGGAGAACTATCAGCATGATTGATCATATCAACAACAAAACTAGCATAAACCAGAGGATTATCTCAATAGACGCAGAAAATACTTTTGAGGAAATACAACTCTTTTTCCTATTGAAACACTGGAGAATACAGGAATAAATGGGGCCTTCCATAAAATAATGACTACTATCTACCTAATAAAATCAGCAAACATTATTTATAATGGGGATAAGTTAAAAGAATTTACAATAAAATCAGGGGATAAACAAGAAATACCCATTATCAACAGTGTTATTCAGTATGGTACTAATAATATTAGCTTTAGCAATTAGAGAAGAAAAAGAAATTGAAGGAAATAGACTAGGCAAAGAAGAAATTAGGTTATCACTCTTTGCAGATGGTATGATGATGTACATAGAGAATTCCACAGAATCAAATAAAAACTACTTGAAATAACAAACACATTTGGCAAAGGGGAAGGTTACAAAAAAAAAATACACATAAATCATCCGCATTTGTATATACAACTAACAAAGCCCAAGAGCAAGAAAGAGAAAAAGAAATCCCATTTAAAGCTATGGTAGACTAGATAAAATATCTGGGAATCTATCTGTCAAGGCAAATTCAGGGACTATAGGAATAATTACAAAACACTTTTCAACAAATTAAGTCAGATGTAAGTAGGTGGAAAAAACACCAGTCGCTTGTGCGTAAACTGAGATAATACAATAAAATTACAACTCTACCTAAATTAATTTAGTTATTCAGGGTCATACCTATCAAACTGTCAGATAATTATTTTCTAGAGCTAGAAAAAATAACGTCAGAGTTCATCTGGAAGAACAAAAGATCCAGAATATCAAGGAAACAAACGAAAAGAAATTCTAGAGATGGTGGACTACCTCTACCAGATCTCAAATTTTATTGTAAAGCAGTAATTATCAAAACCACTTGGAACTGGTTAAGACACAGAGGGGTAGACTAGTGGAATAGGTTAGGTACCCAAGAAACAGTTGTCCATGAATATAGCAATTTACTATTTCATAACCCAAGGAGTCAAACTTCTGGGATAAGAACTGAATGTTTCACAAAAATTGCTGGGAGAACCGGATAAAAGTGTGGTGAAAACTAGGCACAGACCAATGTCTGACACTGTACACAAGAATAAATTCCAAATGGGTACATGATCTAGGTATAAAGATTGATACTATAAACAAATCAGTGGAGTAAAGAATAGTGTATTTATCAGATCTATGGAGAACAGAAGAATTTTTGACTTAATAAGAGATAAAAAACATTATGGAATGCAAAATGGATAATTTTGATAACATTAAATAGAAAAATTTTGCACAAACCACCCCAATGCAGCCGAGATTAGGAGGGAATCAGAAAACTGGGAAAGAATTTTTGGAGCTAGTGTTGGTGATAAGGGCTTTATTTCTAACATATATAGAGAATTGAGTCAAATGTACAAGAATACAAGTCATTTCCAAATTCATAAATGGTCAAAAGTTATGAACTGCCAGTTTTCAGAGGAAGAAATCAAAACTATCTATAGTCACGGTCATATACGTCACAGTAATTCATTGTTGGTGGAACTGTGAGCTGATCCAGCAGTTGTGGAGAGCAATTTGAAACTATGAGCAAAGGGCTACAAAAATGTGCATACCCTTTCACCCAGCCAAACTGTTTGTAGGACTAAATGCCCAAGATCATAAAACATGAGAAAGGGTCCCACATGTGCAAAAATATTTATAGCAGCACTTTTTTTGGTGGCCAAAAACTGGAAATCAAGGGTTTGCCCATCAATTCGGGAATGGCTGAATAAATTGTGGAATATGAATGTAATGGAATACTATAAAAAATTGTGATATAAAAAATGATGAACTGTATTGTGCTATAAAAAGTGATGAACAGTAAGACTTCAGGGATGCCTGAAAAGACTTACTTTAACTGATGCTGAGAGAAAGGATCAGAACCAAGAGAACTTTATACACAGCAACAACCACAGTGTGTGAGGGTTTTTTTCTGGTAGACATAACTTCATTGCAATGCAGGGACTTAAAAAATTCTCAGTGGTCTCTTAAGGCAAAATGCACCCAGAGAAAGAAATATGGAATTTGATCACAGAATGTACCGATAAATTTCTTTTTTATTACATTTTGGCTTGTTTTAGGATTTCTCCCTTTTATTTTAATTCTTCTAAACAACATGTCTAATGTGAAAATGTATTTAATAGGAATGTATATGTAGAACCTACATAAAATTTATGCCTTCTCAGGGATGGAGAGAGGAGGGAGGGGAGAAGGAAGGGGAGGGTGGGAAAAAATCTAAATTACATAAAAGAGACTGTAGAACACTGCAAAGAAATGAAATAGTTTAAAAAAGAAGAAAATATTCAGAATAAGAAGAGAACTAGTGAAATAAATATGAGGAAAGTTGTCCTAGCCCTACTAGATCTCAAAGTGTATTATCCTCAAAACCACTTGCTACTGCCTAAGAAATAGGGCGTAGACCAGAGAAATAAGTTACATACTCAAGACAGATTAGTCAATGAATATAGCAATCTATTGTTTGACAAATCCAAGGACCCCAACTTCTGGGTTAAGAGCTTACTGCTTGATACAAGTACTGCTGGGAAAACTGGATAACAGTCTGGTGGAAACTGTACATAGATCAATGCCAGATACCATATACAAGAATAATGTCCAAGTGGATACAAGATCTAGGTATAAAGACTGATACTATACACAAATTACGGAAGAAAGGAGGAGTGTCTTTGTTAGATTTATGGAGAACCGAGAAATTAATGATCAAACAAGAAATAAGTAACATTATGAAGTGCAAATTGGATAATTTTGATTACATTAAATTGAAAAGTTTTTGCACAAACACACTCAATTCAACCAAGATTAGGAGGGAATCAGAAAACGGAGGAAGAGTTTTTGCAACTACCATCTGTGATAAAGGACTCACTTCTAAAATAGATAGAGAACTGAGTCAAATTTACTAAAATACAAATCATTCCCCAATGGATAAATGGTCAAGGGATATGAACAGGCAGTTTTTAGAGGAAGAAATTAAAGGTATCTATAGTCATATGAAAAAAATGCTCTACATCACTATTGATTAGAGAGATCAAATCAAAACATCTCCGAGATACCACAACATACCTATCAGATTGACTAACATGACAAAACAGGAAGATGATAAATGTTGGAGAAGATGTGGGGGAGTTGGAACACTCACTTATTACTGGTAGAGCTGTAAGCTGATCCATCCATTCTGCAGAGCAATTTGGAAGTATGCCCAAAGAGCTACGTAAATGTGCATACACTTTGATCCTTCAATATCATTTCTAGGACTGTATCCCAAAAAGATCATAAAAATGGGAAAGGGTTCCACATGTACAAAAATGTTTATAGTAGTGATGGTCGAGAACTGCAAATCTAGGGGATGCCCATCAATTGTGCAGTGGCTGAACTTGTTGTGATATGGGAATGCAATGGAACATTATTGTGCCATAAGAAATGATGAATAGGACGACTAAAGAAAAGCCTGGAAGTAGTTATATGAAGTCATGCTGAGTGACAGGAGCAGCACCCACAGAACATTGTACACAATAACACCCTCAGTATGCGAGAAATTTTTCTGGTAGACATAGCTCTTCACAGCAATGCAAGAACATAAAATATTCCCACTGGACTTGTGAGGCAAAACATCTTCCACTTCCAGAAAAAGAATTATGGAATTGGATGGCAGAATAAGGCAGAATATTTTCTCTTGTGTTATATCTTGTTTCATTTTGTTTTTTTCTCATTGTTTCTCTCATTCATTTTAATAATTCTATGCAACACTGCCAATGTGAAAATGTATTTAATAAGAATGTATGTATAGATCCCACATAAGCCTGCAAGCTGTCTCAGTGAGGGAGAGGGGAGGGAAGGGGAGAAAATCTAAGACTTATAGAAGTGATTGTTGAAAGCTGCAAACAAATAAATTAATAATAATAAAAAAGAAGCAGCTAGACCTTGTCCTCCATGAGTACAACCCTGGGCACAGCCCAGAGTCAGCTCCACACCACAAAGAGGAAGCAGGTAAGTATTCTAAGTTGTACAATGACAACCTTTTTTCTCATCTTCATTAGTATCTAAGGTCACCTTTGAACATTAAATAAATTATTTCAAAATTTACAAAAAAATGAGGGTACCAGTAACAAAGTACAAATAATTTTAGACATTTATTGGTGGTTTTAGTTGCCAGGGAATAAATGTTAGTTAACTTGCCAGACATACAATTCTTAGTACTAGCCATTAACATATGAAAATTGCTCAGCAAAACATAAGTTTTTGACTTGGAGACAATAACTGTGGAGATGGATGAAAATATGCTTCTGAATGGTGTACTGAATACAAACCA
Source organism: Notamacropus eugenii (assembly GCF_028372415.1). NCBI lineage: Eukaryota > Metazoa > Chordata > Mammalia > Diprotodontia > Macropodidae > Notamacropus > Notamacropus eugenii. The sequence goes on along the minus strand of NC_092873.1, from coordinate 133,965,187 downwards.
GAAGCAGTCTTTGCCTACTGCTTAGATTTTTGTTTTAACCACTTGATAAGTGGAATATGTAACATTCATTAAAAAACTCAAAGTCCTCTTTCTGTCTTTTTTTTTTGTCTCTGTAGGTTAAAAGTTATGTCTTCTAGAGCAGCTGATTAATCTTTTTCCACTCTCAGTCTCATCAGTTCTTGACCCCATATTGTTTCACAACTCACAGTTTCAGAAGCACTGCTCCGGAGCAACAGAGGGGAGTCTTTCTTGCCTCACTCTCTTGTTTCTTTGACCTTTACAAAATAATAGTAGATGTAAAAGGAGGCTAACAGGAAAGGGAGATTTACTTTCACCTCAGAAAATATACAATATTATATGTGAAAGAGACTGAAGAGAACATTTACTCCAAAATCTCCTTACTTTACAAAAAAGAAAATGAATCCTGGAGAGGTTGTTACTTTACCTGTGTACTGCTTGTGGGCTTGGAGAATTAGAAGGATTGGTTAAGCTATTGTCAGCACTAGCTCAGAAATGTTGCCACTACTTTTTATTTTTTTTCTGTTTGATTTGGCTCCCTTGTTAGAGTAATTATAGATGCTTATCTTGGACAGCTCTTTTCCTATTTGTCTGTCAATTTCAGTTAATTTAATCCCTTTTTTCTTAGAAGTCTCATTCCTATTTTCCAAGTATTCAGGTATTGAAATGCCTGCTTTAAATTTAGTTTGGACAACACATACTGTTAGGGCTGAATAGTCACCTCTTTGCTTCCCATACTGCTAGCTGCTTCCCAGTTGATCCTTTCTTATCTTATACTCATTTGGTTGTACCATCTGTTTCTAGTTGATTCCTCTCTTGTACACAGTGCTAGGGTCCTTTGCTGTTCTTTTTTTTTGTCCTCTCTGTGTCTTCCATCTGCTGCGGTTTCTTCTGCTTCCAGCTACTAGTTACAAACTGATTTGCAGCTACTATAGCCTTTTTCCTATAGGGAGAAGTATAGGTTGTTTTACTTATAGATTCAGGAATTAGGTCAGATCTCTATACACAAAGGAACATATAAGAAGGAAGTCTTTCTTTTTAATTACTTTTTCTTCTGCTCCAGCTGTCACTCATTACATTCAGCAGGGTCTTTGAGGTAGGAGGGGGACATATATTTCAACTGATTTCAACTCTGGTCCTATGCTAGTCCATTCAGATCACCTCAGTAGCTTCATTTAATACTCAAAGGGGTTTGGTGGGACTGGTAATACAGCATGCAAAATGAAACAGTCACTAATTTCAAATAGGGCATGTTCCAGGCATGTTTTTCCTTATAAATTCTATAACTTCTGTTTGTATTAGGAGCAGCTTTTTGTTCCCTTCTTTCTTGAAAGGAAAATCCAAGCAACTGAATGGGCCTGAGCCATTACTACGGAACTGGGTTTACAATTCTCTGTCTGGAGTCTGCTGTTAACCTTTCCCACTCACTCCCTGCAGCTCCAGTTAAACCTTTTAGTGCTAGGGTCTCTTGATACATGCCATATGAAATTCATACTCTCAATAAAAACGTTATTTTTTGAATTTGAAAGCAGACCTGAAGAGTTAACATTATTTTGCAAAACATCTTCTTTTAACCCTGTCCAAGGAAGCTTGGGATAGAAAAACGAGTCTCAAAATAAGGAAAACATGCATTCAAATCCTACCTCTGGCCCTTAGCTAGCTTTGTGCTTAAATGTGCTTAGCAAATGGCTTAATCTCTGTGTTCCTCCAGCAGTGCCCTAGAACTTATGTCAGATCATTGACGGTAGTGGCCTCCCCAACAAAATCAAAGATGCCTCTAATTATTTAGTATAGTCTTTTGGAGTATAATATTAAATGTGATTGAAATATTTAGGGACAAATATTGGGCTCTGCCAACATTCTTATGCAGCCACTTTATAGGCCATATCAGCAAAGATTCTTTAAGGAGCCTAGGTCAATAGGAGTAATGATCACGGCTTTAGGAACACTTCAATTTGAAGTATTTGAGGGATCACATTTTTTCCCTATGGGGTAGTGTATGGAAAAGCCATTGTTTAAATTTTAATATAAGTTGTTTGTTGTACCCTATTAGAAAAGTTATTCCTCCTTGTTGTGAAGTTAGAGTTCCTGTCATTAAAGTATTTATATTTAGAGTTAACTGTTGCACGCTGACTAAACAAGGACCATCAATATTTTTCACTTTGATGCTCTTCATGATAATACACAGTAACTGGATTCAGCAGTAAATTCAAATACATCTCTGAGGCATTGATTTTCCAAACATTTCTGTCAAAATTGTGCAATAAAAAATGAAGCTTCAACTTGATGGGCCATTTCAAAACTGATTTTAAAATATGCCTATTGGACAGAAGTTGTTTCAAAGTGGATAGTTTGTTTCTTCAGACAACCTTGGCAGGCATAAACAGGTAGCTTAGTCAAAATTGGTGTCATTTCTTCACTGACTGTATTTCCTTCTCTTTTGCCAAACTGAAATGGAAATGACGTGATTCCTTCACTGTTCCCTAAAAATAAAATAGTACATAACATTCAAATAAGATTCCTTTTAATTGCTTTATTCAGCTTAGTACTTTTTTCTTTTTTAGTTGTATTGTGTCCAACCCTTTGTGACCCCATTTGGAGGTCTATTTGTTTGTTTTTTTATAAGATGTTGTAGTGGTTTGACAATTTCTTTTCAAGCTCATTTTACAGATGAAGAAACAAACAGGTTTAAGTGACTTGTCCCAGGTCACACAACTAGTAGGTGTCTGAGGCCCAATGTGAACTCAGGAAGGTGAGTATTTCCAACTCCTGACCCAGCAGTACATTCACTGTGACACCTAGCTTTCTTAATTGTTTTATATTCCAGGGTTCTGGAAAATGGAGGATGATCTCTTGCTTTCCCTGTTAATGCAGTGAAACAAGGCTGTGTGCTTACTCCTATGCTTTTTACCAAGATGTTTTCAGCTATGTTGTCAGATGCCTTCAATGAGGAAGAACAAGGCATTAAGGTCAGCTACTGTACTGATGGTAAATTATTTAACTTATAAAAGTTATGAGCCAAAACTAAAGTGGAGGGAGAGCTGGTACATGATTTTTTTTGTTTGCAGATTATGGTGCACTCAATTCAACCTCTGAAGCTGAGATGCAACAAAGTATTAATCTCTTCTGCTTGTGCTAATTTAATTTTGACATGACAGTTAACACCAAGAAATCACAGGTTCTTTGTCAGGTACCAGCACACCATCCATACATGGAACCATTTGTTACAGCAAATGGAGAAGGTTTGAATACTGTAGATAAATCCAGCTACCTTGGAAGTATATTTTCTAGGGATGTGCACATTGACAATGAGGTTTACATACATATTGTCAGAGCTAGCTCAAGGTTTGGGAGGCTCTGAAGGAAAATGTGGGAGAGCAGAAGTATTAGTTTGTCCACCAAACTGAAAATCTGCAAAGCTGTTTTGCTCACTTCCTTGATGTATGCCTATGAAACATGGACAGTATACCAGTGTCATGCCAGGAAACTGAATTGCTTCCATTTAAAGTGTCTTAGGAAGATTATGAATATCACTGGGCAGAAGAAAATACCAGACACTGAGGCTCTATATTAAACTAAAATTCCAAACTTTCAAACTCTACTGAAGAGAGCGCAATTCTGATGGTCTGACCACATTATTGAAATGCCAAACTTACACGTACCTAAAAGAATATTTCATGAAGAATTCATAGAAGGAAAGCACTCATTTGGTGGTCAGAATAAGGGATACAAAGACACCCTCAAGGTCTCTCTTACGAACTTTGCAACTGATTGCACGACATAGGAGACACAAGGGGCATAGGATCATCTGGTATGGGGTCCCCTCATCAAAGAAATTGCTATGCCCTATCAACAAAGTAGAATTTATGTAGTTCAAGAGAAATCCTATATGCACATATTTAAAGAATCCATCCCAAATATTCACATAGATTGCTTGTTTAGTTTGCTTTGATCAGTCACAGACAGACAAACCGTTACTTGACTCTTACATAGTGATGTTATTTTGGTCCTCATCGAGAAAGGGCAGCAACCACCACAATATTCCCACATAACTTTTAGTTCATGTGTAGTAAAAGACAAAGAAATAAATTGCTATATATTTAGTGGTTGGGGGGGATCAGAATTTTATACTCTTCATTATATTGATAATTTTAATTTCTGTCTTTAACACCTGGATAAATTTATTTGCTTTTCTACAGTTTATCAAGGAATAAGGAATATTCACCATTTCATAAACTTCTAAACTTTTTTAGATTATATGTCTAATTCAAATTCTTATTTTCCCAACTTTCCATACTAGGGCTTCTTCTCTTTTTACTGGGCCTGTGAACTCGGATATTTTTTTAATTAAAAAATAACAGTTCAATACAATCGGGAATTTTTTTATAATTTTACTACCTGTATTTTAGACTATTACTTTGAAAAGATAGTCCACAGATTTTCCAAAAGTGAGAGGAGTCCATCACACACACAGACACACGCACACACACATACATTCACATATGGGGGGGAAGAGAGACAGAAACAGAGAGAGAGACAAAGACAGAGACAGAGAGAGAGACAGAGAGATAGAGAAAAAGACAGAGAGAGAGAGAGAGAGAGAGAGAGAGAGAGAGAGAGAGAGAGAGAGAGATGGGTATTTAAGAGCCCATATTCTAAACTTTCATTTACACCACTATGTTTAATCCTCATATGTATGCATATAATTCATATATCAATATATCCAGAATCATTGCCTCCACTGAACTTCAGTCTCACACCAACAAATCATTGTTGGACTTTTCAATTTGGATTTTTTTGACACACCTTAAACTCAAAATATGCAAAACTGAATTCATAATCAGTTTAGCTTTTTCCCAAACTTTCTTGTATCTATTAAAGGCAACACAGACCTTCTACTCTCCCAAATTTGAAAACTTGCTATTATTCTTGATTATCTTTCACTCCTCATATCTAATAAATTCCTTATTGAAGAACTTTTCTTGCATCTTTCCTATTCTTTCTCCTTATACAAATACTGTCTTACTTTGGGTTCTCATTAATTTACACCTAAGTTATTACAACAGCCTCTTAATTGTTACACCATTCTATTTTACACATGATCACGAAAGTAATTTTCCATAGGCACATGCCTCACAGTGTGACTCTATTATTCAATCAACCCTAAAGGATTCGTATTGCTTCAACTACTAAATATAAATTTCTGTTTATTCTTGTAGACCTTATTAGACCCAACTTCTCTCATTGTCTGTGAGCCTCCGCTGCACTAGATTATCTAGACAAAATGTAATTCTTTCTTGTTCACACAGAGCACTATACCTCCTGTTTCTGTGTCTTTGCATTAATCATCCTACATGCCTAGAATGCATTGTATATTTACCACTGACCCATTAAGTTACTCTCTTCCATTTAGACACAATTCAATTACCATCTTCTAACATGAAGTGTTTTTTAAGTGCTCCCAATTAATAGTGGCTTGTCTCTTGAAGTAATTTATATTTATTTAATTTTCTTTATTTATTCACTCTATAATGATGCTACATATATGCATAACATGTATGGATACACACATATCTACTTGTGTTTACATGTGGATATTTATATACATACTTATATGCACACAAACATGTACATACTTATGTAGAGTCTTTGAGAGTTGGGATTGTTTCCCTATGCTTTCATTCTCAATATATAGCACGGTGCCTGGCACATAATAATACTTAATACAAATTTGTCAATGACTGTATTCATCATTTTCAAAATAATTAGTGCAATGAAGCAACCACAAAATGAGCAGACAGTACTTAATTTTGAATGAAAACTTATTAGTAACCAGTGGCGTAGTGGTTATTTTTTAAGATTAAGCCAGTTAACTTTTAACTTGCTAGTTAAAGGGGAAAAAGAATGAGAAAGATTAATTCCCAGAATCTTAAGTCCCATATACTACTACATCCAGTAAAATCAAGTGACATGCTTGGATCTAGGGTTACTTAGTTCTGCTCTCTTGAGAAAAGACAATAATGTCATATATTCTTTGTTCCAAAATCTGAGAAGGTAGAAAATAAAACTAAAGGGTGTCAATTTACTAAGGTAGAAGTAAATTTTCACTGCAGAATTCATGTAAAAATACTCTATATAATCTCCTACACATAACTCATGGGGGGCATTCTATTTGTCTTGCAAAACCTGTAGTTGGTGATGGGAAGGAAGTCAAGTTATTCTTCAACCTTGTTTTTCCAATTAGAAGGTACCTGGGTTTGATTCATCATATTGCCACTAATGTTCCCACAGGCAGGCATTATTATATATGACATAAAGTACATATGATGAGGTAGTGTGACAATTGTCAGAAAAAAACTAATCTGTGTCTGCGTAATTCTTGGAGAATTTTATAAGAGAGGTGGGATTTGATTTGAGTTTTGAATCACTGACAATATTACAATATGTTGGGAATGAAAGAGGCATATTGCAGATGTAAAAAGTGCTTTTTTTATTCTTTGTAGGTTAGTTGAAACAACTGACAACCAGCCAAAACTGGCAAACCAAAAGTGCAAGATATAAAAGTACAATCATATCAGTCATGAGCATTTCTATGTATTACCAATCTAGAAGAGAAGGAAAGAGAAATTCCTTTTAAAATAACTGCAGGTAATATAAAACATTTGAGTATCTACCTGGCAAGACAAAGCCACTGACTGCATCAACACAATTGCAAAACACTTTTCATACAAATAAAGATGATTCTCAACAATTAAAGGAATATCGATTGCTCATTGGTAGGCTGAGTAAGTATACAAAAGAAATTCAATTTTACCTGAATTAATTTCCTTATTTGATGCCACACAATTCAAAGCACAAAATAAAATTATTTTATAGAGCTAGAAAAAACAACATTAATTCATCTGAAAGAACAAAAAATCAAGAATTTAAAGGGAATCAATGAAATAAATGTGAAGGAAAGTAACGTAGTTTTGCCAGTTTTCTAATAATATTAAAAAGTATAATCATAAAATAATCTGTTATTGGCTTAAAAATACAGTAGTAGATAGGGGTGACTAGATTACATAGGCAATACATCGTAGGGAATAACCATAATAATCTAATATTTGACAAACTCAAAGATTTAAACTTTTAGGGCTCTCACCATGTGGCAAAAAGTGTTGGGAGCACTGGAAGGCAGTTTGACAGGAATTAAACATACATCATCACAGAAATGCAGAAAATTTCGCCTATCAAATATATGAATAACAGAAAAGTTTATGACAAAACAAGAAAGAAGATCACAGAAATAAAAAAATACATGAATACTTTTGATTACATGAAATTAAAAAGGCTATTGTGAAAACAAAACCGATGGAAACCCAAATCAGAAGGAAAACAGAAAATTTGGGGAGGAGGCAGACGTGCAGCAAGTGTCTCTGATAAAGGCATCATTTTTCAAATACGTAGAGGACAATGCCAAATTCATAAAAAAAATAAAAGAACTATTTGCCAGTTGAAGAAATGGTTAAAGGATATGAACAGGTAGTTTTCAGAAGAAAAAAATGTCAGAAGTATTAATAGTCACAAAATGTTCTAAATCACTGTTGATTAGAGAAATACAAATTAAAACTATTCTGAGATGCAATTCCCACCTATCAGACTGGCTAACATTACAGAAAAGGAAAATATCAAATGCTCAAGGCCACTAATTCATTGTTGGTAGGGTTGTAAATGGTTCAGTCAATCTACAGAACAATTTCAAAGTCTGCCCAAAGGACTATAAAACTGTGCATACCATTTCACTCAGGAATTTGATCAGCGGTTTCAAGGGGAAAGGAAAAAGACCCATATGAACAAAAACATTAATAACAGCTCTTTTTGTGGTGTCAAAGAATTGGAAATTGAGGGGGTGCTAATAAGTTGAGGAATGGCTGGACCATTAGTGGCTTATGATAGAATTTTTGCTCTATAAGAAAAAAGAGAAACAAGGAAATGCAGAGTAGTACTGTGACTTTGAATAGCATTAATTCACCTATCAAATGGAAGCAGATAGCAGTGTGGATTAGAAACCAAAATCCAACAATACAATGTTTACAAGATGTGTAATTGAAACAGAAAGACATAAATAGACAAAATAAACCACTGAAATAGAACTAACATGCTTCAGCTGAAGTAAACAAACAAAAAAAAAAGTATGGGTAGAAGTCAGGATCTCCAACAAAACAAAAATAATAGTAAACCTATGAAAAATAGATAATCAGTGAACCTGCATTTTGCTTAAAGTTACCACAGACAATGATATAAAATAAAAACCAGTTGGGGGACAGAGCCAAGATGGCAAGTAGAAAGACGCACATGCAGTAGCTCTTACCCCACAGCCCATAAAATACCTGTAAAGAAGAACTCTCAACAAATTCTACAGCAGCAGAAGCCACAGAACAATGGAGTGGAGGAGATTACTAACCCAGAGTGACCTGAAAGATCAATGGGAAAGGTCTGTTGCACCTGGATGTGGAGTAAAGCCCAGCCCAGCCTTGGCCACATGGCACCAAAAGGAAGAGATTCAAGCAAGCTTCAGGGACAGAATCTCCAGCAGCAGCATAGATCTTTCAATCCACAGGCGCCAAAGGTCAGTGAGAGGGTCCAACAAGGGAGCAAGGTGTTCCCATAACTCCGGCTTCCTCAAGTGGTAGCAGTAGATACAGCAGCAGACAGAGCTCTCAAAGCAGGCAATAGCCTGCATCCATCCTTGAAGGTCTCTTCATAAACCCCCTGAGGGAGCTGAACCCTGTGTAGGGACCCTGTCCTCACCTGAGCAGCTGATCTTTATCTCACACTGAATAGAAGCCCTGCCCCGACCTAAAACCCTTGAGGTTTGGAGCAGCTCATCTGAATCTCAGCCCTCAGTGCTGGCTTGGCAGAACTGGAGGTGATGTGATTGTGGAGAGGAAACTCAGAAGTCAAGTAACTGGCTGGGAAAATGTCCAAAAACATGGAAAAAATAAGACCATAGAAGGTTACTTTCTTGGGAAACAGGTGTCTCCTCTCATCCTTTCACATGAGGAAGAACAAGGCATAATGTTAGAGGAAGTCAAGGCCTCTGACTCCAGGGTCTCAGCCTCCAGGGCCTCCAATGGGAACTTAAACTGGGCTCAGATAAAAGAAGACCATAAAAAACCAGTTAGCAGCTAACTAAAGGAGAAACAAAAAATGTTGAGGAAAATAACAGCTTTAAAAAGAGGGTACCTCAACAGGAAAAAGAGGTTCAAAAAGCCAATGAGGAAAAGGAGGTTTTAAAATGCAGAATCAGCAAAATTGAGGAGAAGGTTCAAAAGCTCACGGAACAAAATAATTTGTTGAAAGAGAGAATTGAGTTCAGGGAAATGAATGACTGCGAGTTAAACAAAACAGTTAGTAAACAAAACCAAAAATTTGAAAATTAATAGAAGATAATGTGAAACATCTCATTGCAAAAGCAACTGACCTGGAAAATAGATCCAGGAGAAATAATTTAAAAATTATGGGACTACCTGAAAACCATGATCAAAAAAAGAATGTAGACAATATCTTCCATGAAATTATCAAGGAAAACTGCCCTGACTTTTAGAACCAGAGGGCAAAATAACTATTGAAAGTATCCACTGATCACCTCCTGAAAGAGACCTGAACAGAGAAACTCCTAGGAATACTGTGGACAAATTTCAGAGTTCCCAGATCAAGGAGAAAATACTGCAAACAGCTAGAAAGAAACAATTTGAGTACTGTGGAAGTACAATCAGGAAAATACAGGATCCAGTAGCTTCAACATTAATGGATTGAAGGGCTTGGAGTGGGATATTTCAGAGGTGAAAGAACTGCGATTGAAACCAAGAATCACCTACCCAGCAAATCTGAGTATAATACTTCAAGGGAGTAAATGGTCATTCAAAGATATAGAGGACATTCAATCATTCATATTGAGGGGAAGACCAGATCTGTATAGAAAATTTGAGTTTCCAAGACAAGAATCAAGAGAAGCATGAAAAAGTAAACAGGAAAGAACAATCAAAAAATACTCCCTAAAGCTGAGCTATTTACATTACTCCATGGAAAGAAAATATTTATAACTCTTGAATCTTTTCTCAGCATGTGGATAGAGAGAGAGATTGCACATACACACACACATACACATATATAGATAGAGAGTACAGGGTGTGTTGAATCAGAAGAGATTATATTCATACCCCCTAAAAATAAAATAAAAATTAAGGATTGAAGGAGGATAATATTGGGAAGAGAAAGAGAGAAATGGAAGGGGGCAGGTTATAACTCATAAAAGAGATAACAAAAATCTTGTTCAATGGAGGAGAAAAGGGAGAAGAGGAGAAGGGAAAAATGAAGCTACTCTTTCAACATGTAGCTGAGGAGGGAATAACATGATCACTAAATTTGATGTGAAAATTTATATCACACTACATGAAAGTAGGAGAGAAGGGAACAAGTGGAGTGAAGGGAATGTTAGAAGGGAGGGCAAATGGAAGAAGGGAGTCACTAGAAATAAATACTTTCAAGAAGGGACATGGTCAGTTGTGGGGGAAAAATAAGGGGGGATAGAGTAGGACAGAGGCCAATAAAATTAGTATTACACAACATGATTGTTATGGAAGTCTTTTGCAAAACTACACATATTTAGACTGTATTGAACTGCTTGCCTTCTCAGTGCAGCTGAGGGGGGAGCGGGGGAGGGAGAGAAGTTGGAATTCAAAGTATTAGCAACGAATGTTGAGAATTTTTATTGCATATAATCGAGAAATAAGAACCACAGGGAATGGGGTATTGAAATTTATCTTGTCCTACAAGAAAAGAGAAGATGGGGATAAGGGAAGGGTAGAGTGTGATAGAAGAAAGAGTACTTTGAGGGAAGGAGTAATCAGAATGTAAGGTACTGGGAAGGAGGGAGAGGGGAGTGATGGGGAGAAAAATTGGACATGTTACAAAGTTAGGTAAAAGCAATTAGTATTAAAACAATTGACTGAATTAATTACTGAGAATAAATTAATGACATCTTTAGTTTGGGGAAAATAATTTTACTCTAAATTTCCTAGAAGAAGGTAACCTCAGGTAGAATTTGGCATTGATGGAAAAGTTAAGGTTTTAGTGGTAAATTTTATTTTATGATTGTTATTCAATCAGGAACTAGAACATGTATAGGAAGGCATGTAAGCCACTTAAGACTTGCCTCAAAAGATGTTGATTAGCCAAAGTGAAATTATAATCACATTTGAAACCTGATTATTGGAACTTGCCATTTTGAGTTGCTATGGGACTATTAAGTGACTGTTCTTCAGAGTCTAACTCCAAGTACGGAAAGCAAGAAAGGCAATCTGAGCCTTCAATCAATGATGCCAGTAAGCCTGTGAGATGTTGGTATGAACTTCAAAAGGGAATCTCATGGGAAGGATGGAAGAGTGGCTGTTCAGCCTGGGCTGAGATAGGATTCTCCTGACTCAGTTTCCCTACTGACACCTTGCAGACTTTAAGCCTGACTGAATGCAAGTGGACAATATAATCCTGCCTGGAACTGACATGAAGTTGGGGAGATTTTGTATCCCTGCAATGTCCCTACTCTTGGTAGCAATTTCCTATAGTCAAAAGGTGTGTAAGATTAATACCAGATCTATTCAAATATAGATTATTTTTAGGGGAACATCCTAGGTTAAGTTTAAAATTAAGCTATTAGGCATAGGATTTTAAACCAACAGCAATAAGTTAGGGGCCTTTAATTCTCAGTAATACTACGGAGACAATTAGGTCTAGAGCCTGTGAAGTTAGCAACATAAACATTATTTGTGTTGATTAATATTTTTTTCTTTTTTTATTATTATTGTTTAATGTTTAACAATCACTGCCATACAATTGAGATTTTCTCCCCCCCACACCTACCCCCCACTACCCCCCTCCCTCCCCACGACTGCATACAATTCTGTATAGGTTCTACATATACTTTCCTATTGAGAATATTTTCACTATAGTCATGCTATGTAGTCAGACTAAAAAAAATGAAAGAAATCATATAACAAAACAAAACATGATTCACAAACACATACATATACACAAACATGATCTGTTACATTTTGTGAATGACTTCCATATTTCTTTCTCTGAGTGTGGAAGGCCTTTTGCCTTGAGAACCACCTTTGGGATTTTTTTTTTATAAGAAGTTTTTGCGTTATTACAAAATTCCAAGTCTACCAGAAAAATCTCTCGCACACTGTGGTCGTTGCTGTGCACAAAGTTCTCCTGGTTCTGCTCCTTTCACTCAGCATCAGGTCATATAAGTCCTTCCAGGACTCTCTGAAGTCTTCTTGTTCATCATTTCTTATGGCACAATAGTACTCCATTACATTCATATACCATAATTTATTCAGCCATTCCCCAATTGATGGACATCCCCTTGACTTCCAGTTTTTGGCAACTACATAGAGTGCTGCTATAAATATTTTTGTACATGTAGGACCCTTTCCCATTTTTATGATCTCTTGGGGATATAGTCCTAGTAGTGATATTGCTGGGTCAAAGGGTATGCACATTTTTGTAGCCCTTTGGGCATAGTTCCAAATTGCTCTCCAGAATGGTTGGATGCGCTGCCAGCTCCACCAACAATGAATTAGTGTTCCAACTCTCCCACATCCTCTCCAGTATTTATCATTTTCTTGTTCTGTCATGTTTGCCAATCTTATAGGTGTGGTGTGGTACCTCAGAGTTGTTTTGATTTGCATCTCTCTAATCAATAGTGATTTAGAGCATTTTTTCATATGATTATAGATATCTTTAATTTCTTCCTCTGAAAATTGCCTGTTCATATCCTTTGACCATTTATCAATTGGGGAATGACTTGTATGATTATACATATGAGTCAGTTCTCTATATATTCTAGAAATGAGGCCTTTATCCCCGAGGTTAGCTGTAAAAATTATTTTCCAATTTACTACATCCCTCCGGATTTTGGTTGCATTGGGTTTGGTTGTGCAAAAACTTCTCAGTTTAATGTAATCAAAGTTATCCATTTTGCATTTCATAATGCTTTCTATCTCTCCTTTAGTAAAGAATTCTTCCCTTCTCCATAGATCTGATAAATACACTATTCCTTGCTTCTCCAGTTTATTCATGGTATCAATCTTTATACCTAAATCATGTACCCATTTGGACTTTATTCTTGTGTACGGTGCCAGGTATGGGTCTATGCCTAATTTCCGCCACACTGTTATCCAGTTTTCCCAGCAATTTTTGTCAAACAGTGAATTCTTATCCCAGAAGCTGGGGTCCTTGGGTATATCAAACAGAAGATTGCTATATTACTTGCCTACTGCGTCTTGAGTGCCAAGTCTATTCCACTTGTCTACCTCTCTGTTTCTTAGCCAATACCAAGTGGTTTTGATAATTGCTGCTTTATAGTACAATTTGAGGTCTGATAGTGCTAGGCCACCTTCCAAGCATTTCTTTTCATTAGTCCCTTTGATATTCTGGACACTTTGTTTTTCCAAATGAATTTTGATATTATTTTATCCAGCTCTAGAAAATAATTGTCTGATAGTTTGGTTGGTATGCCACTAAATAAGTAAATTAATTTAGGTAGAACTGTCATTTTTATTATATTAGCACGGCCTACCCATGAGTAACAAATGTTTTTCCACTTACTTAAATCTGACTTTATTTGTGCAAAAAGTGTCTTGTAATTGTGTTCATATAATCTCTGGGTTTGTTTTGGCAGGTAGACTCCTAAGTATTTTATACTGTCTACCCTAGCTTTAAATAGGATTTCTCTTTCTATCTCTTGCTGTTGGACTTTGTTGCTAATATATAGGAACACAGAAGATTTGTGTGGGTTTATTTTGTAACCTGCAACTTTGCCAAAGTTGTTTATTAATTCAGGTAATGTTTTACTTGAATCTCTGGGATTCTCTAGGTAAATCATCATATCATCTGCAAAGAGTGATAACTTAGTTTCTTCTTTGGCTATTTTAATTCCTTGGATATCTTTATCTTGTCTAATTGCTACAACTAACATTTCTAGTACCACATTGAATAGTAGTGGTGATAATGGACAAACTTTTTTCACCCCTTATCTTATTGGGAATGCATCTAGCTTATCCCCATTGCATATAATGCTTGCTGAAGATTTTAGATAGATACTGCTTATTATTTTATGGAAAGTTCCCTTTATTCCTACATTCTCCAGTGTTTTTAGTAGGAATGGGTGTTGTATTTTGTCAAAAGCTTTTTCTGCATCTATTGAGATAATTATGTGGTTTTTGTTAGCTTTGTTGTTGATGTGATCGATAATGCTAATAGTTTTCCTAATATTGAACCAGCCCTGTAGTCCTGGTATGAATCCTACCTGATAATAATGTATTTATCTAGTGATAAGCTGCTGTATTCGTTTTGCTAAAATCTTATTTAAAATTTTTGCATCTATATTCATTAGGGAAATTAGTCTATAATTTTCTTTCTCTGTTTTGTCTCTTCCTGGTTTGGGTATCAAAACCATATTTGTCTCATAGAAAGAATTTGGGAGGACTCCTTCTTCCCCAATTTTCAAAAAGAATCTATATAGTATTGGAATTAACTGTTCTTTCAATGTGTGATAGAATTCACTGGTGAATCTATCTGGCCCTGGAGATTTTTTCCTAGAGAGTTCACTGATGGCTTGTTCAATTTCTTTTTCTGAGATGTTGTTGTTTAAGTATTCAACTTCCTCTTCTGTTAATCTGGGCAATTTGTATTTTTTAAAATATTCATCCATCTCCTTTAGATTATCGAATTTGTGGGCATAAACTTAGGCAAAGTAGTTTCTAATTATTTTTTTAATTTCCTCCTCATTGGAGGTGAGCTCACACCTTTCATTTTTAATATTAGTAATTTGATTTTCTTCTTTCTTTTTTTAAATCAGATTGACCAAAGGTTTATCAATTTTATTAGTTTTTTCATAAAATCAACTACTGGTTTTATTTATTAATTCAATAGTTTTCTTAATTTCAATTTTATTAATCTCTCCTTTGTTTTCAGTATTTCTAATTTGGTATTTACTTGGGGATTTTCAATTTGTTCTTTTCCTAGCTTTTTCAACTGCAAGCCTAAGTCATTGATCTCCTCTTTCTCTATTTTATTTATGTAAGCATTCAAGGATATAAAACTTCCCCTAATAACTGCTTTTGCAGTATCCCATAAGTTTTGGCATGTTGTCTCACTATTGTCATTCTCTTGAATGAAATTGTTGATTGTTTCTATGATTTCTTCTTTAACCCAACCCTTCTTTAGAATTAGATTATTTAGTTTTCAATTGATTTTTGGTTTCTCTTTCCATGGCCTTTTATTACATGTAATTTTTAATGCATTATGATTTGAAAAGGATGCATTGATTATCTCTACCTTTCTGCACTGGATTGTGAGATTTTTATGTCCTAGTACATGGTCAATTTTTGTAAATGTTCCATGTACCGCTGAGAAAAAGGTATATTCCTTTCTATTCCCATTTAATTTTCTCCAAAGATCTATCATATCTACCTTATCCAGAGTTTTATTTACCTCCTTAACCTCTATCTTGTTTATTTTGAGGTTAGATTTACCGAGTTCAGAGAGGGGGAGGTTGAGGTCCCCCACTAGTATAGTTTTGCTACCAATTTGTTCCTTCAACTCCCCCAACCTCTCCTCTAAGAATCTGGATGCTATACCACTTGGAGCATACATGTTTAGTAATGATAATGCTTCATTGTCTATGGTGCCTTTTAGCAGGATGTAGTTTCCATCCTTATCCCTTTTGATTAGATCTATTTCTGCTTTTGCTTTGTCTGAGATTAGGATTGCTACTCCTGCCTTTCTTACATGAGCTGAAGCACAATATGTTCTGCTCCATCCTTTGACCTTTATCTTATGTGTATCCCCCCTTTTCAAATGTGTTTCTTGTAAGCAGCATATTGTTGGATTATGGCTTTTAATCCATTCTGCTATCCGTCTCCGTTTTATGGGAGAGTTCATTCCATTCACATTCACAGTTATGATTACAATCTGTGGATTTCCCTCCAACCTCTTTCCCACCATTTGTGCTTTTAGCTCTCCCGTCTCCCTTCCCCTCCTCAATAGTATTCACTTTTCTTCCCCTCCTCCAGCAGCCTTCCCCTCCTTCTTTTAGCCCCCCTCTCTTTTACTCCCCTTTACTCTTATTGCTTCTTTCCTCCCTTTTAGCCACCCTTCCCTTTCTTCCCCCTTCCCCTCCTACTAGCTATAGAGCTAGTTAGGATTATCTACTTAAGATTATTGTTCCCTCCTTTAAACAAATCAGATGAGAGTACCTCTTAAACAATGCTCATCTCCCTCCCCTCCTTCCCTCTACTATAGTTTTGTACTTCTTCCTGTGATATAATTTGCCATTTTCTACTTCCCCCTTTTCACACCTCCTATTACAATCCCTTCTCTTACTTAAATCATATTTTTGACATGACATCATTTACTTTATACCCCTTCCCTCTACATATATTCCTTTTATCATAATAGCTGCACAGTTCTCAAGATTAACGGGTATCATCTTCCCTTATAGGGAGGTAAACAGTTTGCCCTAATTGAGTAGCAAGTTTTTGTTTTTGTTTTTTCCCCCGTTTACCTTTTTATGATTCTCTGGAGATCTTCATTTATAGATCAAATTGTCTATTGAGTTCTGGTGTTTTGGTCAGGAAGCTCTGGAAATCCCTTATTTCGTTGAATGACTTTCTCCTTGCCTGAAATGTTATGCTGAACTTTGCTGGGTAGTTGATCCTTGGTTGAAGTCCCAACTCCTTTCCCTTACAGAATATTGGGTTCCAATTCTTTCGCTCTTTTAATGTAGAAGCTGCAAGGTCCTGTGTGATCCTGACTGTATGTCCTTGATATTTGAATTGTTTCTTTCTGGCTGCTTCTAGTATTTTCTCCTTCACTTGATAGCTCTGGAATTTGGCAACTATATTTCTTGGGGTTTTGAGTTTGGGATCCCTTTTGGGAGGGGAATGGTGGATTCTTTCGATGACTATTTTGCCCTCTGGGTCTAGTACTTCTGGGCAGTTTTCCTTGATGATTTCCTGGAAGATATTGTCTGGACTCTTTTCTTCATCATGGGTTTCTGGTAGGCCAATAATTCTTAAATTTTCTCTCCTGGATCTATTTTCCAGGTCAGTTGTTTTTCCAATTAAATATTTTACACTTTCTTCTATCTTTTCATTCTTTAGATTTTGTTTGACTGATTCTTGTTGCCTCATTGAGTCATTAGTTTCTACTTGCCCAATTCTAATCTTCATCGTATTGTTTTCTTCAGTTAACTTTTGCATCTCCTTTTCCATCTGACCAATTTTTCCCTTTAAGAAGCTATTTTCTCCATTTAATTTGTGTACTTCTTTTTCCATTCGAGCAATTTTCCCAGTTAGGTTTTGTGTTTCCTTTTCCATTTGTTCAATTTTCCTTTCCAGAGTGATGTTCTCATCAGTGAATTATTTTTTTATAATTTTAAAATCAATGGCCAGTTTTTCTTTTATTTCCTTCTTCAGCTGGTCCAGGTAATCTAGTTGAGCTTGCGAGAAATTCATAGTCCCTTCTGAGGTTTCAGATGGAAGTACAGTCTCAGCTCTGACCTCTTTGGTGTTTGTGTTTTGGTCCTTATCCGCATAGAAAGATTCTATGGTTTTTTCACTTTTCGTCTGCTTTTTCCGATTCATGATGTTGGCTGAGTGTTGTAGCTTCTGGTTCTTTCTGTCAGAAGGTACAGATCTTTGTGTTGAGCTGATGTGTGTCGAGGCTAAAAGCAGGTTTTTGTTTTTTGTTTCACAAATCAACCCTGGGATTAGCTTGTTAGGTGTGTGGGAGGTGTGTTCTGGTCTCAGGAGATCTCATCAGCTGACCTGAAGCAAAGGAAAGGTCAGGGGATGGTGATCCCAGCTTCCCTATTGTCTTCCCTTTTCCCCTGAAGGGCTGGGGCACGCCTACATGCTAATGCGTGTTCCCGCCCCTCTTAGGGCTCGTCTCCCGGCACTGAGGCTTTCCTGGGTCTCAGTGAGAATTTTCTCTGCCCTGGGTCGTCTGTCCTTCCAGATCGCCTCTGCCACAGTAGGAAGAATCCCCCTTTGCTATTTTTCTAGCCTCTGGTGTTATGAGACTATTTGCCCCTTTCTGCTGTTCCCGGTGATCCAGGATTTATCTGGGGAAATATTTTATTGTTCTTTCACTGTCATCAGCGGGGAGGAGAGAGCATTTGCTGATCACTCCACCATCCTGGCTCCTGGAAGTTCAAGTAGGTGACTTATCGAAGTTTAGTCTTCAGGCTGAAGGTTTCAAGGGCTGCTGCGCTGATATCTGGCACTCAGCAGCTCTCACGGGCTCGGTTTGGCTTGTCTCCTGCTCCGCTGGTTTTGTCCGCCACTCTCGGGCTTCTCAGGTCCCTTCCGCCCTGCTGCGCTGACCACACTGCGCTGTGCACTGAGGGCTTACCCCTGCGGAACAGATCCTTCCTGTGGACCTTCCAGTCTAACCTGGGCTCCAAATCTGTCAAAGTCTGTCACCCATTGGATTCCACACCTCCAAAGTTTGGTCAGATTCTCCTTTCAGAGATATCCAGAGGAGTTTGTCCAGGAGCTTAGGTGAGTCGTTGCTTTCACTCCGCCATCTTGGCTCCGCCACGATTAATATTTATAAAATTCTTTTGTGGTCCATATTGTAAATGCTTTAAAAAGAAGTATCACCTGACCAAAAGTTTGAATTGCTTTACTGTTATAAACTTTGTTAAAAATTAAAAATAAAATTAAAAATAAAACGATTACAAAGAGTTTCTCTGAAGACACAGGATCAAATGATAGAATTAAATAATTTTCATAAAAAAAGAATTCAAAGATTCTTAAAAAATACCACTGATTAGAAAAATACAAATGAGAATAACTCTGACGTACCACTTATATCTATTAAAAACTACAAATTTGGGGGGCGGAGCCAAGATGGCGGAGTAGAAAGATGCACATACCCTACCTCTGAACCCACTGCCCATAAAATATCTGTAAAAAAAGAACCACTAGCAAATTCTGGAGCAGCAGAAGCCACAGAGCAAAGGAGCAGAAGAGATTTCTGCACCAGAGAGCCTGAAAACCTCTGAAAAAAAGGTCCCTTGTACCCCGGACCTGGAGCAGAGACCAACCCTGCCTCGGCGGTGTGGCGCGGAAAGGAGTGGATCCAAACAGGCTTCAGGGACAGAATCTCCAGCAGCCACATGGGCCCCCCACCCACAGGTGACAAGGGTCGGTGAGAGGGTCTCTTTGGTGGGTCGAGAGGAGTGTGGGGTGGCCCCATAACTCAGGCCCCCTCGGGAGGCAGCAGCAGAGGTGGGAGCAGACCTGGGCTCCCCAAGCAGGCAGGAGCCCAGATCCATTGCTGAAGGTCTCTGAATAAACCCCCTGAGGGAACTGAGCCTGTGAGGCGGCCCTGCCCCTACCTGAGCACCTGAACTTAATCTCACATTGAATAGCAGCCCTGCCCCCGCCAAAAGCCCTGAGGCTGGGAAGCAGCATTTGAATGTCAGACCCCAAGTGCTGGCTGGGCAGATCTGGAGCCAAGGTGGGGGTGGAGAGGACACTCAGAATTGAAGTCACTGGCTGCGAAAATGCCTAGAAAAGGGAAAAAATATAAGACTATAGAAGGTTAATTTCTTGGTGAACAGGCATTTCCTCCCTTCCTTTCTGATGAGGAAAAACAATGCTTACCATCAGGGAAAGACAAAGAAGTCAGGACTTCTGTATCCCAGCCCACTCAATGGGCTCAGGTCATGGAAGAGCTCAAAAAGGATTTTGAAAATCAAGTTAGAGAGGTGAAGGAAAAACTGGAAGAGAAATGAGTGACATGCAAGCAAAGCATGAAAAACAAATAAACACCCGGCTAAAGGAGACCCAAAAAAATGCTGAAGAAAATAACACCTTGATAAACAGGCTAACTCAACTGGCAAAAGAGGTTCAAAAAGCCAATGAGGAGAAGAATGCTTTAAAAAGCAGAATTAGCCAAAAGGAAAAGGAGGTTCAAAAGCTCACTGAAGAAAATAGTTCTTTCAAAATTGGAATGGAACAGATGGAGGCCAGTGACTTTATGAGAAGCCAAGAAATCACAAAACAAAACAAAAGAATGAAAAAATGGAAGATAATGTGAAATACCTCATTGGAAAAACAACTGACCTGAAAAATAGATCCAGGAGTGACAATTTAAAAATTATAGGACTACTTGAAAGCCATGTTCAAAAAAAGAGCCTAGACATCATCTTTCATGAAATTATCAAGGAAAAGTGCCCTGAGATTCTAGATCCAGACGGCAAAATAAGTATTCAAGGAATCCACAGATCACAGTATTTAGTATTTTTGTAGCCCTTTGGCCATATTTCCAACTTGCTCTCCATAATTATTGGATGGACTTACAGCTCCACCAATAATGAACTAGTTTTCCAACTCTCCCACATCTTCTCCAACATTTAACATATACATACCTAGGAAAAATATAAGGCAGGATTTATTCTCTCTCTCTTTCTCTGTGTGTGTGTGTGTGTGTGTGTGTGTACACACATATGTATATGAATATGTATGTGATATAATTTACAAGAAGAATGCTTTCAAAAGCAGAATTAGCCAAATGGCAAAGGAGGTTCAAAAGCTCACTGAAGAAAATAGTTCTTTCAAAATTAGAATGGAACAGATGGAGGCCAATGACTTCATGAGAAACCAAGAAATCACAAAACAAAACCAAAAGAATGAAAAAATGGAAGATAATGTGAAATATCTCATTGGAAAAGCAACTGACCTAGAAAATAGATCCAGGAGAGACAATTTAAAAATTATGGGACTACCTGAAAGCCATGATCAAAAAAAGAGCCTAGACATCATCTTTCATGAAATTATCAAGCAAAACTGCCCTAATATTCTAGAACCAGAGGGCAAAATAAATATTCAGGGAATCCACAGAACACCGCCTGAAAGAGATTCAAAAAGAGAAACTCCTAGGAACATTGTGGCCAAATTCCAGAGTTCCCTGGTCAAGGAGAAAATATTGGAAGCAGCTAGAAAGAAACAATTTAAGTATTGTGGAAATACAATCAGGATAACACAAGATCTAGAAGCTTCTACATTAAGGGAATGAAGTGCGTGGAATAGGATATTTCAGAAGTCAAAAGAACTAGGACTAAAACCAAGAATCACCTCCCCAGCAAAACTGAGTATAATACTTCAGGGGAAAAATTGGTCTTTCAATGAAATAGAGGACTTTCAAGCATTCTTGATGAAAATACCAGAGCTGAAAAGAAAATTTGACTTTCCAACACAAGAAAAAAGAGAAGCATGCAAAGGTAAACAGCAAAGAGAAGTTATAAGGGACTTACTGTGCTGCTACTCAGCCATGCTGCCACTTCCTCAAACCCCCAGGGTTTTCCTGGTTAGCCCTGCTGGGGCCAGGAAGTGCTGGGCTTTGTGTTGTGTGTTCCTCCACTCCCATGAAACAGATCCTTTTAGTCGGTCCTGGGCTGTGAAACTGCCTCACTCTGTCTCCTCCTGGATTGTGCACCTCCAAAATTTGGTCAGATTCTCTTTTTAGAGCCATCTGAAGGAGTTTGCCTAAGAGCTTAGGTGAGTAGCTGCTCTCACTCAGCCATCTTGGTTCTGCCCCTCAATTTTAATATTTTATTTTTTCAACGTGCATGTGAAAATAATATTTAACATTCTTTTAATTTTTTTTAAGTGCAGAACCCCCTGACTCATTCTCTCCACCCTTGTTAAGAGCAACAGCTTCATATAGGTTATATGTATACAGTCAGACAAAACACATTTATATATAAGTCGTCTTGTGAAAGTCAGAATGCAGACGAAAGCTCGTGAAAAAACCTACTATTTCCTCGGGTTTTTTGGGGAAGCGGTCTGTTTTCTTTCCAGAATGACAAAGGTGAAGCATATTCCAGCTCAGGACACACTTAGGCAAATCAGCAGCAGGCTTTACCCCAGCAAGGTAGCATAGGCCTTATTGGGACCTTAAAAGTGCTGCCTTCCAGACTTCTCAGTTAGGAACTGGAAATACGGTGAGACAACTGATCAGAAGTAGATTACAGAACACCTTTTGCTGGCAATGGGTGCAGACCTCTGTTGGATTGCTCATGTTTAGTTTTGGGTCACAGTTCCATGGGAGGAGGAGCAGAAACAGGAGCAAGGACTTTGCTCACAGTTCCAGTGTGAAAAAAGTGTTTGTGTTCACTCATAAACCATCTAACAGATCAGTGACTACACTTGTTTTTAGATATCATAACACTGGAAAAACTGGATATTTTGCCCAAGAATTCTGTATACTCCCCAATAGTGTTCCCAAGAATTAGCTCTGAAAACAGTTGCATGAAAAATCTGAAGCTTAGGAAAGTGTACCTTTCACTCTGGGAGAATATCTCAGGTTTAACATTAAGTGCAAAGTCAAGAAATAATCTTTAAAATGACCAAACATCAGCAAGAAAATGAATCCGAATGTAAAAAAGATACTAAGATAAAAGGAAAGGTCAAAATATAAAATGAGAAGACAACAAAGTCAAAAAATACGTTTACTTCTAAAGGCTGAAAGGCAAATGTGAGTTGATCTCAGGCAAAAAAATATAGTGGAAGAACTCAGAAAGGATTCTAAAAATCAACAAGAGAGACTGTGAAAAAGATATGGAAAGAAATGACAATGAAAAAAGAAAATCATGCAAAAAACAAACAAATAATTCAATATCTTGCTAAATAGGCCAAAAAGTTTACTAAAGAAAACAATAGAAATCCACTGCATCTCCCTACTCTAATCCACTCTTTCTCCTATCACCCCTAATTAAAGGATGAATTGGCCAAGTGAACAAGGAGGTAGCATCAGAGGAGTAACTGACACTGATGCCGTTTTTATCCTTCTTTCAACATCTGACAACTTCTCAGAAAGCATCATGAATGAAAGCAAGCACACAGGCCGGCTTTTTTAGTGTCTCCAGAAACGTGAGAGCATCATCCATTATCTAGAGCTCAGACAACCATGCAATCATGAAATTGACATAAAATACTGATCAACTTTCTGGGTAACCAAATTTTGCCCTGATTTTCCACAAGTCCTCATGACTGGTAGTATCAAAGGCCTACATTAGGTCTACAAATGTTGTAGACCTCTGTTCTGCTCCTGGCATTACTCCCAGAGTTGTCAGGCAACAAACACCATATCAAATAATCCTCAGCCTTATCTGAAGTCATACTGGCTCTTGGGGAAATGATCATCTTCCAGGTGAAGTATAAGCCTCTTCAATAACATTCTGGTGAGAATATTGCTGGCAATGACTAAAAGAACAATTTCCGCAATCCTTACCACTGCTAATTTCCTTCATAAAGATGAACAGTGGAAGTATCTTTGAATACCTGAGGGATAACTTCCTCTTGCCATATAGCACAGATAATATCATTCAGCTTTTGCATGAACAGTGGACACCCACCTCCTAAATTTAAGCTGTGATAGGATAAATACCAGATGTTACATCACTCAAGTGGTATCTAATAGAATTCAAAATCTTTTCTTCAGTTGGAAGTTTAATTTCAAAAAGGCTGACTGCTACCAGAGGTATATATTCAATGGATTCAGCATTGATTAATGATGGTCTGTTGGGAACACCATCAAAGTGTTCAGCCCATGTCTTTAGGATAATGTCTTTATCACTGATCAATGTGACTCTACCAACACTGAGTAGTTGAAATGTACCATCAGTCTTTGGCACATAAACAGCCTTCAGGGCTTCATAAAAATTCTTTGCAATGTTACTATCATATGTAACTGAATTCACTCTGCAATCTTACTGAGACAAGAATTCTATACCTAAGCTTTGCTTCCACTTTGCTTTTGATGGAGTTTAAAGCTACCTTCTTAGAGAAAGGTGGACTATCCTGCTGACAATTCATGCAGAGTTCTCAAATTTTATTTGGCAATTTCTCAATTTCCCCATAATTTTTATCATACTAACCCTAATTTTTATGAGTATTCTAGTCCAAATTAGTAAATGGGCTTCTGTACACCAAATCTATGAAAACTGTCCACTCCTCTTTTGCTTCAATGTTGAAAACTGTGTGTTGGCTCAGCTTTCTCTTCAAGTTAGCAACAAACTGTTCTCTCTCAGAGAAGTGCTCAAATTTGTTGACTCAGCTTCCAGTATTCATCCTTCCCTTCTCTTATCCCCATCTTCTCTTTTGTCCTGTAGGGCAGATAAATTTCTATACACCATTACCTGTATTTCTTATTTCCCAGTTTTATGCAAAAACAATTCTCAATATTTCTTCCTAAAACTTTGAGTTGAACTTCTCTTTCTTCTACCCTGGCAAGCCATCCCTACTGAGAAGGCAAGCAATTCAATATAGGCTATGTATGTATAGTATTGAAAATGAATTTGATAATAGTTATGTTGTATAAGACTAGCTGTATTTCCCTCCATCCTATCCTTCCCCCCACTTCTTCAATTCTTTCTTTTGACCTTCTCCCTCTCAAGATGGTTTACATCTAATTGCTCCCTCCTCCCATTTGCCCTTCCTTCCACCATAACCCTACTCTGATTATCCCCTTCTCTCCTATTTTCTTGTAGTGAGATAGGTTTTCATACCAAGTTGAGAGTGCATGTTATTTCTACTTTGAGCAAAATGTGATGAGAGTAAGCTTCTCTTTTTCCATCTCACCTCCCCCCATTTCCCTTCCATGCTAAAAGCTTTTTCTTGCCTTTTTTATTAGACATAAGTTGCCCCATTCCATTTCTCCCTTTCCTTTCCCAATATATTCCTGTGTCATCCATTAATTTTATTTTTTAGACATGATCTCTTAATATTCAACTCCCCCGTGCTCTCTCTCTCTCTCTCTCTCTCTCTCTCTCTCTCTCTCTCTCTCTCTCTCTCTCTCTCTCTCTCTCTCTCTGTGTGTGTGTGTGTGTGTGTGTATTTGTATAATCCCTCCAACTACCCAGATACTGAGAAAAGTTTCAAGAGTTACATATATTATCTTTCTCTGTAGGAATGTACACAGTTCGACTTTAGTAAGTTCCTTATGATTTCTCTTTCTTGTTTACCTTTTCATGCTTCTCTTGATTCTTGTGTGTGAAAATAAAATTTTCTTTTTAACTCTGGTCTTTTCATCAAGAATATTTGAAAGGTCTCTGTTTCATTGAATAACCATTTTCCCATGAAGTATTATAGTCAGTTTTGCTCAGTAGGTTTTAACTTTAGTTCGTTTGACTTCTGGAAAATCATATTCCAAGAACTTTAATCCCTTAACGTAGAAGATACTAGATGATGTATTATCCTGATTGTATTTTCACAATACTGGAGTTGTTTCTTTATAGTTCCTTTCAATATTTTCTCCTTGACTGGAGAACTCTGAAAATTAGCTACAATATTTCTAGAAGTGTTTTTTTTGAATCTTGTTCAGGAGGTGATCAGTCGATTTTTCAATATTTATTTTGCCCTCTGGTTCTAGAATATCAGGGCAGTTTTCCTTGATAATTTCATGAAAGATGATGTCTAGGCTCTTTCTTAGATCATGGCTTTCAGGTAGTCCCATAATATTTAAAACGTCTCCCCTGGATCTATTTTCCAGGTCAGTTGTTTTTCCAATGAGGTATTTCACATTATCTTCTGTTTTGTCTTTCTTTTGGTTTTGTTTTTAATTTCTTGGTTTCTCATAAAGTCAATATCTTCCATCTGCTCCATTCTAATTGTTAAAGAAGTATTTTCTTCAGTGAGCTTCTGAACCTCTTTTTCCATTTGGCTAATTCTGCTTTTTAAAGCATCCTTCTCCTCATTGACTTTTTGTACCTCTTTTATCAATTCAGTTAGCCTATTTCTAAAGGTGTTATTTTCTTCAGCATATTTTTGAGGCTCCTTAGCAAGTTGTTGACTGGCTTTTCATGATTTTCTTACATCTTTCTCATTTCTCTTCCCAATTTTTCCTCCACTACTCTTACTTGATTTTCAAAATTTTTTTTAGCTCTTCTATGGCCTGAGACCATTGCATATTTACTTTTGAGATTTTGGAAGCCTTGACGTCCTTTGAAGGTATGTCCTTCCTCATCCAAAAGGATAGAAAAAAATATCTGTTCACCAAAAAACTTCCCTTCTATAGTCTTATTTTCCCCCCTTTTTGGGTATTTTCCCAACCGGTTGCTTAACTTTTGAGTACTTTGTCAAGAGGAAAGTATACTCTGGGCTGCCTGTAAGTTCTCAGTTTCTCCATGATGACACAATCAAGGGAGAGGTGTTTACTCCTCCCCTGACCTGTGCACTGGTCTGGGAGCAACTGAAAACTTTTTTGCCCAGAATCTGCAATTGGTAGAATTCCATCTTCACAGCAGCCTCCTGTTCTGCTACCTCATCGCTCCTCCTCACCCCGGGACCCTGCTCTGGGCTGAGATTCAGATCCACTGCTCAAATTCCTCAGGGGCTTTAGGAAGAGGGCACAGCTTCCACTCAGGGCTGAGATTCATATCAGCTGCTCAACTGGGGTCAGTGGCTAGGGGAGGTCCCTGTTCCCTTGTCACCCAGTTGAAAAAGCCCTCTCACTGACTTTTGCAACTGCCTTTTGCATTTGTGTGTTGAGGGATCTGAAAACCACCCTTGGTGTTGGGGATTCCACCCCTGAGGCCTGTTCTGGTCCTGTTCCTCCTGGGTGCTGCATGGCCAAGGTTAAGCTGTGCTCTGTTCCATGTCCAGTGTGATAGACTTTCACTGTCCTCCTTCCAGGTTACCTTGTGCTGGAAATCTCTTTCAGCCTGTGGCTAGTTCTGTGGTTTCTGCTGCTCTAGAATTTGTTGAGAGACATTTTTGCAGGTATTTTATGGGCTGTGGAGGAAGAGTTAGACTATGTGCATCTTTCTACTCTGCCATCTTACCTCTGCAGGAATTTTTCTCCCCCAAAGGAAGCTTTGCTCAATAAGGCAGTTTCTTTTTTTTTTTTTAATTTCTTGAACATAATTTTAAACCCACACTCTTTTTACAACTTTGGAACTAATTTGTTTACACATATGTACTATTTTCCCCTCAACGTACACACTGAATGGCAAGTTCTATAAATGTTTCATTCAAGTGCATCTCATAACATAACAAATAAAGTTTCTTTAATCGCACCCACTTTTCTGTGTAAATTATGAGTTCTAATCATTTAAGTAATCATTCATATTATTTAGAATTCTTGGGGGCAGAGACAAGATGGTGGACTAGAAAGACATACTTACTCAGGGTCTCCCTCCACAGCCCATAAAATATCTGTATATAGGGACTCTCAACAAATTTTGGAGCAGCAGAAGTGGAGAAAAACAGAGTGGAGGATATTTCCAGCCCACAGTTACCTGAAAGGCCCACAGAGACGTCGGTTGTGTCAAATGCAGAGCCAAGCCCAGAGGCCAGCCCAGCCTTGGCCAAGCTGTGTGGTGCAATGAGATTCTGAGAGGAGGACACCTTGGGGGCAGAATCTCCAGTCCTAGCAGCAGGTCCTCAGATCCCTCAACCCACAGGTGCCAAAGGTCAGTCACTGGGTTTTATCAGCTGGCCAGCAAGGGAGAAGGGCCTTCCCATAGTTCCTGCAGCAGGCAGCTGCCACAGAGGTAACACAACAGCCCACAGGGAAGCTCTATTGTGGGAGTGTAATAACTCCTGGGGGCACGGAAGAGCTGAATCTTACCTCAGACCTGGGTGGAGGCTCTGGGAGAGCTGGTCATTGTCTCAAACTGAATGGTGGCCCTACCCATTCAGCTTATCTGAAAATCAGTTCCCAGTACTGACTTGGAGGAACTGGAGGCTAGGTGACTATGGAGAGATAATTGCTAAGATTCTGGGCATAAAAATCCCTCTCTGCATCCAGATCAGTACACACTTGATGATGCCACCTCGGAGGAACTGAGATCTCACAGATTCCCAGAGTATATCCTAGTCTTGACAAAGGACCCAAAAGCCAAATTCTGCTTTTTAAAACATTTTTTCCTCATTGGCTTTTTGAACCTCTTTTGCCAATTCAGTTAGCCTATTTTTCAAGGTGTTATTTTCTTCAGCTTTTTTTGGGGGGAGTGGGGGGTCTCCTTTAGCAAGGTGTTGAACTGCTTTTTATGCTTTTCCTTGCATCTCTCTCATTTCTCTTCCCAGTTTTTCCTCCACCTCTCTAACTTGATTTTCAAAATCCTTTTTGAGCTCTTCTGTGGCCTGAGCCCATGGAATATTTATTCTGGATTTTGGGGATACAGAAGCCTTGACTTCTCTGTCTTTCCCTGATGGTAAACATTGTTCTTCCTCATCGGAAAGGAAGGGAGGAGATATCTGTTCACCAAGAAAGTAGCCTTCTATGGTCTTATTTTTTTCTCTTTTCTGGGCATTTTCCCAGCCAGTGACTTGATTTCTGAATGTCGTCTCCACCTGCACCTCGCCTCCAGATCTGCCCAGCCAGTGCTTGGTGTCTGAGATTCAAATGTTTCTTCCCAGTCTCAGGGCTTTAGGTGGGGGCAGGGCTGCTATTCAGTGTGAGATTAAGTTTAGGTGCTCAGGTGGGAGCAGGGGCGACTCATAGAGCTCAGTTCCCTGAGGCTGTTTATGCAGAGACCTTCAACAATGGATCCAAGCTCCTCCCTGCTTTGGGAAACCCTGTCCCCTGCTGCCTCCACTGCTGCTTGCCGAGGGGGCCTGAGCTATGGGGACACCCCACTCCCCTCTCGAGCAGCCAAAGCGATCCTTTCACCAACCTTCGGCACCTGTGGGTGGAGGGACTTGCGTTGCCATTGGAGATCCTGTCCCTGAAGCCTGATGGGATCTGCTCCTCTCAGTGCTGTGAGGCCAAGGCAGGGCTGGGCTCTGCTCTGGGTCAGGGGCCACTGTGGACCTTTCGCATTGGTTTTTCTGTGCTCTCTGGAACAGAAATCTCCTCCACTTTGCTGTTCTTTGGCTTCTGCTGCTCCCAAATTTGTTGGGAGTTCTTCTTTACAGGTATTTTATGGACTGTGGGTTTGGAGCTACCATATGTGTGTCTTTCTGCTCTGCCATGTTGGCTCCTCCCCCCAAAAATACAAGACATTTTGAAAAGAGTTTTAACTGTCTCATAGGAAGAGTGTGAATGAGAAAAGGCTTCTTATAGGATATGGCACCTAAAGTAAATGCTAAAGGAAGTAAATAGCTTTCAGTGTTGAAGTTGAGGGTGAAGTAAATTCTAGCCATAAAAAATAGCATTTGCAAAAAGTATAAAGGTGTATACAGTAACAGCCACATTGTGTGACAACTGACTTTGTTGGACTTAGTTTTTCTTAGCAAAACAAAGATCTAAGAAAACTGCAAAAGACTCATGTTAGATAATGCCATCCACATCCAGAGAAATCTATGGAGTCTGAAGATTGAAGATTACCATTTCGCTTTTTATTTGTGTTTCATTTTTTCTCTTTCTATTGGTTCCTCCCATTTATTCTAATTTTTCTACACAAGATGATTATTCTGAAAATATGTTTAATAAAAATGTATATGTAGAGATTATATCATATTGCATGCTCTCTTGGAGAGGGGGTAGATTTGGAGTGGAAGGCAGAGAAAATTTAAAAGTTGAAAATTTATGGAAGTGGATGTCAAAAACTAAGAATAAATAAATTATACACATATTTTTTAAACATGAAGGTGGGTTATAGAATTACAAATTCATGTAACAACAAGTAAGTCATTTGCGTACAATGTAGAATGTTTGGGGAAATAATGTGAAACATTTTAGGAATAAATGACCTTTATGCAGACAAAAAAAGGGCTTACAACACCATGGTTTGCTGAAATTTTAATGATATAACAAGTTATGAAGAAGAATTTCCATCCAGAAAATCTCTATGTATTTATATATTCTCCAACTAAGACTGTTTTCATGGATTCAGGATATCATCAGTGTTTGTAGTCCATCCAGTGGTGTGGATTAACACTCATGCATATTTTCTTGAATATATGGAATTAAAGACTAAAAGAGTATACTATATATGAAAATAAACTAGTTTGTGGTGCCTCATATTTGAAATAACTGAGGATATTATAAGAGAAACTACAAGTTATTTTAAAGTTATTAAAATAACCTCTACGTCACATGCTAAAAAGATAGCCTGCTTCAAATCACCTTGCTTACTGGTCAGGTATATATCCTGAGAATTCATTAATGAATTTATCGTAGAAAAATAATCTGAAGCTTTAGAGAATTTACAGCTAATGTACTTTTAACATTTTATTTTACAGATGAGGAAACTGAGGCCCAAATAATTTATTTATTTGCTTAAAATTGCATAGCTAACAAAGTGCAGAGAGAAGAAAAAGGAGATGAAAGAGGAGGGGGGAGAGAAAGAACAGGAGCAAGAGAAGGGGAAGAGGAAGTAGGAGAAAAAAAGAGAAGTGGGAGAAGGACAAAGAAAAATATAGAAAGAGGAAGAGGAGGAGGCATACTGGAGAAAGGGGAAGGAAGGAAGGAAGGAAGGAAGGAAGGAAGGAAGGAAGGAAGGAAGGAAGGAAGGAAGGAAGGAAGGAAGGAAGGAAGGAGAAAATTAGCTTTAGTAAATAATGCACATTATATCAATCTGTCTAGTGTTACAAGAGGTAGAATAAACACGGACTATTATTTGTTTTTGATGCATACTCAAGTAAATTAATAAAGCAACTTTTGATTGATTATATAATATATTGCAAATACTATTAGACAATATTGTTAGAAATGCAAAGAATGTAACAATCTTTTTCAATACATTTATTTCCTAATCCTGCCAATACATTTTGCAACCTACTTGTACCTAAGTAGGTAGATTAGGTGACTTGCCTGAGTTTGCAGTCACTATCAGAGACATGATTTCACCCTATGTGTTTCTAGCACCATATATAACAACATGATGATGACCTATTTCATGCATACCAGATCTATTACTTTGAAACTCTCGTGGTTCAAACAAACGTAAAATATGGTTAGTGACATTGAAGGCTTATTGAATTAGGGGTCTCTTTACCTATTTTTTTTTCAAAGTAATGAATTATCTCTATATTTTGGGCAGCAAAAAGCCTGGAAGTCACAATTGTATAACGTACTTCCCTGTAAACCTATTATATTAACCTACAAACTTTTCTCTCATCCTATTCAAGAAACTCCAGTTAATTAGTAGGTTTAAGAAAAATGTTTGAAACAGAAACACTATAGGATTCTCTACTAGGCGCCACATGTAAGTAGAATTGCAGTGTAAGCACTCATTAGCAGTTGAAGAATGGGTTCTTATTGTTTAGTATCAAGATTTTCTGCTCCTCTCTGGAAATACTACCCTTCACAACTACCTCATTTCCTATTAGGAGTATCAGCACATCTCCCAACCCATCTTTGCTTGCAACAGTCCTCATTTAAACATGCTGCTTACCACATGTGATTCTTTGGGTTCAGTCTTGGTTTCCTCCAAAGTTCTTTCATGTTAGTAATTCATAATATTTTTTAACCTGTGAAATGTCTAATTCAACCCTTAACTCAATGATGGAAATGTGGTCCTAGATAGCCTTTTTATTGCAATATCTTTCAAATAAATGATAATCACTTAAACCTTGTTTTTGTAAAAGATGGTAATTATATATTCTGTTCCCTGAATTAGAAGGCTATTTGTGCCCATCTGATTTGTTCTTTGCTGTAAAGGAATTCCTGAAAAACTGAATGCAAGTCATAGTTTTGTAAATGAGAAGATATTTTATAGGAATGGGGGGAGCTCATGATAGTTTTTTCGTTTTCTAATATAAACAAGCAAGCCCTTGTTTATCTGCTTAATAAACTAGGATCTCTCTAAGTACAATTGAGTTAATATAGAGTAGTGCATACCTATATTTGACTCCATGATATGTTTCATATGCTATTATATCTTGTAGTTCGCATAACACTAAACACACAATCATTCATATATCCTTTTTCTATTAGTCCTTTTTTCTGTTGCCATGTTAATATCATTGTGAGTTCTTCTAACAAGATTGCATAGTAATGGATAAATCCATTTTAAAGATTATAGATCTTTGAATGTTTTTGTGGAGTACTGTCAAGTCTTTAAGCTAGCCTTCCAGATAAACTAGATTCAATGATTCATCTGTTTATTTTATTTTGTATATGGATCTATTAATCCATCTGTCCATCCATCCTTTTATTTGCTTATTTCTTCATTCACTCATTTATTCATTTGTCCACTTACTTATTTATCTATTTAACACATTTTTTATTTACACAGTCAAGTACCATTGTACTCAAAAGGCTGAAATATTGAAGTTGGATCATCTTCTTGACTGAACAACACATACTAGCTGATTTGTCAATGCGTAAATTATTTATTTACTTGAGCTATTTTTTCATATCAAAATATCTTTCTCAATTCCTCTGAATACATTCATGCATTCTAATTACATAAAATAGAACTAGATAGCAGAGTGGTTCAGAGACTACAATCCATCAATAAGTTGATTACAAGAAACATACTTTAAATAAAAAGACACACAGCTTCAAAATAAGAGGTTGGAGCTGAATACACTATGCTTCAGCTGAGGTAAAAAAGATGTTTGTAAGAATAATGATATGAGAAAAAGTAACAGTAGATGTAATTAGAAGAGGTATACAGTCAAACTATATATTTGCTAAAAGATACCAGAGAATGAAGCAATGTCGATTCTAAACATCTATGTGCCAAATGGCTTACTATCAAAATTGTAAAGGAAAAAATTGAAGTGGTTACAGGAAGAAATATATAGGAGATGAATAAAATTGTAGAAAAGTTGAATATGGTAGACCTGTAGAGAAAAGTGAATAATACAGGAAAGTAGTATATCTTTTTTTTCTCAGATGTACAAGGCACTTCACAAAAACTGACCATGTACTAAAGATATAAACCTCACCAAATAGAGACATACATATATGTTAATGAACCCCTTTACAACCAAAATGCAATAAAAATTACATTCATTCAATGGCTGTGGAAACAGATTAAAAGCTAATTGGGAAACCAAATAATCTGACACTGAGGAATGAATAGGTCAAAGATCAAAACATAGAACAATGTTTTCATTTAAAATAGTAACAAAATACAATTTTAATTCCTATTAAAAACACAACAGATGATAGCAGTTTATAGAGCCTTTTTTCAAAATGATAAAGAGTATTCATCTAGAACAAACAGAAAACAATATCCATAATGGAGATTAATATGAAATCTTCTCAATAAGATCGGGAGTGATCACCACTATTCATTATTGTACTTGAAATGCAAGGTATAACAATGAAACAAGAAAATAAATTAAAGGAATAAGAATGTCAATGAAGAAACAAAACTACATTCTTTGCAAATAATGTGAAAGTATATTTTGACAAAATTAAATATCAACTAAGGAGGAAGAGGCAAGATAGCAGAGTGAAAGCAGGGACTTCCTTAAGCTCTCCCCAAAGACCCTCCAAATACCTGTAAAAATGACTCCAACCAAATTCTACTGCAGTAGATACCACAAAATGACAGAGTGAAACAAATTCCTAATGTAAGACAATTTAGAAGGTCGACAGGAAAGGTCTCTTGCACTAGTATGAGAGAGGAACACAGTCCAGTGTGGTCTCTGGCAGGCAAAGACTGGGCCACAGCAATAGCTACAGTAGGCCTCAGGGGACTTGATCATTGGCATTTGTGACAGTTTCCAGACTCCTTAACCCACAAATGCTAAAGACAACTTAGAAGGTCAGTAGGAAAGGTATGTGGGACATAGATGAAAAAGAAACATGGTTTGTCCCCAGCACCAAAGGGCAGTGGTGTCAGCAGCAGTGGCATTGGAAGCAGTTGCTTCTGAAGCTATTGACCCACACATCGTAACAGGAATCAAGCAGCTGATCATAGAGGGATAGCAGTGATCTCTGCTGATTCTGAGACATGATTCTCTTGATTTCCCCTTGTTTGAATCTGAGTCACAGTTGTGGGAGAAGAATTCCTGTGGCACAGCTTGTGCTAGTAAAGGAGAGGGAATCCTTGTCACAGTTCCAAGGAAGGAAATAGTTCTTGGGTCACTCACATATCACAACAAAGATAAGGAGAGGAGTAAGCTCCTCTCTCTTGATCATAGAAACTTGGACAGACTATAGATTTACAGGTTCCAGAGAAATATTTCTTTTTTTTTTTTTGTAGTTTTGCAAATTTTGCATGCAAAAATAGTAATGCCAGTGTATGTTCACTTATTACAACAAGTCTTTGGTGAGACAACAGCTGGGCCTGCATTACAGCTAACTAAAACTTTTTTTTTTCACCGTTTTTGGTACATCTTACAGCCAAAGCTTCTTTATAATTTCTAGCTGTCCACTGTTGTTCCTCACAGCTCATGATGTGACCATTTTGGAGAATCAGGTCAATATGGGCCACCATAGGGAATCATTCATGAAGGAGAAAACTAGCCATTTGAGGAGGTCTGTCTAGGAGGCTTCATTGTGGTGGTCAAGCCTAGAGAGCTGAGGTTTCTACATTTCTCCTTCAGGATCATCCAACTGGAAAATCTCATCCAGGGCAAGCTTGGTTGCATTGTATTGAGACTCTGGTATAGTTTGTCCCAGGCCAGTTTTATATTGAGTGACATCTGCCACAGCACAAATGGCAAAAAAAAGGGCCAAAAGAAGTTACAGTCTCCTGCAAGTGAAGCTGCACAAGCTGTGTTTGTGCATATTGATAGACGCCTGACGCCAGATCGGTGTCTCCACATTTGTACTTCATGATGAACTTCTTGGGAATATCCTTTGAGCTAAGTGAAGGTTTTGCATAAGGCCAGCCTCGTTTGGAAAACAGTGATTCTGTGATTTGTGTGATCTTAAAAACGAAACTCCTGGTCACAATGTTGCCCAATTCCAATGAATATTCTGGAAGAGATCTGCTGGGGTTGAAGAAGACTGAACTGGCACGTTATCATTTGATTTCTGGGCAGAGAGAGGAGCCCTAGACCTCTGAAGGCCAGGCGTGTTATCAGACCTTTTCTTGGGCCTCCGATCGTGCTTCCCCATGGCTGCCATCACAGGCCCTGGGACCACAATACTAGGTGAGAGAAACTAGAAATATTTCTGAAAAGAGCTGTAGAAAACCTCTGAAGCTTCGAAAAGTGTACTTTCCACTCTGGAAGCAGAATCCTACTTTAGCAAAGAACTCAAAAGTCAAGTCATTGTCTAGGAAAATGATCAAACAGTGGGAAAAACATCGGACCATAGATTCTTACTTTGGTGACACAGAATTCAAAATATACAGCTGGAAGACAACAAAGTCAAAAATCTTACATCCCAAGACTCCAAGAAAAATGTGAATTGTTGTCGGGGCATGGAAGAACTCAAATACATTTTGAAAATCAAGTAAGGGAAGTAGAGCAAAAATTGGGTAGAGTAATGAGAATGATGCAAGAAAATCATTGAAAATGAGTCAGCAGCTTGCCAAAGCAGACTCCCCCCAAAATGCTGAAGAGAATAACACCTTAAGAATAGACTAAATCAAGTGGCAAAAGATATCCAAAAAGCCATTGAGAAGAATACTTTAAAAATTAGAATTGGTCAAATGGAAAAGGAAGTCCAAAAATTCATTGAAGAACATACTTACTAAAATCAAGAATGGAGCACATTGAAAATAATGACTCTATGACAAATCAAGAAATTACAAAACAAAACTAAAAGAATGAAAAAAGAAACATTATGAAATATCTCACTGGAAAAAACCACTGAAAAAAGGAGAGAATTTAAAACTTTTTGGACTGCTTGCAAGCCATGACCTAAAAAAACAGCCTAAACATCATCTTTAAAGAAATTATGAAGCAAAAGTGCCCTGGTATTCTAGAATAAAGGGGTAAAATAGAAATTGAAAGAATCCAGTGATCACCTCCTGAAAGAGATCCCAAAAGGAAAACTCCTAGGAATACTGTAGCCTAATTCCAGAGTTTCCAGTTCAAAGAGAAAATATTGCTAGCTGAAGAAAGAATTCAAGTATTATGGAAACACAATCAGGATAACACAAGATTTAGAAACTTTTACAATGAGGGATAGGAGACTCTGGGATATGATATTCCAGGGGTCAAAGGAGCTAAGATTAAAACCAAGAATCACCTCCTCACCAAAACCAAGTATAATTCTTCAGAGAAAAAAATGCTCATTCAGTGAGATAGAGGACTTTCAAGCATTCATGATGAAAATGTCAGATCTGAAAAGAAAATGGGACTTTCAAACATAAGAATCAAGAGAACCATGAAAAGGTAAACAGGAAAGAATATTATAATTGACTTATTAAAGATGAACTCTTTACCTTCCTACATGGAAACATGATACTTGTAACTCATGAGACTTTTCTCAGTATTAGGGTGGTTGTAGGGAACACACACACACA
Organism: Notamacropus eugenii; assembly: GCF_028372415.1. Taxonomy (NCBI): domain Eukaryota; kingdom Metazoa; phylum Chordata; class Mammalia; order Diprotodontia; family Macropodidae; genus Notamacropus; species Notamacropus eugenii. The sequence goes on along the minus strand of NC_092873.1, from coordinate 133,928,775 downwards.
TACACAAATACAAACATACATATATACATGCATACATATGTGTGTGTGTATATATATATATATACTTATACTTTCATATATGTGTGTTACGTATGCATTCCTGGGTCCATATATGTATTGCACATATGTATATATATTATATATATTTATGTGTGTGTGTGTTTATAGACTGATGGCACAGGACAAGTTGAATGTATAAAGGAATAATATCTAAAAATAAAATTAAGGGTAACAGAGGAATTTACTGGGAGAAAGAAAAAGGGAGAGGTACAATAGAGTAAATTATCTCACATAAAAGAGGCAAGGAAACCTTTTACAGTGAGGGAAAAATTGGCAGGTGAGAGGGAATGAGTGACATTTAATCCCATCAGATTTGGCTGAAAGAGGGAATAACATACACACACAACTGGGTATGGAAATCAATCTTGTCCTACAGGAAAGATGGGGGGATGAAATAAGAGAAGCAAATGGGGAGAAGGGTAATAAAAAGCAAATATTTTGGGGTGGGACAAGGTCAAAGGAGAGATAGAAAAAATGGAAGGCAGGAGAGGATGGAGGGAAATATATCTAGTCTTTCATTATGATTGTCATGGAAGTGTTTTATATGACTGCAGAGGTGTAACCTACATCAAATTGCTTGGATTATTGAAGGTGGGTAGGGAGGGAGAAAGAATGAGAATATGGAACTCAAAATTTAAAATCAAATGTTAATTTTTTTACATGCAACTGGGAAATACGATATAGAGGCAGTATCTTGTCCTACAGTTAAATAGAAAGGAAGGGGATAAGAGAAGGTTACGATGAAAGAAGAGAGGACAGATTGAGGAAAGGAATAATCAGAATGCACACTGTATTGGGGTGGGAGGGATAGGGAGAAAATTTAAAACTCAAAATATTCTGGAAGTGAGTTTATTAACAAATTCAGTAAAGTTGGAGAATATGAAATAAACTCAATTAATTCATTAGCATTTATCTATACTATCAACAAAATAGAGAAATTAAATTTAAAATAATTAAACAATTATATATATAATATGATATTACATAATATAATTATATATTATGTACTATATATTATAATATAATATATATAATTATATAATATAATGTTATATATAATATATACATTTCTGGCAAAACTGGAAAGCAATTCAGCAGAAACCAGTCATAGAACAACTCTTCACACTATATGCTAAGATAAGTACAAAATGTATGATTTAATTGTAAAACGTTATATCATAAGTACATTAGGGGAGCATTGAAAACATCTAATTCATATCTGTGGATAAAGAATGAGCTCATGAGCAAACAAAATACAGATGAGCTTACAGAAAATAACAGATAATTTGGATTACATGAAATTAATTCTTTTACACATACATATGCACTCATACACATACACATACACACACAATGTATCCAAAATTGGGAAGAAAACAGGAAGTTTTGCAATGTTTCTCTGACAAAAGCCTCCTTTCTAGAAAACTGACAGAAATTTATTTAAAACATAAGAACAATTCCCTGATTGAGGAGGTCAGTAGGCACATGAAAAATTATCTAAGTCACTACTCCTTAGAGAAATGAAAATAAAAACCACCACGAGATAACACCTCACACCTATCAAATTGGCTATCATGATAGAAAAGGAAAATTTCCAATTCTGGAGTTGATTTGGAAAAATTGGAACACTAATGCACAGTTATTGGGTTTCTGAAATGGTCAAACCATTCTGGAGGATAATTCATAAGAAGCTCAAAAGTATTATAAAACTATGCATACACTTTGACCCAACAATTTCACTACTAGGTCTCCATCTTAAAGAAATTAAAGGAAAAGGACTCATATGTACAAAAACAGTTACAGCAATTGTTTCTGTGCTCAGGAAGAACTGGATATTAATGGGATACCTAGCAATTGAAGAATGGTTGAACCAATTGTGGTATGTGATTGTGATGTAATACTATTATGATATAAGATATGACAAGCATAACAGTTTCATAAAAACCTACATAGACTGATACATAGTAAATTGACAAGAAGCAAGAGAACACTGTACACAGTAAGAGAGATATTTTAAGAATGAACAACTGAGAAAGACTTAGCTACTCTAATTTAGACGAAAATCCCTGACAATTTGAAGTGATCCATTACAAAAAATACTATCTGCTTCCAGAAAGACCACTGATGAATTCTGTATGCAGATTGAAGCCCACTTTTTAAAGACTCCTTTATTTTCTATTTTTGTGTGTCTTTTCTTTGGCAACATGGCTAATATGTAAATATGTTTAGCATGCCCTTACATGTGGAATTAAAAGCAAAATGCTTTCAGAAGGACAGAGGAAGGAAGGGAAGAAAAAAGGGAATCTAGAATTCAAAAATTTAAAAAATAAAAAAAAAGTTAAAAAGTAATAAAATTTAACAAAACATTTACAAAAAAGAAATAAATTTTAAAGTGAATAAAAACAAGAAAACAACATACTAAAATTTTTGGGATGAAGTCAAAATAATAAACAATAATTTATATCTCTAAGGGGCAGAGCCAAGATGGCAGAGTAGAAAGACAAAAAAATGCAGGATTTCCCCACACAGCCCATAAAATACCTGTAGAGAGGGACTCTTAACAAATTTTGGAGCAGGAGAAGTAGAGAACAACAGAGTGGAGGAGATTTCCAGCCCAGGGTGACCTGAAAGGCCCATGAGAAAGGTCAATTGCACCAGATGAGGAGCCAGCAGTGAGCCCAGCCCAGCCTTGGCAATGTGGCTCGACTAAACTCTAGGAGGAGGACACCTTGGTGGTGGAATTTCCTGTTGCAGCAGCGGGTCCTCAGATCCCTCAACCCACAGGCTCCAAAGGTCAGTGATGGGATCTTTTCAGCTGGCCAGAAAGGGAGAAGGGCCTTCCCATGACTTCAACCTCAGGTAGCAGCCCAGAGGACACATCAGCCAAGCAGCAGCACATCTCAAGGCAGCCCCAAGAGCTACTTGAGACCATTGCTGGATCGTAAATACCTCTGGGGACACTGAGGGAGCTGGTCTTTGTCTCGTACTGAATGGTGGCCTTGCCCCCACAGGCTGACTGAATCCCACCCCTCCCAGTGCTAGCTTGGCAGAACTGGAGGTCAGGTGACTGTGGAGAGGAAACTCTGCTAAGATTCTGGGCACAAAAATCCTTCCCTGTGCCCAGACCAGTACACCCTTGATTGTGCCACCTTGGAGGAATTGATATCTTACAGGTCCCCAGAGTTTACCCTACTCTTGACAAAGGACCCAAAAGCCAAGTAACTGGTTGGGAAAATGCACAAAAAAGGGGAAAAAATAAGACTATAGAAGGTTACTTTCTTGGTGAAAAGATATCTCTTCCCATCCTTTCTGATGAGGAAGAACAACACTTAACATCAGGGAAACACTTAAAAGTCAAGGCTTCTATATCCCAAACATCCAAAATAAATACTCAGTGGTCTCAGACCGTGGAAGAGTTCAAAAATGATTTTAAAAATCAAGTCAGAGAGGTGCAGAAAAAACTGGGAAGAGAAATGAGAGAGATGGAAGAAAAGCATGAAAAGTGGGTCAACACCTTGCTAAAGGAGACCCAAAAAAATGCTGAAGAAAATAACACCTTGAAAAATAGGCTAACTCAAGTGGCAAAAGAGGTTCAAAAAGCCAATGAGGTGAAGAATGCTTTAAAAAGCAGAATTAGCCAAATGGAAAAGGAGATTCAAAATCTCACTGAAGAAAACAGTTCTTTCCAAATTAGAATGGAACAGATGGAGGTTAATGACTTTATGAGAAACCAAGAAATCACCAAACAAAACCAAAAGAATGAAAAAATGGAAGATAATGTGAAATATCTCATTGGAAAAACAACTGACCTGGAAAATAGATCCAGGAGAGACAATTTAAAAATTGTGGGACTACCTGAAAGCCATGATAAAAAAAAAAAAAAGATGCTAGACATCATCTTTCATGAAATTATCAGTGAAAACTGCCCTGATATTCTAGAACCAGGAGGCAAAATAAATATTGAAGGAATCCACCAATCACTTCCTGAAAGAGAACTGAAAAGAGAAACTCCTAGGAACATTGTGGCCAAATTCCAGAGTTCCCAGGTCAAGGAGGAAGTATTGCAAGTAGCTAGAAAGAAACAATTCAAGTATTGTGGAAATACAATCAGGAGAACACAAGATCTAGCAGCTTCTGCATTAAGGGATCAAGGGCATGTAATACGATATTCCAGAGGTCAAAAGAACTAGGACTAAAACCAAGAATCACCTACCCAGCAAAAGTGAGTGTAATACTACAGGCGAAAAAAATAGTCCAATGAAATAGAGAACTTTCAAGCATTCTTTATGGAAAGACCAGAGCTGAAAAGAAAATTTGACCATCAAACACAAGAATCAAGAAAAGCATGAAAAGGTAAGCAGCAAAGAGAAATCATAAGGGAATTGCTAAGGTTGAACTGTTTACATTCCTACATGGAAAGACAATATTGGTAACTCTTGAAAACTTTTTTCAGTATCTGGGTGGTTGGTGGGATTACACACACACACACACACACACACACACACACACACACACACACACAGAGACAGAGAGAGAGACAGAGAGACAGAGAGAGAGAGCACAAGGGGAATTGAATGGGATGAGATCATATCTTAAAAAAAATGAAATTAAGCGGTGAGAGAGAAATATATTGGGAGGAGTATGGGAGAAATGGAATGGGGCAAATTATCTCTCAGAAAAAAGGCAAGTAAAAGACTTTTCAGTGGAGGGAAAAAGAGGGGAGGTGAGAGAGAAAAAAAACATGAAGCTTATTCTAATCCCATTCGACTAAAGGAAGGAATAAAATGCATACTCATTTTGGTATGAAAGCCTATCTTGAAATACAGAAAGTGGGGGAGAAGGGGATAAGCAGGGTGGGTGGGGTGATGCAAGGGAGGGCAATGGGAGGAGGGAGCAATTTGAAGTCAACACTCTTGTGGAGGGACAGGATTAAAAGAGAGAATAGAAGCAATAGGGGGCAGGATAGGATGGAGGGAATTACAGTTAGTCTTACAAAACATGACTATTACGGAAGTCATTTGCAAAACTATACAGATATGACCTGTATTGAATTGCCTGCCCTCCCAAAGGGAGTGGGTGGGGAGGGAGGGATTGGGAGAAGTTGGAACTCAAAGTTTAGGAGCAACTGTTAAGTATTGTTCTTGCAACTAGGAAATAGAAATACAGGTAATGGGATATAGAAAGTTTTCTTGCCCTACAGGACAAAAGAGAAGATGGGGTAAGGGAAGGGAGGGATGTTAGAAGAGAGGACAGATTGTTGATAGGGGCGATTTGAATGCCCAGCGTTTTGGGGTGGGGAGAGGGGAGAAATGAGGAGAAAATTTGGAACCCAAAATTTTTGGAAATGAATGTTGAAAAGTTAAATAAATAAATTTTAAAAATTTATGTCTCTAAATGTTTACATCAATAAAATACAAAAAGAACAGATAAATGATTTGGGCATGCAATTGGAAAAAGAAAAAAGAAAAACAGGAGCAAAGAAGCTTCCAGGGCAGAAGAAATCAGCAGAATAAAAACTTGGAGAGGAAAAAGCCTCCAGCAGTAAATAAGACTGTTGAAAAAAAGATGACTACAGATGAAAAGAAACTCTGGGGAAAAGAAACCTGGCATACAAAAGAAACTTGTCACTGAGAAGAATCCAGCCACATAAATTCAGCATTTCAGCTTATTCATTGGGCCACAATCTGTTTCTTAAATATTGTGAATTTCTAAGGAATAAATATTTAAAGTGGCTTTGAAAAAGAAAGCTATGCTGAACAGGACAGGATGGAACAGAATCAAGGGTGACTGATTGTACAGAGATTTGCTGTAGATTTGCAAAGCTAAAAGGCCACATCTTCGCTGAGATAGGGGTAATAGAAGAGATAGTGGGGAAAGAGTGATATGAGAGAGTACAGAAGTGAGAGTCAAGAAGAAAAATAAAATAGAATAAATGGCTTTAGTGTTTTCAGTGAAGTTTGAATCAATGCCCTATGCAGAGAAAGCGTAAGGGAAAAGGTTGCTATGTGAGACTTGAGGAAGAATAAATAGGTTGAAAATAATTACTGTGGTAAAAGAGATAGCAAATTCACAAGGCAGAGGTGGAAGTGTTGACTTCTTTCAGTGAGGGGCCTACTGAAATTATGCAACAAATTTCTAATGGATCCAATCATGGTTTCAGTATTTTCTCCGGCTGTGTTCAGCAGTATGTGAGTAGGAGCAGAGGAGATGGCTAGTTGGAGTTAAATACAAAATTTGGGCTTCCCTAGACATGAACTGTAATAGGACAAGGGATTAAGTAAGACTATAGAATATTTTAAATTTCATCAGTTATCAGAATTTTATTACAGATGTGTCATTTAACCAATCCATGTAAGTATATGGAAAATAAGGATAGTATCTGAGAATATTCCAGCATATCATAACCTCCCTAAGGCTTAATAGATGATCTCTGTGAATTGCTGTGACTGAAAAAATTCAGCAACTAATTTCCAACCTCCTGTTCTTGAGGAGATCCAAACTAACTGGGCAGGACTTCAGATAACAGGAAGAACCTATCATTAGTCAGTTCTAAAAGCTTTAACCACTGAAGTAGTCTTCAAGAATCCATAGTGAATTACATGCCATGAACTATTAGAGTAAGACTCTAGGAAAGATCATTTGAGGTAATTTAACATTCTAAAGACATGGACAATTAAAAAGACAAAGAAGCACAGACTGCATGCAAAAACACATTACAGGAAATCATTAGGGGTTTTTCTCAAGTGATTTGAGGATATTCAAACAAAGGCATAATAATTATTGGTTGTTTTATTCCTCTGAAAGAGAAGTAGTAATACTTGTATTACTTTACAGGATTGTTATGATGAGAAAAATGTGTTTTTTTTTCTTTTTGGCTTTTTTTTATTACTTAAAAGTATTTAATTTTATTTTTGAAGTTATTTGCACAGATAGATTTCAACATTCACTTTTATAAGTGTTTGAGTTCCAAAGTTTTTTTTTTTCCCCTTCTTCCCTCTCTTGTTCTTCCCCTCCCCATGACAGCAAGCAATCTGAAATAGGTAATACATGTACAATCATATTTAACAGATTTCCAAATAGGTCATGTTCTGTGAAAGAAGAATCAGAAGGAAAGGAAAAAACAATGAGAAAGAGAAAAAACAAAAAGAGAAAGTAGTATGCTTCAATCTGCATTGAGACTCCATAGTTGTTTCTCTGAATATGAGTTGCATTTTCCATCATGAGTCTTTTGGAATTGGTTAGATTATAGCTGAGAAGGGCTAAATCAATCAAAGTTGTTCATCACACGATGCTGCTGTCACTTGTATACAATGTTCTCCTGGCTCTGCTAACGTCACTCAGGTTCAATTCACATAAGTCTTTCCAGGTATTTCTGAAATCTAGCTCCTCATTGCTTCATTTTTTTGAAGCTTAATCACATATTTTAAAAATAGCAAGTTATACATAACAGATTTGCAGCTCCATATGCAACAATCTTTTTAAAATTATATTATCTTATGGAAATGTTATTTTATTCCAAAAATTAAAAAAAGGAAGTATATCTATGCACATGAGGTGTTGCAGTTGTGTGTGTATAATATATATGTAAATATATATGTATATATAATATATACACGCACACATATATACATACGTATATATGTGTGTATATATTATATATATACATATGCACATATATCCATATGTATATGTATGTGTGTGTATATCTCAATTTGCTAAAAATCCTTTCAGCGGGATGAGGGATAATTAGGTATAACTTCCCCTATCATTGGGGATTTCCCATTGCTATTTATTGCACCAAACCTGTTTCCTTCAGCCTCTTCTTTTTTGAAAAAAGTTGTATTAATGTATTTATTTTAGTCAGCATTCATTAACAGAAGATTTTGAGTTCCAAATTTTCTCTCCACCTCTCCATTTCTCCCCTCCCCCATCCCAGGACAGTGTGCACGTTAAAGATTTCTTTCTCCAATCAGTCCTTCATTCTATCACACCACCTTCTCCCATCTCCCTGCCCTCTCTTTTCGTATACTGCAAGAGAGATTTCTACACCCCATTGCCCGTGCAAATTATTTCCCAGTTACATGCAACAGCAATTTTTTCCACATTCTCTCCTTTCCTTCTTTTCCATTTACCCTCAGTGAAAAAGTAAGCAATTCGATGTGTTACATGTGTGTAGTCATGCAAAACACTTCAATAACAGTCATGTTGTGAAAAACTAAGTACATTTTCCTCTATCCTGTACTGCCCTCCATTTATTCCGTTCTCTCCCTTGACCTTTCCCCCAAAATCGTGTTTGTTTCTTATTAACTCTACTCCCAATCTGCTGTCTTTTCTATTATCCTTCCTCTTCTATCACCTTTTACTTTGCCTTCTTGCCAGAAAAGATAAGGTTTCCATACCCAGTTGAATGCATGTTACTCCCTTCTTAAGCCAAATACAATGAAAGTAAGGCTCACTTAGTCCCTCTCACCTCCCTCCTCTTTCTCTGCATTGTAAAATCCCTTTCTTGCCTGTTTTATATGAGACACTTAAATACATTCTATCTCTACCTTTCTTTTTCTCCCAGTAAATTCCTCTCAACGTTTAATTTTAATTTTACGTATCTTTTCTGCATGTTTACCTCATCCTGTGCGCTCTTTCTATATACAGACACACACACACCTACACATACATAATATACACTTTCAAACACACACACACACACACACACACATATATACACCTACATATACCCATACATATATAAAGACCTACACCTACACATATATAATATACACATACATACACACATACACATAAATACACATGTATACATATACACATTCATGTTCACAGACACATACACATGCTTATAGACACATATATACATGTACAAATGCACACACATGCACTTATGCACATATATACATGTATGCGTACATGTATATATGCATTTTTGTGTATGTATAAATATGTGTGATTATATGTGTGTATGCATACTCTAACAACTGTAATAGTGAGAAAGGTGTCATGAGTTACAAATAACATGTTTCCATGTAGGAATGTAAACAGTTCAACTTCAATGAGTCCCTTTTGGTTTATCTTTCCTGTTTACCTTTTCATGTTTCTCTTAATTCTTGTATTTGAAAGTCAATTTTTTTTTATTCAGCTCTGGTCTTTCCAAAAAGAATGCTTGGAAATCCTCTATTTCATTGAAATTCCATTTTACTCTTGCAGTATTATACTGAGTTTTGCTGGGTAGAGTATTCTTGGGTATAATCCTACTGACCTCTGGATTATCATATTCCAAACCTTTAAATCCCTTAGTGTAGAAGTTGCTAAATCCTGTGTTATGCTGACTGTTCTTTCACAATACTTGAATTGTTTGTTTTTGGCTCTTTCTACTAGCTTCTCCTTGACCGGGGAACTCTGGAATTTGGCTACCACATTCTAGGAGTTTTCCTTCAGGGATCTCTTTCAGGTGGTGATTTTTGCAATTTGCATTTTATCATGTGGGGTAGCTAGGTGGTGCGGTGGATCGAGCACCAGTGCAAGAGTCAGCAGGACCTGAGTTCAAATCTCACCTCAGACACTTGACACTCATTAGCTGTGTGACCTTGGTCAAGTCACTTAACCCCAATTGCCTCATCCTGGGTTATCTCCAGTCATCCTGAGGAATATCTGGTCACTGTATTCAGAAGGTTCAGAGGAGTAGTGAGGCTGGGGCCCTCCACAACCCTCCCTCACTCAAAACAAACTCAAGTGCAAGTCATGTCATCATTTGTCTGATGTCATGGTCTTCTTTGGCAATGAAGTACCAACACACATTTTTACCATGTCATTCTAAAATATCAGGGCAGTTTTCCTTGATAATTTTTTGAACGATGATGTCTAGGTTCTTTTTTTTTTTTTTATCATGGTTTTCATGTACACTAATAATTATACAACTATGTCTCCTGGATATATTTTCAGGTTAGGGCTTTTTCTAATGTGGTATTTCACATTGTCTGTGACCAACTACAAGAACTCTTTTCTTCTCTGGAACTAAGAAAAGGTTTCTCTTTCCACAGTCCCACCAGGTTTGCCACAACATCTCTTCTCCTTGCATCAGGACCGCCACTCATGACTACAACCCAGATCAGCTGCTTGATACCCCCACCATATGTACACCAAGAACTCCAGAAGGAGTAACAGCTGCAGCAGTGACTGCCACTACCCTAGAGCTGATGCTGGTGCTGGGGCCAGACCACTTTCCTCTTTCACCCCGGTGACAGCTTTCCCATTGATCTTTTAAGCTATGGGTGATGTTTGTGAGTTGACAGGTCTGGAAATAGCTACAGTTGCCAGTTATTCAGACTCCTGAAGTCTGCTCCAGTCCTACCTATGTAGGTGTTGCTCCCACCGTGCTCAGCACTGCTCTGAAGGGTGCAGTAGACCCTTCCTTTCAGTCCTCCACATTGTTTTGGGCTAGATATCTCTTTCACTTTGTCATTTTATGGCTTCTGCTGCTCTCACATCTGTTTGTAGTCATTTTTACAGTTATTTTGAGGGGTTATGGGGGGGGGGGAACTCAGGCAGTTCCCTGCTTCTACTTTACCATTTTGGTCAAAGGAGAGGTGTTTACTCCTCTCCTGGCCTGTACTCTGGTCCTTGAGCAACGACAAAGACTCTTTCCTGTGTAGACCTGTAAGTAGAATTCCCTCTCAACAGCTGCCACCAGCTACACTGTACCAGCACTCTTCCTTGCCCCAGGACCAGCTCCCAGGACTGTGATCCAGATCACCTACTCAATTTCCCCACTGTCTGTAGGTTGAAAGCTACAGAAGCAGCTGGACCCTGCAGCAGTGGCTGCCACCTTAAGCCACATCCAATGAGAATAAGTTTCAGTCATTCTTTCTCACCTCCCCCCTTTTCCCCCTCCACTGTAAAATCTTTTACTCGACTCTTTTATGTGACATAATTTACCTCATTCTGCCTTTCCCTTGCTCATTCTCCTGGTACATTCCTCTCTAACCCCTTAATTTTACTTTTTAGATGTCATTCCTTCATATTCACTTCACATTGTGCTGTCTATCTATCTATCTATCTATCTATCTATCTATCTATCTATCTATCTATCTATCTATCTATCTATCTATCTATCTATCTATTCTGCCCAACTACCCTAATAATGAGGAAGGCTTCCCAAGTTATAAACTTTATCTTTCCGTCTAGTACAGTTCTGCTTTAATAATTCCCATATGATTTCTCTTTTCTCTTTCCCTTTGCATGTTTCTCTTGATTCATGTATTTGAGGGGTTTTTTGTCTGTGTTTTTCTTCACACATGACTATTATGGATGAAAAATTTTTAAATCTCTTACAAAACAAATGTATTTATTGAAAGTTTAATTCACTGGGTAGGTAATATGCTACTGCAATTATATTTCAACAGATTTGAACTGATATTCATTAACTTTTAAATATATATGTGTATGTATATGTACATATATACATATACACATCTAGTAAGCAGCTATATCCTGGCTAACTTCCACCCCATCACCCATGCAAAATTAGTCTGGACCCAGGACTTCTAGGCAGTGTTATAGTTTAGTCTGCCCTTGACTAGCCAGATAAAAGAATGTAACGGTACAGTTTTCATATGATTTTTCAGCTCACAGCTTCCATAGGGCTGGTGATCAAGTGCAGACATGTAAACTCTGGTTTCAAAATCTTAGTTCAACTGGGCATTTGAAACTTAACAATGAACTGGAATTCAGGAGGATTGGTGCCTCCCCAACTCAGGTATTGAGTAAATTTATTGAGATAATTGACTTCATTTGATCTCTCCTCCATCACAGAGAAAAATGAGTGAAACCAATATCCATCCAGAGTGAAGATATTCATTTGCACCTCATAGTCCTGTGTCTCTTTGACACTGACTCCTGGCACCACTTTTCTGTTGCTATATGTTGTCATTTCCCTAGTAACTCATGAACAAAACCTACACTGTTTTTCACAGTATATGGAAGAGGTAATTACTAAGAAAAGGATGTTTATTCCAGTTATGTATATTTTTTTCCAAGACGATGATTTTAATTTTTCCCTGTTTTATAAGGAAGAATTCAATTTGAAAGGGGTAAGGTACTTGGGAAGATTTTTACAAGTGACATATAAAAGTAATAAAACTCATTAAAAATTATTTTCAGGGAAGTTAGCGTTTCAAGTAATAAGATCATAGATACAAGAAAGTATGAAAGAAGGGACTGATAATAGATGGTTTCCAATTCAGTTAATTAGGTGAAGAGGCCATTGGCTAAAAGAGAAGTACAGTGGAGATGGAATTGTAACACTGAAGATAGGAAAATATTTGGTAAATCTATGGAAAATAGATGAAAAATGTTAATCAGGAAAATATGATACTTAAAAATAAAATTTTAATGTAGTAGGATCATGAGATTTAAAGTAAGAAGATAACTTTGAAATCATACAGGACAAACATCAATTTATAGGTGAAGAAAAAGAGAACCAGGGAAGCTCACTGACTTTCCCAGAGATCAAAAGAACATGTAAATAGCATAATTGAGAATGGAGGCTGATATGTATGGGATTTTTATTCATTCACATTCCAAAATATCTTTAATTTTGTTGACTATACATAGGCATATATATATATATATATATATACAGATATATATATATATATATGATATTTTATATGTGTTACATGTAGGTTATATTATATGCGAAAAACCATCATATACTTCTAATCAATATGTATGTTTTTGTGTACATACTTCTATCTATCATCTATCCATGTGTCTGTATTACAGTCATGTTTTGATAAATATATTGCAACACTGTCCATTCCAAATTGAATTTTTGATTATAACAAAGCATACTAGATTTAAAGATAAGAATTTGTGGATTCAAATCCTGTCTCTGACACTTATTAGTTTTGTTTTCATGGGCAAACCACTTGCTTTCACAAGCTGTCATTTCCATATTGCTAAAATGATCGAAATAATTTCAATGATCTCACAAGTTCTCTCGAGTATCAAATGGACGATCTTATGATCCTCTGTACTTTGTGTTTTTAATTTCCTTTCACTTCCTGGTGGGTATCTAGCTACTTTTATTTTCTTTTGCCACCATTATTTCATCTAACTGTGTTTTTTCCTAAGATTGATTACCACTAATTCTCCCTAAATCTTTTCGTTTAACAAAAGCTTTCCTGCAACAATTGCCTTGCCCACAGATTCAGAAGCCACATCAGGGCTAAAAGTTCAGTAGGCAATCTTGTCCAGCAGGCAAACTTACAAGTCCTTCACTCTCTTTGTGAAGTATTGCTGTGTCTTCTTCTAAATCATCTCAAGAAAAGCCTCTATGTTCTTCCTTTGCTAGAAAGTCACAAAGCTGAGATGAAAGCACCAGGTCTTTTTAATCTAGGTCTAATGTTCATTATAAACTAGTGCCTCATATAATGTAATCAAATTGCAGTCAAATTTGAAATGGAACATGAAATAGAAAAATTGAAAACATTTCATTTGCAGATATGAATATATTTTAAATAGATGAAAACTTGGAAAATAATTTGAGTATAGGATTATTAAATATAAATTGGAATCTGTTAAGTCTTTTCCTTGAAAAGCAACACAGCCTAGAAGATAAAGAGTTTCAAAGCAAGCAAGACCTGGATGCAAATAAAAATTCTAATACATATTGGCTGTGTAAACTTCAGCAAGGTAAATAACTTCTATTTTTTAGGATCTAAGTTTCTAAGCAGTGTAGAAGGAGCTGACTTAATTTTGTAGAGGTTTTTCACAACATCAATGAAACCACAGGTCTTGTCCCTACTCTTACCTTTTCCCTGTCGTTTTCTCTTCAAAAGAAATATATTAAACCTTTGATCCAGGGTTATCTTTGTTTGATAGCAACATTACTTATTTCTGTTTCATATAATTTAATTCTCACTACAAATTGATATTGAATGACTGACTATAACATACATATACACACAAATTGATACAATTGGATTATTTTGACATTGTAGATTAAATCTTGAATATCGCAAACATCTGTTCTTTACTTTTCATAGTTTTGTTTCCTTTTAAATCTTAGGAAATTCTATGTAACACATGCTGCATGATTTTAAATGCATTTAAAAATTGGTCAAAGAGTACCGGATTTGGCTTTGCTTCATAGAAAAATTAGATAAAAATAGTACCTTTTTTGTTTGAAAAGTCCACTGACAATGTATTTAAAACTGAACTAGGAAAATAAACAAAATGAAAATGAAGGAATTCATGTTATAGTGAAACTCCTACTCTTCTGTTACAATTTTATTTTCCTCTTTTTAATAAAGCAATTCAATTTTTTAAATAATAGATGCCATGATATAAAATATACACCTATATTCATTATTTATATCTTTCAATAATTATGTTTTTGCTGCTTGTTACAAGTTATTAATTGGTTATCTCTAGCACCAATACAATATTCACAGTGTCTATGGTGGCTATGAATATGTCAACAAAGTTCTGAATCACAAAATATAACAGGCTCTCCACATGGAAGACAGAAATAAAACATTTATTCAAATACCAAAAAGCTGAATCCCAGTACTTGAAAACCAAATCCAACATAGCAACAAAGAAATCTATACACAATAACAATGCAGGGGGCACTGCCATCCCCAAGACTTCACCCTGTTCCAACAAACAAGCTCTCTTAAATAAATCACAAACAGGCTCTCTTAAACAAAATCACAAGCAAGCTCTGACACTCATGCTAGTTGCTGCCTGCTCTCTCTTTCCAGTTCTAACTGCTCTAACTCATTTCCAGCTCCACCCCTTCCTGTTCACCTGTTCAACAAACTCCTCCTACCACTGGCTCCAAGTGATTCAGGTTTCCATGTGAGCCAGGGAGGTCACATGAGCCTATTAATGGATGAGAAAGAGTTTTCTCATTTAAATTACCATTACAGTAGAGAATAAAATGTAAGAGGCAGGATGTCTGCCCTAAACAAGCTTAAATTCTGGTGAGCAAAGATGACACATGAATAAATGCATGTCTGTGTGTGAGTATATGTGTATACATGTGTGCATCTGTACAACACAATGAGGTTTAATATAAACATTGCAAAATATAAGAAGTATATAGGAGGAGCAATCCCTTCTAGCTACTGTGATCATGGAGGAAATGAAATGAGAGCTAGGCCTTAAAATGGGTATGGCTTTGATAAGTGAAAAATAGGTGGGGAGAAGATTCAAGTAAAATAAAATATCATGACCAAAAAAAGATAGACTAAGAAAATACAGAGTTCATGGAATTAGTGAGTTACTCCTAAACTGTCAAGAATAGAGTTCATTAGGGGAGTAATGAAGCATGGCTGAAAAGTAGGTGGAGATCCTATAATCAATGATATTGACTGCTCAGATAAGGTCCTTTGATCTCATTCAGTAGGTAATAAAGTACCGTTAGAAGTTTTTGGTCAAGTAAATAGCATGATGATGTGTTTTGTTAATATAACAATACATATTAAGCACTTACTAAGTACAAAGTGCTGTGTTTTAAAACCACGAATAGAAATTCAAACCAAAGGGAAGTCTTTTTGCTCAAAAAGTTTACACTCTAATAGTGGGAGACTATATATAAAAAGAAAATGAAAGGAGAGGTGTGGTGCAGGCTAGAGTGTAATAAGGAAGTGACTAGTCTAAGCAAGCTCTAAAATGGATCTTCAGAGGATAATAACAGTGTGTCAGTTCCAGGAGAGGACTGAGCTTTCAGAATGAAAAGTTTTCTGTGGTATGATGGAAGAAATCTGTAGAGTGGCTTGAAAGGAATGAATATGAATATGTTTCAAAGACTGATATATTAGGAGTGTAGAAAATTAGCTTCCATGGTCTATAAAGTAGGCAATGTGACATTTTGAAGGTGATAGAAGCAGTCTAGGTATAAAGTAATAAGGTCTGAACTAATGTATGACAATAATGGGAACTGAAAGGAAGGTACAAATACAAGAGATACTTTTGGGAAAAGTCAAGGCTTATTGATGGAATATAAGTCATAAAGTTGGATTTGGTAAAATTATAGTACCATTCTCCTAGAGAAATAGGAAAATAGGGAGAATTAATATTTTCTGGTTTGGGCCAGAAAGGGAAATATTTTATTTTGCATATACTGATTTTGAAAATTCCTGGTGATATGTCACTGTGAATGTCTAACAAATGGAATTTTATAGCTCAAATTTGACTCAAAAAAGACATTAGGGTTCTAGAAATATGTGCGTCTTCTGAATAGTATTAATGGTGAACAATACAAGTGGAAAGATGTTGAATTAGAAAATATAGAAAGGGAAACATACAGTAAAACTCTGGAGGAATACTCACTCAATTGGAGGCAGTAGGCAAAACCTAGGAAAGTATGGGAATGTGTGACTGGAATAGCAGAAAAATCAGCACTCTGTGGGTGCTATTAAGGTGAAAAGGGTAGAGGTTTCAAAAAGGAGGAGGATGTTGGTGATGGCCTCCTTCTATTTATTGGCTAACAAGTAAATCACCTGGTAAAACAACATTGGATTTATAAAAGGAAGCTATTCTTCATCAAAAAGTAATTTTTAATAGAAGGGTTTGGTAAATGAAGATTAAACTATCAGAATGGTTGAAATAAATAGATAAATAATGAATATATTTAAGTAATAGTCACAGTGTGTGTGGAGTAGGGTGTTCCTACTCCCACTATGTTTTGTTAGTTTGTTTTCCAGATACATATTATTGCTAGGAAAACAGGACAGGAATAAACTGAAGACTGCTGATGCTTGAAAAATGAGACAGGATGATTGTGAACCGTGCAAATCCCAGAGGCAGCCTGGATAGGAGCATGGATTGAAAGAGGAAGGAAAGCAGTTTGATTTGGTGGCATAGACACAATAGTATTTACATAGAAGGGAATATTAACGATTTCATTCTTCATGGTCTCAATCTTGCCTATACAGTAGGAAGTGGTCATCATCTGAGTGGTTGGAGGTAGGGTTGGGATGAGGGAATTGAGAAAATTTATGGAAGTAATAAGAGAGAAATACAAATTCTGAGAAGCAATAAAGATCCAGTTATGTTTTGACAGTATGAACTTTGGAACCAGTCAGTAGTTCTTTGTAACTTTTTTTTTTCTCCAAGGGACCTGAAAAATCAATTGATAAGAAATAGGCTAGAGATGCATGATACAAAAGATAGAAATGTTCTTAGTGGAGAATTCTTGTGGGAGTAGACAATCAGGTTTCTTTGGGAATTCCAATTTGAAAGAACTTTTGGAAATATCTCTTGAGGTAGAGAAAGTTTTTAGGCACTGTGTGACATTTTCGAAAATAAAATCCAGAATTATTGTTTATTGTGTTAGGAGACAAAGAAATAAAAAAAATCATTATGTGCCTGATTTAAATAGAATTGGCTAAGAGAGAGTAAGGAAGAGGGAGTGACGCTATAAAATATATCTCCTCTCTGTCTGTAGAATTTGTATTGAGAAAAAGAACCATGGACAAATGAATATCATGTCTGAAGCTGACTATGTTGGTGCATGTCTGTTACAACTAACACATTAGTCTAGGATGTAAGAAACATTGTTTTTCTACACTCAGAGTACTCCTACACTTGGTGAGATGGTTGACTCCTAACCTTCCTCATTCATCTAAAAAAAAGGCTGTAAGTCAATTTTAATATTCTTTAAGCTTGTTTACTTTCTTTTAAGGTCAGCTCCAATACCTGCCTATTCGAGTTTATATTGTTTCACCTTTCACAAAGAGGAAATAGAGAGAACAGCAACAACAAACGCCAGATCTAAATAAGTCAGTTGAGGGTCTTAAGTTCAAGATACAAATGAAATAGTGGTCAATTTAACAGTTGACAAAAGAGGACTTTGTATATTTAGCTGCAACAGGGGAAAGATACTGATTTGGCTGAGTATGCTTTTCAGTGCCATAAAATTGCTTACTACTTATCAAAAGCCTAAGGGAAGGGCTCAGTGTCTTCATGCCCTAACTCATTTGAATTCAGGTATCTGAAAAGGTATATCAGAGGTCTGCATAGCCACCTTTAGCCACTTGAGTCAATCAATTCTCTAAGACATGTTTTAAAAATTTTCTTCAATTTAATTGTTTTTAACTGTAAATGTAAAGCACACACAAAGCTTGCTTAGACAGCAAGCAGAAGAGGTATAAGATATCGTTCCAAGTGTCCCTTAGTGACATGATCCTAAAGGACTTCCAGAGTAGCAGTTCTTAACAATTTTTGTATAATGGGAATCTTTAATAGCCTAGAGAAGACTCAATAATGTCTTGTTCCTAGATATATTGTTGAAGGAAATTTAAATTTTCAGTTACAGAATAGGGAAAATAAAAATATTATTTTGCTTCTCTGATCCAAGTTTAAGCAAGTTTGAAGCCATTTATGGTTTGTGTACAAGTTGAGAATAATTGTTCTAGAGGACCTTTTACCACTTCAAAGACTTTCAGGTTGTTACAGGACTACCCTGTCTTCTGCTAACATTTATATAGTCCTTACAGTTTAAAAAACTTTTTACAATTTTTTGATTTTTCCTCACAATAATCCAGAGATAGGTGCTATTATTATTCCAATTTTACAGATGAAGAAATTGAGGCAAACAGAGAATTATGTTCAGAGTTTTGCCTAGAGTCATACAGATTTAAACTTGGTTCCTTCTGACTCCAGATCCAGTACTATACTGCAACACCTAGAAGTCTTTTTCTCACTTTAGAATATGAGAAATCTAACATAGATTGCATTGGAAGATAAGAAGAAAAAAACAACAATAATGGGGCATAGGCAAGACAGTAGAGTAGAAGCAGGGACTTGCCTGAGTTCTCCCCCCATCCAAAAAAAAAGACCTCAAAATACCTGTAAAAATGATTCTAAAAAATACTAGAGCAGCAGAAGCCGCAAAATGAGAGTGAAACAGA
Organism: Notamacropus eugenii; assembly: GCF_028372415.1. Classification (NCBI taxonomy): domain Eukaryota; kingdom Metazoa; phylum Chordata; class Mammalia; order Diprotodontia; family Macropodidae; genus Notamacropus; species Notamacropus eugenii. The sequence continues at coordinate 133,909,783 of NC_092873.1, read as the reverse complement.
TATCTAGTCCAAAAAATCTAGAAGAGCAAAAAGGAAATATCAGAGCAGTGCTCAGCTCAGCTTGTGCCGTATTGTCACAGACAGGATTAAAGCAGGGCTCAAGGTTCTGAATCATTGGCACCTGTAGTGGTTTCCAAGAGATTCAAACCACAAATGCCAAAGACACCTTTAAAGGTCAGTGGTAAAGTTCTCTCACCCATGTGAGATGGGTAAGTGGTCTAACCATAGCCCTAGCCCACCGTTAGGGTGCTGGAAGACTCTGCTGCAGCAGAGGCTTTTTCTGGAGCTCTTGACTCACAGATGGTGCAGGAATCAAACAGTTGATCTGGGTTGTAGTTCTGGGTGGTAGTTCTGGGGCAAGGGAGAGCACTGGTGCAGTAGAACTGGTGGCAGCTATGGACAGAGAATCCCACTTGCAGTTCCAGGAGAGAAAAGAGTACTTTTGTTTTCTTGAAGACCATAATGAAGTCCAGGAAAGGAATAAACACCTCTGCTTTAACTATACTACTTTGGAAGAACTAGGAATTTACAAGTCCCTAGAGATATCTATGAAAACAGCTGAACAAACCTTCTGAAACTTGGAGCAATACTCCCTCCACTTAACAAAGAGCTGAAAATTTAAATGATTAATTCAGAAAATGACCAAAAAGAAGGAAAATAAGACTATAGAAGGTTACTTTCTTGGTGAAAGGTATTTTTATGGTGAAGAAGTACAAAGTATACACCTGGAGGAAGAGAGCAATGTAAAGGCTCCTACATCCAAAACCTTCAAGAAAAATTTGAAATAGTCTGAGGCCATGGAAGAGCTCAGTAAGGATTTTGCAAAGCAAGTAAGTGAAGTAGAGGAAAAATTGGGAAAAGAAAAATGGGCAAAGCAAGAGAATCATCAAAAATAAGTCAACAGCTTGCTAAGGAAATCCCCCAAAATGCTGAAGAAAATAACACCTTTAAAACTAGAGCAATGCAGGGGTGAGAGGGGTGGCAAGATGGTGGAGTAGAAAGATGCACCTACTCCACCTCTTCCCCCACAGTCCATTAAATACCTGTAAAAATGACTCTAAACAAATTCTAGAGCAGCAGAAGTCACAAAACTACAGAGTGAAAGAGATATCCAGCCCAAGGCAGCCTGGAAGACTGACAGGAAAAGTGTATCAAAAAGGGCACAGAGAGGAGTGCAGGCCACAGAGCCAAGTCCAGCCTAGGTCACTCAGCACCTGAAGAGACAGGTTCAGAGCAGGTTGGGGTGTGGAATCCCAGACAAGAGCTGTGGTTCCCAGATCCCTCAACCCACAAATGCCACACACAATTTCAAAGTGGGTAAGAAAGGAGCAAGGTCCACCCCTAGTCCTGATCCCAGGCAGCAGTGGCAGCAGCGTCCATTTTGGAGCCCTCAGCCTAAAGTTCCTGGGGGAATTGATCTGCTGATCATGGTCTCAGCCCTGAGTGGCAGCCCTGGGATGAGGGAGAGTGCTGGCATGGTGGAGATGGTTGAGGTTCTGGAAAGGGAATCCTACTGGAAGATGCTGGGCAGAAGAGTTTTAGTAGCTCCCATGCCAGAGTACAGGCCAGAAGAGGAGTAAGCTCCTCTCCCTTGACTGTGCCATCTTGGAGGAACTGAGAACTTCCAGGTCCTCAGAGTATACCCCCGTCTTGACAAAGGACTCAAAATTCATGGAACTGACTGAGAAAATGACCAAAAAATGGGGAAAAAATGAGACTGTAGAAGGTTACTTTCTTAGTGAAGAGATATTTCTTACAACCTTTTGTATGAGGAAGAAAGAAATGCTTACCATCAGAGAAAGACATAAAAGTCAAGGTTTCTGCCTTCAAAACCTCCAAAGTAAATATGCAGTGGTCTCAGACCATGGAAGATATCAAAAAGAATTTTGAAAATCAAGTAAGAGAGGTGGAGAAAAAAATTGGGAAGAGAAATGAGAGAGATATAAGAAAATCATGAAATGCAAGTCAACAGCTTGCTAAAGGAAACCCAAAAAACACTGAAGAAAATAACATCATTAAAAATAGAATAACTCAAATGGCAAAAAGAGGCACAAAAAGTCAATGAGGAGAAGATTGCTTTAAAAAGCAGAAGTAGCCAAATGGAAAAGAATGTTCAAAAGCTCACTGGAGAATATTTCTTTAAAAACTAGAATGAAGTAGAAGGAAACTAGTGTCTTTATGAGAAACCAAGAATACCAAGACAAAATCAAGAAAATGAAAAAAAAATAACAGAATCAGAAAATCAACTGACCTGGAAAATAGATCCAGGAGAGACACTTTAAAAATTATGGGACTACCTGAAAGCCATGATCAAAAGAAGAGCCTAGACATCATCTTTCATGAAATTATCAAGGAAAACTGCCCTGAGATTCTAGAACCAGAGGGCAAAATAAATATTCAAGGAATCCACAGAACACCTCCTGAAAGAGATCCCAAAAGAGAAACTCCTAGGAACATTGTGGCCAAATTCCAGAGTTCCCAGGTCAAGGAGAAAATATTGCAAGCAGCTAGAAAGAAACAATTCAAGTATTGTGCAAATACAATCAGGAGAACACAAGATCTAGCAGCCTCTACATTAAGGGATCGAAGGGCATAGAATAGGATATTCCAGAAGTCAAAGGAACTAGGACTAAAACCAAGAATCACCTATCCAGCAAAACTGAGTATAATACTTCAGGGGAAAAATTGGTTTTTCAGTGAAATAGAGGATTTTCAAGCATTCTTGATGAAAAGACCAGAGCTGAAAAGAAAATTTGACTTTCAAACACAAGAATGAAGAGAAGCATGAAAAGGTGAACAGCAAAGAGAAGTCATAAGGGACTTACTAAAGTTGAACTGTTTACATTCCTACATGGAAAGACAATATTTGTAACTCTTGAAACATTTCAGTATCTGGGTACTGGGTGGGATTGCACACACACGCATGCACACATGCACACATACATAGAGACAGAGTGCACAGAGTGAATTGAAGAGGATGGGCTCATATCTTAAAAAAATGAAATCAAGCAGTGAGAGAGAAATATATTGGGAGGAGAAAGGGAGAAATGGAATGGGGCAAATTATCTCTCATAAAAGAGGCAAGCAAAAGACTCATTAGTGGAGGGATAAAGAGGGGAGGTGAGAGAAAAACATGAAGTCTACTCTCATCACATTCCACTAAAGGAAAGAATAAAATGCACACTCATTTTGGTATGAAAACCTATCTTACAATACAGGAAAGTGGGAGATAAGGGGATAAGAAGGGTGGGGGGGATGATAGAAGGGAGGGCATGGGGAGGAGAGTGCAATTTGAGGTCAACACTCATGGGGAGGGATAGGTTCAAAAGAGAATAGAAGTAATGGGGGACAGGATAGGATGGAGGGAAATATAGTTAGTCCTATACAACACAACTATTATGGAAGTCATTTGCAAAACTACACAGATTTGGCCTATATTGAATTGCTTGCCTTCCAAAAGGAAGGGGTGGAGAGGGAGGGAGGTAAAGAAGTTGGAATTCAAAGTGTTAAGATCAACTGTCCAGTAATGTTCTTGCCACTAGGAAATAAGAAATACAGGTAAAGGGGTATAGAAAGCTATCTGGCGCTACAGGACAAAAGAGAAGACGGCGACAAGGGCAGAGAGGGATGATAGAAGAGAGAGCAGATTGGTCATAGGGGCAATTAGAATGCTTGGTGTTTGGGGGGGGAGGGGAGAAAAGGGGAGAAAATTTGTAACCCAAAATTTTGTGAAAATGAATGTTAAAAGTTAAAGAAATAAATTTTTTTAAAAAAAGAAATTTGACATAATTGTTTTACCCAGTTTTCCTGTTTTTCTCTAATTTTGGCCACATTCATTCCTACAACATCTTTTTTTTAATTTCATGTAATTAAAATTACCTCTTTTACTTCCTATGATTTTGTCCATCTCTTGTTTAGTAACAAACTATTCTCTTATTCATAGATCTGACAGATACGTGTTTATGCTCACCTAATTTACTTATGATGTCATCCTTTGTGTACAAATCATTTATATAGTTTTACCCTGTTTTGCTATGTATTGTGAGATTTAGCCCCATGCATTTTTCTTCCAAATTGTTTCCTAGTTTTTCCCAGAAGTTTTGCTAAATGGTAAATTCTTAGCCAAAAATGTTAGATGCTTGGGATTATCAAGAACAAGTCATTTAATACTACCTATTGTACATAAAATGTATTCGACTGATTCACCATTTTATTTGCTAGCCAACACTAGACTGTTTACCATTTTGCAAGTTATTTTGAAATTTGGAACTTCAAAGATGCATTCCTTCATTTTTTTTCATTCATTCCTTGGAGAGTTTGCTTTTTTTTAATCTTCTACATGATTAATGTTTTTTTTTTTTCCAGGTCTATAAAATATTTTTTCGTTGTTAGTTTGGTAACTAAATAAGCAAATTATATTGGGTAGAATTGTCATTTTTATCAACTCATCCTACTGATGAGCAATTAAAGATCTCTCTTTATTGGCATGAAATATATTGCATAAGTGTATTCATATAATCCCTGGGTTTCTCTTGACAGGTGGACTCCCAAATATTTTATCTTGTCTGCAGCTAATTTAAATGAAATTTCTCTATCTCTTGCTGCTTGGAATTATTTGTAGTAAAAAACATTGAAGATTCATGAGACTATATTTTATATTCTGCAACCTTGCTAAAGTTGTTAATTACTTCAATGAATTTATCATTAATTTCCTAAGGCTTTCTAATTATACTAACACATAATTTAAAATAATGGGATACTTTCTCTTTGTCTCTTTGCCTATTTTTAATCCTTTCATTTCTTTTATTTTCCTTTTTTTGTTATAGCCATCATTTGTAGTTATTATATTAGATAATGGGGGTGATAATACATATTCTTGTTTCATTGGTCATCTATTAGGAAGGTTTCAAGTTTATCCCCATTAAAGTTAATGCTTGCTCTTGGTTTTAGATTTTAAAAAGACTCCATTGATTCCTGTGCTTTCTATTTGTTTCTTAAGTAGGAATTAGTGTTGCATTTTGTAAAAGACTCTTTCTGCTTTTATTGATTAATTCACAGGATTTTTAAGTTGATTTGGCCAAATATACTGATAATCTTAGTGAAATTGAACCAGCCCTGAACTTCTGGTATAAATCTTGTATGTATTTCTATAATCTCCTTGCTAATAGTTCATATAAATTGTTGCATCAATGCTCATTTAGAAAATCGGTCTATAGTTTTCTTTCTCTGTCTTTGTTCTTCTGATTTAGGTATCAAAAACATATTCGTTTCATAAAAGGAAGCTGTTAGGATTCTTTTCCATTTTTTTCAAATAGTTCACATAGCAATGGGATTGTTTATAAATGTTTCATAAAATTCATTTTTGAATCCATCTTCTTCTCTGGATTTTTCTTAGAGAATTAATTGATTGATTGTTCAGTTTATTTTTCTATAATAGAGTTATTTGAGTATGCTATTTTCATTTAGGTTAATTTGATCAGTTTGCATTTTTATAAATATTCATCCACTTCACTCAGATTGTCAATTCTACTGGCATATGTTCTGATAAAATAATTCCTAAAAAGTGTTTTAATTTCATCTTCATTTTCTGTTCACTAGTCTTGTTTTTGATACCAGTAATTTGGTTTTCTTCTTTCAATTCTTTAAATAAAATTGACCAATGTTTTATCTATTTTATTGATTTTTTATAAAACCACCTCCTACTTTTAGTTATTGTTAAATGATCCTCTCAACCCTTGAGACGTGACCCAGAAGTGAGGATAACAATGGAGTTTCTAAATAGTGGCCTGCACTGTGTTCAGTAAACTTTTTCTGACCACTTGCCACATACCCTTGCCAATACTGGCTTGAGCAATCATAGTGGTTGCTGCTTTTGTTGCTACCACCAAGTCATGCCACTGGTGATATATCCTCATAGATTCTAGACCATGTTACAGACATGTCCACTACAATTTCATAAACTTCTGATCTCCTAAAATGACTAGGGCTGGGGGAAAAAAAAAGCTTTCTCACCCTGACCTTTTATTTACTCTGACATTGCAGAATTTTAAGGGAGATATTGTTTTTATGCAGTTTGGAGGAAAATTTTCTGCATGTCTGGCTGTAGTGCTTCCTCTATGCCACCATATTGGCTCCTTTTAGTAATTTTTTTGAGGAAAAGCTGTCCTGGCCTAAGGACAAGTGGGTCTTATGATATTGCTTTCTCCACAATGATGATGAGAGAAATGCAAAGATAGATGTAACAGACCTTTACTTTTAATTCAGATACAATCACTCTAGAAGTTAGATCTTAACTATCCCTACTACCCAGATTTGGCTATTGGTTTTTCATCAATAAATATTGAGATTTCATGCAGAACTGCATGAAATTCATGCAGAATTGGTTGGCTCAGGAGCTTTAGTCTTAGAGTGTTGGACTTCATTTCATCATTATATGACTACAAAGGATCTAGAAGTGGTACCGCATGGTTCCAAAGCCATATGGATCAGTATCAATATTTCAATCAACTTTAGTCAGCTAAATCAACTCATGGCGCCTTTAATGTATGTTCTTATTGAATATCCTTCTCCTACTACAGTCAAATAAAACTCCTTTCATTGATAGTTGAATGACTTAAGTATTTCATCATTTTTTTCAGTATTTAACGTAAAGTGTCAGGAGATTAACCTGAGTAAGGCCTTGCACAAAACAACAATCAAGGAAGGAAGTTCAAAGAGTCATGAAGCTTAAGAAGTATGGAACTCTGAGGTCAATGTAATCAGTTCCCTCATTTTTCAAAAAAGGAAATTGAAGCCAAGGGATGTTGAATGACTTATCAAAGAAAACTCAGGTAATACAATTTACTATACAAATAGCCATTTCACAAATATTTTATTAGATTTTAAGAGAAATGTAAATTTCATGTTAAAGAGAGAGAAGATCTCTTACAGGTGGAGGAACAAAAAAGTTTTTAGGACAGGATGTTATTTCATAAAAACCTTGAAGAGTGTTTAGTATTTTAACAGGTAATAGTAATTAAGGCCTCAGAGCAGTAATATTTTAAGAGTAGAGAAGTTTGCTGTTCAGTCATTTCAGTTGTGTTCAACTATCCACTACCCAATTTGGGGTTTTCTTGGCAGATACTGGAGTGCTTTGTCATTTCCTTTTCCAGGTCATCTTACAAATTATGAGACTGAGACAAACATGGCTAAGTAACTTGTTTAGGATCATACAGCTAGTAAGTGTGTGAGAGCACTATTTGAACTCAGGTCTTCCTGACTACAGGCCTATCTATTGTGCCACCCAGCTGTATGAACCTCATAAGCAAAAAGATGATAACATTAATAAGGGAAGAAAAGGAAGGAAACAAGAATTTATTAGTGTCTACTAAGTTCCAGTCCCTGTGATAATTACTTTATAAACATTTCATTTTATCTTCACAGGAATCCTTGAAGGTACGTGGTGTCATTATCATCACCATTTTACAGTTAAAGAAAATGAGGAAAAATAACAACAATAAAAAGAGTAACTAGAACTTACATAGAATGCTCAGATTTTAAATAAACTTTGCAAATATCTTATTTACTATTGAAATAGTGCTTGAATATAAGTGCTGTCACTTTTCTCATTTTATAGACAGGGAAACTGAAGCAGAGTTAAATATTTGCACAGGTTCTCATAGTTAGCAAGTTTATAATGAAGGTTTTGACTTTAGGTCTAGCACTTTATCCACTAACCTAATATAAGGTTGGAAGCAACCAGAATGTGACAGACTTTAATTGACACTATCAAGAACTTTGATGGTATTAATAGGTAATGGGAGGATATTGAAATTTTAATGCAATGAAATAAATGATCAGAGATTTGCATAAATAAGATTATTCTATCAAGAGTGGATAACATGAATTAGAAGGGTATAGTAATCCAAAATATCCTTTGTTTGGGGTAGTGGTGAAATAACCTCTTCTGGGACAGGCTTTTATATTTTTTTTTATTCTAGAATCCACTCAACCATTTTGTCTTGTATCTCCATACTGATTATTTAGTGGTATCATTCACTGTTATAAAGGTTTTATTTTGTTTTGCTTTTTTGCTTTTGACTACATTATTGATCTCACTGACAACGTGGTGTTCTGTAAAGAGCACTATCTGTGGATTAAAATGGATCTCAGTTCAAATCTTGTGAATTATGCTTTTGACTACCTCTGTGATTTTGATCTTATAATTTAATTTAAACAGACTTTGTTTACCACATATAGACAACAAGTAAGCTAAACTTGATGAACCTTGAATTCTCTCCAATCTCTAGAGCTATGATCCTATGACCTTCTTTCTTATTACACCAGACATTGCAACGTATGAGATAATAGTGTAAGACATTAGTCTTTCTTATAAGACCTACTTCTTAAACAGGCCTATTCAATGAATGGTCTTTGCTTTGCCCTGCGTACTTACAAAGACCTTGACCTAAAGGGACCAAGGTCTCCCAGTGCATCCTAGGTCATCTCCAGTCATCCTGATGAACATCTGGTCACTGGATTTTGATGGCTCTGGACGAGAAGTAAGACTGGTGACCTGCATAGCCTTCCCTCACTCCAAAACAAAGTCAAGTGCAAGTCATGTCATCATTTCTCTGATGGCATGGTTTTCTTTGGCAACGAAGGATGAGCACAACAATTACCTTAACATATTTTTGTCAGCATTTCAGTGGGATGACCTAGACTCATCTACTATGTGCGCAGTTCTATCATGAAGAGCTGCCTCATAATTTGCCAAGGTGTGATTTAAGCTCTATGCCCTGGTTTTGTATGTCAATTCCTTGACTTAGAATGGAATGTCAACAGGCTTTCATGGTTGGAGACAAGATCCCAGGCACTTCCTGCTCTAATTAGGAATCAAACAGATGGTGAAGATAGCTTTGCGTATGTTTGTGAGCAGTATAAACTCAGGGCCACCACTGAACCCCTTGCTCCTCTTGCTATAGCCTGAATATTATAACACTTAGATCCTGATTGAAGGATGAATGTGTGGTAAGGCAGTGGAGGGATGAAGAATAGAATATTATTTCTAGTAATGGTCTGTTATTTGATTCTAATCTTTAATCAGAACAGCACTGGATTCAAGCCTCTGAAATGAATATGAAACATGAAAGCCCAAGAATGGGTTTATGGTTTTAAAATGAAGGAAATTAACCAAGCCACAGTGGCTTGTTAAAGGAAGTGGTAAGTAATCATGGTGAATTTCTAAGGCACTTTAACCCCAAAGGAATGCCTAGCAATGCTGCACTTCTCTCCTACTTCAGTTTCTGGTTCTGGAGAAGCACTAGTAAACCTCATGTTCCTTTTACACCTTAGCAATATATAGTACTTTCCCTCCTGTTTGTACCCTTGTTTGTATGTGATATTGAAGAGAAATACAAGAGTCTATGAGTAGTTTCCATTAGGACTTGGAGAATTTTAGTGCCAATATGATATTCACAGCACCTATGGTGGCCATGAATAGCCTAGTGCAATTAGGAATTGTGAAATACAACAGATTCTCCACATGGAACTAAAACATTTATTCAGATACAAGAAAGCAAAATCCATCAGAGTAATTAAAATCCATACACAACAGCAAAGTAGAGAACAACACCATCCACAGAACTTCCCTTGCTAGACTTCCCACACACCAGCTCCATAAACAAATCACAAGCAGACTCCCTTAAACAAAATCACAAACAAGCTCTTTCACGCATGCTGGTCAGATGCCTGATTGCCTCCATCCTTCCTAGCTCTTACTCCTATCACAACTAACTTGTAGGTCTCCTATAGCTCTGCCTCTTCCAGTTCCACACATTCAGCAAACTCCTCCCATCACAGGCTCCATGTGACTCAGATTTCTATGTGACCCAGGCAGGCTTTTCCAATTGCATTCCTTTCTTCAATTCTATATTCTCTTTTCACAACATAGCAAACCAAATTCTCAGGTTAGTATAAAAAGTGGTGTCTACTTCAAAAATATAAGACAAATTCTGATCATAAGGAATATACAAGATGGTAGGAGATAAAGGAGATCATCTTATGTATAAGTCAAGAAACATATTTATTTTTCTTTTTCTTGGATATTTATTCTGAAGGTTAGTGTTTTTTAAACAAACTTTTAGTCAAACTTTCTAAACAAACAAAAGTTTATTTTTTGGTAGGATATGGGAAATTAAAGTGCAATCTTATCAAGAACTGATTATAAATACATATACATGTAAATATGTACATGTCTTGTCACTGAGTGCTGATAACTTTATTGTCAGCTTGATAATAGTGCTAATAAAAAGAAACATGTTTAAAATCAGTAATTGTGAAACGTAATTTGTTAATTATAGTAGTTAGTTTCTTTTTTTGAGCTAAATAAAGCCTGATCATGGAAGAACAACATCATTGTGCTTTTGTAAAAAACAAAATCTAATATATCCAATGAAAGACAATGCAAGGCTTGATTGGATCACCTGGGAACCACATATGCTGTGCAGAGTATAAGAAGCATAAGAATCTTAGTTCTTGAAAAGCTGAGAATCAATACTCAATTGAAATTTGTATGCATAACCAGGTTTTATGGTTTTCTTTGTTGATTTTAGATTTTATTTTCCTACATCTTGGTCAAAAACCTGGGTGAGTGAAGTAAGCACCAGCTGCCTGAATTATTCCTGTAGGAGTGTAATTATCCTATAATCTCTCCTGTGTTTATGGGGAACAGATAGACAGACAGAGAGACAGTCAGACAGTCAGATAGACAGATAGACAGACAGACAGACAGGTAGAGAGATGGATAGACAGACAGACAGACAGACAGACAGACAGACAGACAGATAGATAGATAGATAGATAGATAGATAGATAGATAGATAGATAGATAGATAGATAGATAGATAGATAGATAGATAGAAAGTAGGATGGATGAATAGATAACAAAATAAACATAGGATGGATGGATAGATAGCAAAATAAACTCAGAGAAAAAAAGTATTTATTAACTGAGTTATATGTGTCATCCATCTGTTAACAGGAGAAAAGTAACTTGCATGTTATGTATATCTGTTTCAAATAATTCCTGTACATAAACTTCAAAATGACTGTGGAAGCAAAGAAGAAAGGCCTGTGTTTATAATTTGTGGCTGTATTGTCTAATTCTCTGGTATTGCTTCGGTGGTAGGCTGTATTATATTCTATGTAAAAATACAAATACTTTACTTCTTTCTTTTAGATGCATGTAGTAATCCAGATAATGCAAACCCACAATTAGAAAATGTTTTCTAAAGAGCAAGAGCTGCCTAGTATAGATATGTATTTGAAAGTAGCTTTGCTTGCTGATGATAAACAGTAGGAAACAAAACCACAGATATATAAAATATGTCTCTAAGAAAATTAAGTGACACTGGGAATATTGCAGGACTTATTGAGCAATGCTGACCTATCATAACATTGTGGTCTCATCTATGTGAAAGTTAAGCTACAGTCGTAGTGAGTAATTATTTCCTCTGACACAAAAATAGCTTTTATGGCAATACAGTGGTGACACACATGTATGACAGGTGTGGATGGCATGATGGCAGTTTGCAGATTGTTTGCCATATAGCAGGAAAAACCAACGAAGAAGAACTATACAAGGCATAGAGATGATCGCTACTAGAATAAGGAAACATGTAGTACTCTGAAATAAAATCCAATGTACCCAAAATAAATTTGAATCCATTTGAGGCACAAAGTATCAGCTGGATTCAAAGATCCTCCCAATCCTAAAAAGAAAAACGCTTTATCAGCACGTTGGTTGATATCACATACATGTGCCGATAAGTCAATAAAAATTGCTTTGCAGTATAGAGCAGATTATGATCTCAATGCTCCAAAACAGAAAAGTTCTTTTCCAGAAGGCTGTATTTCTCTGTATCCCCAAAATTCCAATAAGCCTCATTGACAGTTTAAGGGGGAAAAAAAACCCAACACATGATCAGAACATAGTCAAGATGATAGACTGAGAATGGAAAGTAACCAAGATGTGGGAAAAAAAATAGAGACTCATCTGAATTTTCTTAAATTCCCCTCTAAAATAACTTTAATTTATACCCCAAAATAAAATTTTTTTCCATTAAATAGCGTTTTTTCAATTACATGTAAAATAGTTTTCAACATTCACTTTTATAAGATTTTTGAGTTCCCAATTTATTTTTTCCTCCCCTTACTCCTCTCCAAGACAGCAAGAAATCTGATACAGGCTATAAATGAACAATCATATTAAACATATTTCCATGTAATTCATGTTGTAAAACAAAAATCAGAATAAAAGAGAAAAACATGAGAAAGAAAAAAAAAGAAAAGTGTAGCTTTTAATCTACATTCAGTCTGCATACTTCTTTCTCTAGATGTGGATAACATTTTTCATCCTGAGTCTTTTAGTGTGGTCAGATCATTGCATTGCTGAGAAGAGCTAAGTCTATCAAAGTTAAACATTGCACAGTATTGTTGTTACTGTGTACAATGTATTCCTGGTTCTGCTCAATCATTGAGAATCAGTCCGTGTTAAGTCTTGAGTTTGTTTTGTTTTGTTTTGTTTTTTTTCTGAAATCCACCTGCACATCATTTCTTATAGAACAATAATATTCTATTACAATCATATTCCACAACTTCTTCAGACATTCCCTAATTGATAGGCATCCCCTCAATTTCCAGTTCTTGGGCACCATAGAAAGAGCTGCTATAAATATTTCTGTACATGTGGTTCCTTTTCACTTTTTTATGGTCTCCTTGGGATACAGTTCTAGTAGTATTGCTGGAACAAAGGGTATGCAGTTTTATAGCCCTTAGAAGTTAGTTCCAAATTGCTCTCCAGAATGGTTGTATCAGGGTACAACTCCACTAAAAATGCATTAATGTTCCAATTTTCCCACATCTTCTCCAACATTATCAATTTCATTTTTTTCATATTAGCCAGTCAGATAGGTGTGAGGTGGTAACTCAGAATTGTTAATTTGCATGTCTCTAATCAATATTGATTTACTGCATTTTATATGACTGTGAATAGCTTTAATTTCTTTGTCTGAAAACTGTCTGTTCATATCATTGGATCATTTATCAATTGGAGAATGATATATATATATATTTATAAATTTGACTCAGTTCTCTATATATTTGAAAAATGATACCTTTATCAGAAACTCTGTAAGTAGAAAAAAATGTTTCCAGTTTTCTTTTCTTCTAATCCTGGTTGCATTGACTTTGCACAAAACTTTTTAATTTAATGTATTAAAAATTATCAATTTTGTATTTCATAAGGTTTGCTATCTCTTGTTGGGTTATAAATTCTTCCCATCTCCAAAGATCTGACATGTACACTATTCTTTGCTTTCCTAATTTGCTTATGGTGTCATCTCTTATGTCTAAATCATATCCGTATCCTGGTATATGGTATAAGGTATTGGTTTATGCCTGAATACTGCCATATTATTTTTCAGTTTTCCCAGCAATTTCTTTCAAATAGTGAGTACTTATCTCCGAAAATGGAGTCTTTAGATTTATGACACAGTAGATAATTATAGTCACTGCCTATGTCTCCTGTATACTTCACCTATGCCACTGACCTACCATTCCATTTCTAATCCAGTATCAAATAGTTTGAATAATTGATATTTATAGTATAGTTTTAGAAATGGTATGGTTAGACCACCTTCCTTTGCATTTTTTTCCATTAATTCCCTTGAAATTCTGGAACTCTTGTTCTTCCAGATGAGTTTTCTTATTATACATTATAGCTCTCTACAATAATTGTTGGTAGTTTAATTTGCATGACATTGAATAAGTGAATTAATTTAAATAGAATTTTCATTATTGTTATATTAGCTCAGCCTACCAATGAGCAAATGATATTTTTCCTGTTATTTGTAACTCACATTATTTATATGAAAAATGTTTAGTAATTGTGTTCATATATTTCCTGGGTTTGTCTTGGTAGGTTTACTCCCAAATATTTTATATTGTCGTACAGTTATTTTAACTTGAATTCTCTTTATATCTCTTATTTCTGAGCTTTTTAAGCAATATACAGAAATGCCAATGATTTGTGTGGTTTTAGTGTGTATTCTGTACTTGTTAATTATTTGTTAATTGTTAATTTGTTAATTATTTCAAGTTACTTTTAGTTGATTCTCTAGGATTCCCTAAGTATACCATCACATCATTTTCAAAGAGTAATAGCTTCGTTTCCTCATTGCTTAATCTGATTGCACTAATTTAATTTTCTTCTCTTATTGCTAAAGTTAACATTTCTAGTACAATATTGAATAAGAGTGTTCATAATGGATTTCCTTGTTTTGCACCTGATCTTATCAGGAAAGAGTTTAGCTTATCCTCATAAGGTATCATACTTGTTGATGGTTTTAGATGGATGCTACTCTCCCAACGTCTGAAGAAGCAGAATGCACAAGAGAATGGAGTAAGAAAAATTTCCCGCCAAAGACAACTTAGATAGTTGGCAGAAAAGTTCTGTCTCATTGGCATGAGTGGAAAGTGCAGTCTAGTGACTGAATCAGCAGTGGCAAAAAAATGCTTCTGGTACTATCAGCCCACAGAAGGTAAGATGGTAGGACATCTGGACAAAAGGAGAATATAAGGATCCATTGGCTGGACCCGAAATCAGGACGCTGTTGCTTTGCCCATGCTCAGACCCAGATAATAGTCCCAAGATGCAGAGGAGCACTAGTACACAAGAGCTGTTAGCCTCCAGGGAGTGGTGACCGTGTCCAAAGTTCCAGGTTAGAAGAAAGAGCTTGTGGTCACTCACAAACAGAGAACAGGCCAGAAAATTGGCATCTTAGATGCTATTTTGGAAGAACCCAAAGCTTACAGGCCTCTAGAACCAGCTCTGAAAAGGTGTTGCAAAAGAACACTGAAGCCTAGGAAAATGCACTCCCACATACTGTCCAGAAACAAAGCCACTTTATCATAGAGATAAAAATCAAGAAATAGGTTGGAAAAATAAGTAAGTAATATTTAAAATCCTTACTGTAGAAAGTTATTATGATGACAAGGAAGATCAAACCATACACACAAAAGAAGAAAATAAAGTCAAAATTGCAACAGTCAAAGCCTCAAAGGAAAAGATGAATTGATCTCAGGCCATGGAAATTTTAAGGAGGATTTTAAAAAATTAAGTAAGAGAGGTAGAGGAAAAGTGGGAGGAGAAATGAGAGTGAAGCAAGAACATTATAAAAAAAGATTCAAGAGCTTGTTTAAAAAGGCACAAAAAATACTGCAGAATTGGCCAAATGGAAAAGAATATAGAAAAGTTCACTGAAGAAAATAGTTCTTTAAAGATTAGATTTGGGCAAGTGGGAGTAACGACTTTATGAGATATAGAAAGAAAACAACAATAAATCAAAATCAAGAAAAGGGAAAATAGGAAGAATATGAAATATCGTATGAGAAAAAGAAATGAAAATAAATTGAGGAGAGACAATTTAAATTTTTTGGACCACCTGAAAGCCATAATCAGAACAAAAAGAGTTTAAACATCATCTTTCAAGAAGTTACAAAAAGTGCTCTACTGATTCTAGAATGAGGATGTAAAATAGATACTAAAAGAATCTACCAATCACCTCCTCAAGGACATCTCAAAATGAACACTATCTAAAATAATATCTCCAAATTATAGTGCCCACAAGTCAAATAAGAAGTATTGTAAGCAGTCAGAATGAAACCATTTAAATATGTTGAGGGGGGCGGAGCAAAGATGGTGGAGTAGAAAGACTCACATACACATAGCTCCGAACCCACAACACATAGAACGGCTACAAGGAAGTAACTCACGGTGAATTCTGCACCCAGAGTCTACGGAACATTGGAGCGAGGGAGATTTCTGTTCCAGAGAGACCTGCAAACCTCTCGCGGGCAGTCCTTCATGCAGCGGACTGGGTGCCGGGACTGGGAGCTGAGTGCAGCCTTCCGGCGGCCACGGCACTGAGAGAAAAAGATCGAGCAGGCTTCAGGGACGGGATCTCCAGCGGCCACGCGGGTCCCTCCACCCAAAGAGGGACCTGCACACCTCTCGCAAAAGGTCTGTCGTGCTGCAGACGCGGAGCCCAGCCCAGACCTGCTGCGGCCGTGGCCGCGGCACCGAGAGAAATAGATCCGACCAGGCTTCAGGGACGGGATCACCAGCGGCCGCACAAGTACCTCCACCCACAGGTGACGGGGGTTGATGAGAGAGTCTCTTTGGCGGGTCGAGAGGAGAGTAGGGTGCCACCATAATTCAGGCCCCCCCAGGAGGTAGAAGCTGAGAGGCGCCTGCAGACCGGGGCTCCCCAAGCGGGCAGGAGCCTGAATCCATTGTGGAAGGTCTGTGTATAAAACCCCTGAGGGAACTGAGCCTGAGAGGCGGCCCTGCCCCAACCTCACCTGAACTTAATCTCACACTGAATAGCAGCCCTGCCCCCACCAAAAGCCTTAAGGTTGGAAGCAGCATTTGAATCTCAGACCCCAAACGCTGGCTGGGAGGATCAGGAGGAGAGGTGGGTGTGAGGAGAATATTCAGAGGTCAAGTCACTGGCTGGGAAAATGCCCAGAAAAGGGAAAAGAAATAAGACTATAGAAGGTTACTTTCTTGGAGAACAGACATTTCCTCCCTTCCTTTCTGATGAGGAAAAACAATGCTTACCATCAGGCAAAGACACAGAAATTAAGGCTTCTGTGTCCCAGCCCACCCAATGGGCTCAGGCCATGGAAGAGGTCAAAAAGAATTTTGAAAATCAAGTTAGAGAGGTGGCGGAAAAACTGGGAAGAGAAATGAGAGAGATGAAAGAAAAACGTGAAAAGCAGATCAGCTCCCTGCTAAAGGAGACGCAAAAAAATGTTGAAGAAATTAACACCTTGAAAACTAGCCTAACTCAATTGTCAAAAGAGGTTCAAAAAGCCAATGAGGAGAAGAATGCTTTCAAAAGCAGAATTAGCCAAATGGAAAAGGAAATTCAAAAGCTCACTGAAGAAAATAGTTCTTTCAAAATTAAAACGGCACAGATGGAGGCTAATGACTTTATGAGAAAGCAAGATATCACAAAACAAAGAGAGAAGAATGGAAAAATGGAAGATAATGTGAAATACCTCATTGGAAAACAACAGAGCTGGAAAATAGATCCAGGAGAGACAATTTAAAAATTATGGGACTACCTGAAAGCCATGATCAAAAGAAGAGCCTAGACATCATCTTTCATGAATTTATCAAGGAAAACTGCCCTGAGATTCTAGAACCAGAGGGCAAAATAAATATTCAAGGAATCCACAGAACACCTCCTGAAAGAGATCCCAAAAGAGAAACTCCTAGGAACATTGTGGCCAAATTCCAGAGTTCCCAGGTCAAGGAGAAAATATTGCAAGCAGCTAGAAAGAAACAATTCAAGTATTGTGCAAATACAATCAGGAGAAGACAAGATCTAGCAGCCTCTACATTAAGGAATCGAAGGGCATGGAATAGGATATTCCAGAAGTCAAAGGAACTAGGACTAAAACCAAGAATCACCTACCCAGCAAAACTGAGTATAATACTTCAGGGGAAAAATTGGTCTTTCAATGAAATAGAGGACTTTCAAGCATTCTTGATGAAAAGACCAGAGCTGAAAAGAAAATTTGACTTCCAAACACAAGAATGAAGAGAAGCATGAAAAGGTGAACAGCAAAGAGAAGTCATAAGGGACTTACTAAAGTTGAACTGTTTACATTCCTACATGGAAAGACAATATTTGTAACTCTTGAAGCATTTCAGTATCTGGGTACTGGGTGGGATTACACACACACACACACATGCACACACGCACATATACATAGAGACAGAGTGCACAGACTGAATTGAAGAGGATGGGATCATATCTTAAAAAAAATGAAATCAAGCAGTGAGAGAGAAAGATATTGGGAGGAGAAAGGGAGAAATGGAATGGGGCAAATTTTCTCTCATAAAAGAGGCAAGCAAAAGACTCATTAGTGGAGGGATAAAGAGGGGAGGTGAGAGAAAAACATGAAGTCTACTCTCATCACATTCCACTAAAGGAAAGAATAAAATGCACACTCATTTTGGTAGGAAAACCTATCTCACAATACAGGAAAGTGGGGGATAAGGAGACAAGCAGGTTGGGGGGGCATGATAGAAGGGAGGGCATGGGGAGGAGAGTGCAATTCTAGGTCGACACTCATGGGGAGGGGTAGGATCAAAAGAGAATAGAAGTAATGGGGTACAGGATAGGATGGAGGGAAATATAGTTAGTCCTATACAACACAACTATTATGGAAGCCATTTGCAAAACTACACAAATTTGGCCTATATTGAATTGCTTGCTTTCCAAAGGGAAGGGGTGGAGAGGGAGGGAGATAAAAAAGGTGGAACTCAAAGTGTTAGGATCAGCTGTCGAGTAATGTTCTTGCCACTAGGAAATAAGAAATAAAGTAAAGGGGTATAGAAAGCTATCTGGCCCTACAGGACAAAAGAGAAGATGGAGACAAAGGCAGAGAGGGATGATAGAAGAGAGAGCAGATTGGTCATAGGAGCAATTAGAATGCTTGGTGTTTGGGGGGGGGGAAGAGATAAAAGGGGAGAAAATTTTTAACCCAAAATTTTGTGAAAATGAATGTTAAAAGTTAAATAAATAAATTTAATTTAAAAAAAATAAATATGTTGAACCCATGTCAGCATAACTCGAGATTTATCAGTTTATTTTATCAGTTTTAATTTATGCATTAATCTATCAATTTATCCATTTAATTTACACATTAAACTACCAGAGGATTTGGATTATAATATTCCAGAGGGCAAAAGAGGTAGAATTACAACCAGGAGTCACATATCCAGCAAAAGTAAATACAGTCCTTCAAGGGAAAATGGATATTAAATTAAATAGAAGATTTTCAAGCATTTCTGATGAAAAGACAAAAACTAAGGAAAAATTTTGACCTTCAAATACAAAACAAATTGAAGCATAAAAGGGTAAATATGAAATACAAATCATATGGGCTTCAATAAGGTTAAATTGTTTACATTCCTAGATAAAAGAAAAATGTTTGTGACTCTTAAAAATGCTCTCATTATTATGACAGATGGAAGGAGTTTACATAGAGAGGGTATGGATATGAGTTGAATATAATGACATGACTGCCTTTTTCTTCTATAATTTTAATTTAAGTATTTACTTTTGATTTCCAACATTCAGTTCCACAAGCTTTTGAATTTAAATTTCCACCGTCCCTATCCTAAAGCCTCCACATGACAGTGTGAAATCTGATATAGCCTCTATATGCATTCATATCTCCCCAAATTATTAATTTATGCCTTTTCAATTTTCAACAATCACTTTTATAAGTTTTAAATTTTATTCCCCTTCTTCTCTGCTCCCTCCCCAAGATGGTATGCACATACTTTCTTATTAAACACGTTTTCTAATTAGTCATGTTGCATAGAAGAATCAAAATTAATGGGAGAGACCATGAGAAAAACAAAACTAAATCAAGCATAACAAAAGAGAAAGTAGTCTGCTTCACTCTGCATTCTGTCTTCATAGTTCCTTCTCTGGATATGGATGGAATTTTGCATCATGAGTACTTTGAAAATATTTTAGGTCCTTGTATTGCTGTGAAGGGTTGTCTATCAAAAACAGTCCTCACACAATATGGTTGTTACTGTGTATAATGTTCTCCTCGTTCTGTTCACTTCACTGAGCATCAGCATATATGAGTCTTTCCAAGTTTTTCTGAAGTCTGACTGCTCATCATTTTTTATACCACAATAGTATTCCATTATATTCATATACCACAACTTGCTCAGCCATTCTTCAATTGATGGGCATTCCCTCAATTTGCAGTTTTTGGTCACCACAAAAAGAGCTACTATAAATATTTTTGTACATGTGGGTCTTTTGCCCATTTATATGATCTCTTTTGGATGCAACCTTAGCAGCAGTATTGCTGGGTGAAAGGGTATGCACATTTTTATAGCACTTTGGGCATGCTTCAAACTGCTTTCCTAAATGATTAGATCAACTCATAGCTCCACCAGCAATGAATCAGTGTTCCAGCACTCCCACATCTTCTCCAATATTTATCATTTTCCTGTTTTGTCATGTTACCCGATCTGTTAGGTATGATATGGTACGTCAGAGCTGCATTGATTTGCATCTCTCTAATCAATAATGATTTAGAGTATTTTTATATGACTATAGATAGCTTAAATTTCTTTCTCTGAAAATTGCCTGTTCACTACATATACATTCATATTAACCATATTATTACATTAATCATATTGTAAGGAAGAATTATAAACAATTGAATGAATCATGAGAAAAAAGAAACAAAACGAAACCAAAAGGAGAGAAAGCAAATAGGATAATTTGATCTACATTCAGACTCCATAATTCTTCTCTGAATGTGGATAGCATTTTCTATCATGAGCCTTCAGGAGTTTTCTTAGAACCTTGCCTTTTTGAGAAGAGCCAAGTCTATCAAAGTTAGTCATTGATCAATGTGACTAACTGTGTACAACATTCTCCTCGTTCTGCTCCCCTCACTCAGCATCAGTACATATAAGTTTTTTCAGGTTTTTATGAAGTTTTTCTACTCATCATTTCTTATAGTACAGTAATAATCCATTACATTCATATATTATAACTTGATCAGTCATTCCTCAATCGATGGTGATCCCTTCAATTCTCAATCCTTTGCCACCACAAAAAGAACTGCTGTGATCTTTTTTGTATATGTGATTCTTTTTATGGATGATTATCTTAAAATAATAAAGTTATGGGCAGAGCAAAATGAATACACTGGGAGAAGGGGAAGGGGAGAGGTAGACTGAGGTAAATTATCTCATATAAAAGATATGAAAGAGTTTTAACAGGGGAGTGGAAGATGGAGGAGGTGGGGGAGAGAGTGGGGTTACTCTCATCAAAATTTTTTCAGAGAGGGAATAAAATATACACACAGTTGAGTATAGAAATTTATTTTGCCAGAAAAGAATGTGGGGGGGGGGTAGTCAAGATGGCAGAGTAGAAAAACGCACATATTCTAGCTCTTCCCCCACATTCCCCCACAGCCCATAAAATACCTGTAAAGAAAGATTCTCAACAAATTCTAGAGCAGTAGAAGCCACAGAACAACAGAGTGGAGATTTCCATCCCAGAGTGACCTGAAAGGCTGATAGAAAATGTCTGTCACATTGGGTGCTGAGTGGAGCTTAGCCCAGCCTTGCTCACATGGCTTGGCTCTGAAAGAAGGATGAGAGTAGGCCTCGGGGAAGAAATCCCCAGGCCCAGCAACAGCAGTTCACAGATCCCTCAACCCACAGGTGTCAAAGGTCAGTGAGAGGGTTTTTTCAGCTGGCCAAGAAGGGAGAAGGGACTTCTCATAGCTCTGACCTCAGGCGACAGTCACAGAGTCCATATCTGGTGGGCAACAGCAGCTTCCACAGCAGCCCGCATCCATTATTGGATAGTAAAACCCCTGGGAGCAATGAGCAGCTGATTCTTACCTAAGCCCTGTGTGGATGCCCTGCCCCTACCTAATACTCCTGGGGTATTTGAGTAGCTGATCTTTATCTTACCTGAATGCCAGCTCTGCCCCAGCAGCTTATCTGAATCTCATCCCCCAGTGTTGGCTTGGCTGAACTGGATTCAAGGTGGTTGTGAAGAAGCAATTCTGTTACTCAGATTCTGGTACAAAAATTTCTGCTTGCTCCCAGATCAATGTACACACTTGATTGAAGCACCCTGAAGGAACTGAGATATTACAGACACCCAGAGTAAACACTACTCTTGACAAAGGACCCAAAAGTCAAGTAACTGGTTGGGAAAATGCTGAAAAAAGAGGGAAAAAGTAAGACTATGGAAGGTTACTTTCTGGGTGAACAGATATCTTCTCCCATCCTTTTGGGCTGAGGAAGAACAATGTGTAAATTGAGAAAGACATAAGAGAAAGACATAAAAGTCAAATTTTCTGTATCCCAAATATCCAAAACAAACATTCAATGATCTCAGGCCATGGAAGAGCTCAAAAAGAATTTTGAAAACAAAGTAAGAGAGGTGGAGGAAAAATTTGGAAGAGAAATGAGAGAGATGTAAGGAAATCATGAAAAGCAGGTCAACAACTTGCTAAAGGAGATTTGAAAAAAATGCTGAAGAATATAACATCTTTAAAAATCGGCTAACTCAATTGGTAAAACAAGTACAAAAATCCAATAAGGAGAAGAAAGCCTTAAAAAGCAGAATTAGCCAAATACAAAAGGAGGTTCAAAAGGTCACTGAAGAAAATAGTTCTTTCAAAATTAGAATGGAACAGATGGAGACAAAAGACTTTATGAGAACCAAAAAATCACGAAACAAACCCAAAAGAATGAAAAAATGGAAGATAATGTGAAATATCGCATTGGAAAACAACTGACCTGGAAAATAGATCCAGCAAAGACAATTTAAAAATTATGAGACTACCTGAAAGTCATGATATAAAAAAGAGCCCAGACATCATCTTTCATGAAATTATCAAGGAAAACTGCCCCTTATATTCTAGATCCAAGGGGCAAAACAAATATTGAAAGAATCCACCAATTACCTCCTAAAAGAGATCCAAAAAGAGAAACTCCTAGGAACATTGCAGCCAAATTCCAAAGTTCCCTGGTCAAGGAGAAAATATTGTTAGCACCTAAAAGAAACAATTTGAGTATTGTGG
Organism: Notamacropus eugenii; assembly: GCF_028372415.1. NCBI lineage: Eukaryota > Metazoa > Chordata > Mammalia > Diprotodontia > Macropodidae > Notamacropus > Notamacropus eugenii. Next base: position 133,887,085 of record NC_092873.1, on the reverse strand, counting down.
AAATACAATCAGGATAACTCAAGATCTAGCACCTTCTGCGTTAGGACATCAAAGGATGTGGAATACTATATTCCAGAAGGCAAAGGAACTAGGACTAAAATCAAGAATCACCTACCCAGCAAAACTGAGTATGCTACTTCAGGGGAAAAGTGGTCTTTCAATGAAATAGAGAACTTTAATTTCTTGATGAAAAGACCAGAGCTGAAAAGAAAATTTGACTTTCAAACATAAGAATCAAAAGAAGCATGAAAAGGTAAGCAGGAAAGAGAAATCATAAGGGACTTACTAAATTTGAACTATTTGCATGCCTGCATGGAAGGACAATATTTGTAACTCTTGAAACTTTTTTCAGTATCTGGATAGCTGATGAGATTACACACACACACACACACACACACACACACAGAAACACACACACACACACAGAGAGAGAGAGAGAGAGAGAGAGAGAGAGAGAGAGAGAGAGAGAGAGAGAGAGAGCGCACAGGGTGAGTTGAATAGGGTAGGAGCATATCTAAAAAAATCAAATTAAGGAGTGAGACAGGAATATATTGGGAAGAGAAAGGGAGAAATGGAATGGGGCAAATTATCTCTCATAAAAGAGGCAAGTAAAAGACTTTTCAATGGAGGGGAAAAGGGGGCAGGTGAGAGAGAAAACATGAAGCTTGCTTTCATCACATTCGACTCAAGGAAGGAATAAAATCCACACTCATTTTTGTATGAAAACCTATCTTACAATACAGGAAAGTGGGGAAGAATGGGCTAAACAGTTTGGGGGGATGATAGAAGGGAGGGCAATGTGAGGAGGGAGAAATTAGAAGTCAATCCTTTTTTGGAGGGACAAGGTCAAAAGAGAGAATAGAAGCAATGGGGAGCAAGATAGGATGGAGGGAAATATAGTTAGTCTTATACAACACAACTATTATGGAAGTCTTTTGCAAAACTACACAGATATGACCTATATTGTATTGCTTACCTTCCCAATGGGCATTGATGGGGAGGGAGGGAGGAAGAGAAGTTGGAACTCAAAGTTTTAGGAGCAACTATTGAGTATTGTTTTTGCATACAACTAGGAAATAAGAAATACAGGTAATGGGGTACAGAAATTTATCTTGCCCTACAAGATAAAAGAGAAGATGGGGATAAGGGAAGGGAAGGATGTTAGAAGGGAGAGCAGATTGGTGATAGGGGCAATTAGAATGCTCAGTGGTTTTGCGTGGGGGGAGAGGAGTAATGAGGAGAAAATTAGGAACTTAATTTTGTGGAAATGAATGTTGAAAACTTAAATAAATTTAAAAAAATAAAAAAAAATTTAAACAAAGAAAATAGAAGGGAAAGGGGACAATTGAGGGGTGTGTGAATGTGTGATAGAATGTCAGAATGGGTACTAAAAAGACAGAAACAAAACACTTTTGACATTTTTTGAAACAAAAAAGCAAGGTGAAAGGAGAGCGAGCAAAAATTCGACAGAAAAGGAAATTAACAAAAGTTGGAGAGCATGTTGGAAAATTGAGACTATTAAACTATTGGGAAAGCTGCATACAGGTTCAAAAATTTTGTAGAGCATTTTGGAACTATATCTAAAGGTCTATAAGCCATGCAGACCCTTTGACCACACAGTACCACTGCTTGTCATGTATCCCAAAGAGATTAAAAAACAAAGGAAAATAATTTTTATATATAAACATATTCATAACAATTTTATGTATAAATATATTTATAACACTTTATATATTGTTACAAATAACAAATTTATAATTTTTTTAATGAAGGTAAAGAATTGGAAACTGAGGGCATGTCTATGAACTGGGAAATGGATGAAGAGATTGTGGTATATGATTGGGATGGAATATCATTGTATTATAAGAAATGATGAGCAGGTATCTCTCAGAAAAATCTGGGAAGACTTACATGAACTGATGCAAAGTGAAATGAGTAGGACCAGGAGAACATTATATACAGTAACAGCATAATTCATTTGGCCACTTCTTCCTTAGACCAAAGACAATCATGATGGCAAGTTCACAATTTCGATCCCCAGGATGTCAGTCAACTTATATTGGTTAACAATTAATTAGAGAATGATTATTACAATGAGGGGCTGGACTTGAACTTTGATTTTTTCATTTAGTTCTTTGGGTAACCCCAACCTTAGAAAATATATTCAAAGAGATTATCCCCACCCAAATCTGATTAGAATACAATAGCTTCCCCATCTAGGTGGAGTCTGAAGAGAAAGTTAGTCCAGTCTCATTATAAGGGATGTTCTTCAAGAGACTGAACTTTTAAAATGAGTGTTTTAGAAAAAGGGAAGAACTGTGGATCTCCCCAAATCATTGCTTATTGAAAATTATTTCAAAGTCTACTTGCTAAGACACAAAGTAACTATATGACTACTTATTATGAACTATATGAACAATTGCAATAAAAAAATCATCACATAAATAGACAGATGTAAATTATTGGAAAATATTACTTACTCACAGGTGTGCTGAGCCAATATAATAAAAATGTAGATACTGCCTAAAATTATTTATTTAATCACTGCTATACAAAGAAAATTGCCCAAAAATTGTGGCTAGAAAAAAATCATAAATTTATTTGGAGAAAACTAGTCAACATTAGCAGGGGAATGAATTAACAAAAAAAGGTGGGAGAGGTATAAGATTACCAAATCTAAAACTAAACTATGAAACTGTAATCTTCAAAATAATTTGGTACTTTATAGGAGAAGTAGAGAGGTTGATAACTGGCAAGATTAGGTATACAATATAAAGAAGCAAATGAACCCAGTAATCAAGTCATTTCTTATAACATAATAATATTTCATCTCAATCTTATACTACCACTCTTTTTAGCCATTCCTTAACTGATGGACATCTCCACAATTTTCTATCCCTTTGGGATATAGGCCTTGTAGTGTTCTTAGTGGGTTAAGGAGTATGCAAGGTTTTACAGTCTTTGGGACATAATTCCAATTGCTCTTCAGAACAGTTGGATCAGTTCATAGCTCCACCAACAATGCCTTAGCATCTAAGTTTTCCCACATGCTTTCAAATATTTTTCATTTTCTTTTTTTGTCACGTTAGCTTTTTTTGGTAATTGTGAGGTGGCAAGTAAAGGCTGTTTTAATTTACGTGTCTCTAATCGCACATCCTTGTAAGGAAAGATAAGTTTTTTCCACTTTTTTTTTTGTTAGTGTACTCAGCTACTGAACTAGGACGTAATTGAACTAGACAACACTTTCTGGTTGCTTTTCTAAGAAGTAATCAACTGCTTTATTTCAGAGTCTTGACTAAAAGAGGCCTACCCTCCAGAAAGAGAATTTTACTCTTGGACACTGACTTATCTTGAAAACAGATTAGCACCATATCCTATAAAGCAGTGCCATCAACATAAGATCTAAATTTTGAAAGGTATTTCAGAGACGTTGGTGCTGAAGCAGAGAGCAGGAAGCCTCTCTAGTTAATAACTAGCAAATCTATATTTTCCCCTGATATATTTCCTAAACTATGCCTATTTATCATCAGCGGCTTGATTCCCCCACAATCTGTGGGCCCAGAGCTCCAGAACCAGTTGCTGTCTCTGCCTCTGCCGCTGTTGTGGCTGCTGCAGGTTTCCCTGGCCCCTCTCGCTTCAGCTGCCCTGGGACTGGGACTAGACCACTCCACTCTCCCACACTGGTCCCACAGGCTTTTTCCACTGACCTTCCAATTTGTCCTCAGTGTTTTGGGGGTCCTGAAGTCTGGAAACTGCCACAGGTGCGAGACATTTATTCTCCCCAGGGCGTTCTCAGGCAGTGGCCCACGCTACACTGTGCCCTGCCCCCTGCCTGGAGCGATTAACACTTCTGGGCAACCTTCCAGGCTGTCTTGGCCTGGAGATTTGCTTCACTCAATCATTTTGTGGGCTCTGCAGCTACAAAATTTATTTAGAGGCATTTTTTAAAGGTATTTGGCTAGGCTTGGGGGCAGCACTCTAGAAAGTGTGTGCTGTTACTTCACCATCTTGACTCTGCCCTGAACTATGCCTATTTATTATCCATAAGAAGAAGAATTCCCAAGGGTTTTAAGGTTTGGGTTTCCCCACTTATTTATTTCCATAATGATTCTTCTCTCCCTTTCAAAAGAATGTGAGAGAGAAAGTAACTGGAGTAAAGGTATAGCCAGTATTTAGGACATTCTTTTCTCCAACCTGGTCATATTTCTGACTTCTGGTGCACATTTGACTCAAAAAAGAAATGCCAATTTGGTGTTGCAGCCTCCTTTATCCCAAGTATTAGCAGATAATTGGATAATGACTAGCATTGATATAACACTTACATATTAAAAATCACATCAAAGTTTGATTGATCAAAAAGCTACTATAACCTTATGAGTTAAGCATTATAGATATGAACATCTCACAAAACAACAGAACCCTATAAAATATAGTGAAAGGCAATGCCATATAATACCATGTAATATTCATTTAATAAGCATCTGCTTTGTGAGAGTTGTCAAAGGTAGTTCTAAAACCCTACTCTAATGCTTCCATGTCCTCTACAATATATCTCTCATTCCAAGATTTTAACAGAAAAAAGATAATTAATGTAGGCTTCATATCTTTTATATTGTTATTCTTCTAGAATCAGTCATTAGGCTTTGTAAATTGTTGTGGGCAAAAATAATCATTATCTTCTACTGAAGTTATCTATCTATCTATCTATCTATATATATATCTATATATATCTATATCTATATCTATATAGATATAGATATAGATATAGATATAGATATAGATATAGATATAGATATAGATATATCTGTGTCTCTAGATTTGGAAGATGACTGTTTTGGGAAAAACAAACAAAAATACACATATACGCAAATATGCATACACACAGAGTCCATCTCTGGATTTCATTTCAAGCTTATTGTACCTCTCAGGCACAGCCTTCAGTTACCCTGTCACTGTCACATCATTATAAGACTCTGATGTAGTGGATTAGTAGAGAATGAACGTTAATAAAAACAAGAAAAATAGACATGCATAGTGGTTCCTTTTAATATTTTATAAACATGTATGCACAGGTCTTTGTAACTGTATATAATATACACATATACAAAAGAATACATACACAAACATAAAACCTTATTTGATTACTCTAACAAACCTATAAAACAGTTAGTATCCATATTATTATAAACATTTCAAAAATGAGGAACTTTATCCTCAGCTATGTGTGTTGAGGGTCTTAGTGTCACTAAATGGCAGTTGCCGAATTTTAATTACAATTTATGGAATCTCCACTGCATTCTCTCTTTTTTTGTTCTAAGAAGGACGCTTTTAAATGTGTATAAGTGTGAGAGAATTTGGAACTCAAAGTTTTAAAAACAAATGTTATTATGTACACAGACATATACACACATTATATCTACACAAATATGTACATATATAATTTATATCTACAGACATATATATACATATCCATATCTGTGTGTGTATGTGTGTACTATATAACAAAATAACTTTGAGATAGGAAAATTATTTAAAGGTAAAGACAGATTTCATCACTTCTCCCGTATGAGAAATTACTTCTAGCACTCTCCATATATATTGACAATGTTTAAATAAACCTTAAATGCATTGATGAAGCAACAGAGAAAGATAGTTCATTCATTTCCATGTAGCACCTTTATTGTTTACAAAGCATACAATATCAAAGATACGTTATCATCAGTTCCGTGCAGTTAGTTATGGTTCATCTACTGAAAATAAATACTCTTTGTAATTGAATTTGATGTGAGAGATATCAGATGTGACAGAAAGGTAAGAATTGATTATACAGACTATGAAATGTATTTAAATGTCCTGTAAGTGTGATAAGACAGCACTGAAAAGTGGAACTAAGAATTTAGTTGCTCAGATTTTACAAAGTTCCTAATGGTGGTAGATATGTGAGAAAAACGAAAACTCAGAGGAATGGAAAAGGAACCAGTGTGTGGAAAGATTTACTAATGTGGATTTTTCAGTGACATTGTATTATGGCCTCTATGAAAAGGATTATTAGATATAATAATGAAAAAAGTACTTACAGGTGATCTATGAACTGTTAAAATAATATGGGGAAATAATATTATTTTAAACAACCAGTTACTAAAAGATACATATGATCATCTTTAATCATTCCTACAATGAAAATAGAAAATTCAAATATTATTAATTAAATTAATTAATTATTTAAAATTAAAAGTAATGAATTTAACAGACTTACCAACTACATTTTTTTCCTTTTTTGGAGGGTGGCCTTTCTTTTATTTTATTATTCCTCAATTATTGGTAAAGTTTTTGACATTTCCCTATAGTTTCAAGTTCAAATTCTCTCTTTCTCTACCACTCCTCCTCCCTCGAAAAAAGCAAGCATTTTAAAATAAATCAAAGGGTTATTTCATCCAAGACATTTCCTTATTAGTCATTTTGCAAAAGAAAACAGACAAAAATACCAAGAAAAATAAAACTTATTGTTCCAACATGTTGTCAAACTCCCATTAGTTATGTCTTTAGAGGTAGATTGCAGTTTTATAATAGGTCCATGAGAATTGTTTTAGATCATTGTATTGCTCAGAATAGCTAAGTTATTCACAATCATTCTTACAACATTGCTGTTACTGTGGATATTCTCCAGATTTTCCACACTTCACTATTCATCAGTTCATGTAAATCTTCACAGGGTTCTCTAAAACCTTTCTGCTTATCATTACTTATAGCATAATCATATTCCATCACAATCACATACCACAAATTGCTCACCCATACCCCAATTGATGAGCATCCCCTTAATTTTCATTTCTTTGTAAACACTGAAATAGGTAATTTGAATTTTGGGGTGATATATATGAATCTTTCCTTTTTTCTTTGATTACTTGAAGATACATATTTAATAGTAATATTGATGGGTCAAAGTGTATCTCCAGTTTTAGAGCACTTTTGGTAGAGATTCAAATTGCTTTCCAGAGAGATTGGCTCAGTTCACAATTCCATAGACAGTCCAGTAATTTCTCAATTTGTTTACATACACTCCAAAGTATTTTCTTCTGCAATATTAGTTAATCTGATGGGTGTACAGTAATACCTCAAAGTTGTTTTAATTTGGATTTCTGGAATAAAGATTTTTTGAAATTATTCAGTATTTTATTCTTCCCAGTTACATGCAGAAAACATTTTTGACATTTGTTTTTAAAAGTTTGACTTGCAAATTCTCTCTGTTCCACCCCTACTCAGCCACCTTCATTGAGAAGGCAAACGAAGCTATATAGGTTATAAAAGTGTGCTCCTGTAAAACACTTCCATTTTAGTCGTGTTATGAAAGAAAACATAATCTCCTTAAAAACACTCAGGAAAAATATAGTAAAATGAGTATGCTTCAATCTTTATGCAGACACCATCAATTCTTTCTTTGGTGATGGAGAGCATTTTCATCATAAGCAAATTACAGTTGTCTTGGATAATAGTACTGCTATGAAAAGCTAAGTTATTCTACCTGATCATCTTACAGTCTTGCTGTTACTTTATACACAGTACATTTCACTTGACATCAGCTGATATAACTCTTTCCAGGTTTTTTTTTTCCTGAGAGCATGCTGTTCTTCATTTCTTATTATACAATAGCATTCCATCATAATCACATGACACAATTTTCTCAGCCATTTCCCAATTGATGTACATCCCCTCAATTTCTAATTTTTTACTCTCCAAAAAGAACAACTATAAATAGTTTTGTACATATAGATTTCTGTCCTTTTTAATTTTTATGTCTTTTGACATACAGTCCTAGTAGTGGTATTGCAAGGTCAATGAGTATATCCATGGTTTTAAAGCCCTTTCAGCATAGGTCTAAATTGTTCTAGAAAATGGTTTAATTAGGTCACAACTACCCGAACACTGTGTTAATATATCAGTTTTCCTACATCAGCCAACATTTGTCATTTGCCTATTTGCTTACCTAATAGGTATGAGTTAGTGCCACAGAACTGTTTTAATTTCCATTTCTCCAATCAATAATGAGTTTGGATATTATTTAATATGGCTAGAAATGGCTTTGATTACTTCAACTGCAGACTGATTACATCTTTTGATAATTTATCAACTGGGGAATGGCTCTTTTTCTTATAAATTTGACACAGTTCTCTAAATATTAGAGAAATGAGGTCTTTATCAGAGAAACTTGCTTCTATTTTTTTCAGTTACTATTGCGGTGTTTCCCTCCATTCAATTCCTCCTTCCCCTGTTTATTCTATTCTCTCTCTTCTCATTCTATCCCTCCTCAAAAATGTTTTGCTGCTGACTTCCCTCTTTTCCTAAACTGCCCTCCCTTCTATAATAACTTCCCCTCCTATTCCCTTTCCCTATTGTTTTAATGTGGGGTAAGATAGATTACTCTACTAAGTATGTTATGTGTATGTTACTCCTTCTTTGATCCTATTCTGAGGAGAGTAAGGCTCACTGACTCTCCCTCATCTCATCCCTCTTCCCATCCATGATAAAAAGTTTTTTCTTGCATCTTTTATGGGAGATAATTGAAACCATTCTATGTCTCCCTTTCCCTTAATCTCAGTGCATTCCTCTTTTACTCCTCAATTTATTTTAGGTATCATCCCATTATATTCAACTTATATTAGTGCCCTCTATCTATATGTACTCCTTCTAACTGTCCTAATAAAGAGAAAGCATGTATTGGTTAAAAATATAATTTTTTCATGTAGAGATGTAAAAAGTTTAACCTTATTAAATCACATAAGATTTCCCATTCCTGCTTACTTTTTTACTGTTTATCTTGAGTCATCTATTTAAAAGTCATTCTTTTTTTATTTCAGCTCTGGTCTTTTTATTTAAAATGCTTGAAAATACTCTCTTTCACTCATTGTTCACGTTTTACCCTCATATGCTATATTCAGTATTGCTGGGAAGAGAATTCTTGATTGTATTCTTATCTCCTTTGCCCTTTACAATATCATATCCCAAGCCCTCCAATTTTTCTTAATGCAGAAGTTGCTAAATCTTGCATTATCCTCACTATAGCTCCATGATAGTTGAACTGTTTCTTTTTGGTTCCTTGCAACATTTTTCCCATAACCTGGTAATTCTGAAATTTGACTATATTATTCCTAGGAGTTTTCATTTTGGCATCTTCTTTTGGAGAGAATCAATGGATTCTTTCCATTTCCATTTTATCTTTTGTTTCTACAATGTCGGGACAATTTTCTTGATAATTTCTTGAACTAGGAAGTCTAAGTTCTGTTTTTTTCTTATCACCAATTTCACATTGTTCAATAATTCCTAATTTATGACTCCTGAATCTATTTTCCAGGTCTTTTTTTTTCTCAGTGAGGTATTTTATATTGTCTTCTATTTTTTAGTTTTGTTTTATTGTTTCTTGATTTCTTATAAAGGCATTAGCTTCCATGTGCTCAATTCCAGTTTTTAAGAAATGATTGCTTTTTCAGTGTGCTTCTCTATCTCCATTGCCATTTGTCCAATTCTGTTTTTTAAGGAGTTTCATTTCTTTAGTGAATTCTTTTTCCTGTTTTGCCATTTGATCAGTTCTGTCTCTCAACGTATTCTTCTTCTCATTGGCTTTTTGTATCTCCTTTACCATTTGGTTTGTTCTGGATTTCAAAGGTGTTGTTTTCTTCAATATTCTTTTGCATCTCTTTTACCAAGAAATTGACTTACTTTTTATGATTTTCTTGCTTCACTCTCATTTTTTTTTCATAATTTTTCATCTACCTCTCTTATTTGATTTTCAAAATTCCTTTTGAGCTCTTCTGTGGCCTGGGTTTAATTCATGTTTTTTTCTCAGAGGCTTGGATGTAATAACTTTCATTGCATTACCTTCTTCTGTTTGTGTGTTTTGATCTTCCTTGTCACCACAGTTACTTTCTGTGGCCAGAACATTTTTCTGTTGTTTGTTCATTTTTCTAGCCTGTTTCTTGACTTTTAACTCTCTGTTAATGTCAGGTTCTAGGTTGGTGGGTACACTATTGTAACAGAAAGGACCCCAGCATACACAGGAGGGCCTACTGTACAGTTTCTTAGATCTGCTTTTCTAAAAGGAAAGAAACTTTTGAGGGGTCAACAATCACTTTAATTAAACACATATACCAACAGAGAAAATACAATCAGAGAAATAAGGGCCAAAAGACATGGCTTGCAACAGTCTGACCATAAGCAATACACACCTCACAGATCAACAGACAGATTCAACTGTTTAACCATTACATACATACACAGTTACCAGAGAGAGAAGCACCAACATCTGGATTTTCAAAGGCAGGTGGTTCCTTAAAAGCTATTCGAAATCCTGTCTGGACAAAAAAAAAAAACATTTCCAATGAGTAAGCCCCAAAATAACGTCTCACCTCAGAGTATTTATACATTTTTCAGAGTTAGAAGGCATAACCCTCTGACCTTGTACCTCAATAGAAATTAACAAATAATGTTGAGGCCTATTAATGAACTGGAAAGATCTTTAACACTTTCCCCCACCCATCACTAACCTTCCACTAACATTACAAGTATCCCAGGTTTCCAGGGTGTTGTGCCATTGTTTTCAGACATAATTCTAGGGATCTGCAAGTTTTCAGTTCTTCCAAGATGGTATGAGTTAAGGAAAGGTGTATTTAGTACTGTCCTGATCCACACTTTCATCTGTGAATGACCACAAGCACTCTTTTTGTGCCCTAAACCTTGGAGGAATATTCCTGCTCCACTATATATGCAAACTCTGTTGTTCTAGTATTCCTACTTAGCCTGGGACTGCCACCTAAGGCTGTAACCTGGATCCAAGTAGGGGTAAAGCAACAGAGTCCTCCCTCAGTGCTATCAAAGAGCTCTATAATTTCTTACTGACCAGCTGTTTGAGTCCCAAATTCTTTGTGGGCTGAGAGCTCGGGAAGCAGCTACTGCCACTGCTGATTCTTTCATTCTCAAGGTATGCTCCTGGTTTGTTGGGGCTAAGTCTGTGCTGGACTATGCTGTATTCTTCTCTCCCCCACCCATTTACCTTTTTCTGCCTCTCTTGAGATATGCCTTTGAAGATAATTCAACCTGTCTATTAAATTCCGGTGTTTTTGTCAGGAAGGTCTGGAAATTCCTTATTTCGTTGAATGACCTCTTCCTTGCCTGAAGTGTTATGCTGAACTTTGTCGGGTAGTTGATCCTTGGTTGTAGTCCCAACTGCTTTGCCTTATGGAATATTGGTTTCCAAGTCCTTCAGTCTTTTAATGTAGAAGCTGCAGGGTCCTATGTGATCCTGATTGTAGCTCTGTGATATTTGAATGGTTTCTTTCTGGCTGCCTGTAGTATTTTCTCCTTCACTTGATAGTTCTGGAATTTAGCAAAGATATTTCTTGGGGTTTTGAGTTTCAGATTCCTTTCAGGAGGTGAATGGTGGATTCTTTTGATGACTATTTTGTCCTGTTGATTTAACACTTCTGGGCAGTTCTCCTTGATGATTTCCTGGAAGATGTTGTCCAGACTCTTTTTTTGATCATGGCTCTCTGGCAGGCCAATAATTCTTTATTATGATTATTATTATTTTTTAATGTTTGACAATCACTGCCATACAATTGAGATTTTCTCCCCCCCACACCTACCCCCCACTACCCCCCTCCCTCCCCACGACTGCATACAATTCTGTATAGGTTCTACATATACTTTCCTATTGAGTATATTTTCACTATAGTCGTGCTATGTAGTCAGACTAAAATAAATGAAAGAAATCATATAACAAATCAAAACATGATACACAAACACATACACATACACAAACATGATCTGCTACATTTTGCGAATGACTTCCATATTTCTTTCTCTGAGTGTGGAAGGCATTTTGCCTTGAGAACCACCATTGGGATTTTTTTTTATAAGAAGTTCTTGCGTTATTACAAAATTCCAAGTCTACCAGAAAAAACTCTCGCACACTGTGGTCGTTGCTGTGCACAGAGTTCTCCTGGTTCTGCTCCTTTCACTCAGCATCAGGTCATATAAGTCCTTCCAGGGCAGGCCAATAATTCTTAAATTTTCTCTCCTGGATCTATTTTCCAGGTCAGTTGTCTTTCCAATTAGATATTTTATATTCTTTTCTATCTTTTCATTCTTTAGTTTTTGTTTGACTGATTCCTGCTGTCTCACAGAGTCATTAGTTTCTTCTTGCCCACTTACAATCTTTATCAAATTGTTTTCTTCAGTTAACTTTTGCATCTCCTTTTCCAACCATCCAATTTTTCCTTTTAAGGTGTTATTTTCTCCTGCTAATTCTTGTACTTCCTTTTCCATTTGTCCAATTTTCCCAATTAGGTTTTGTGCTTCCTTTTCCATTTGTCCAATTTTTCTTTTAAGGAGTTGCTTTCTCCAGTTAGTTTTTGTACTTCTTTTTCCATTTGTTCAATTTTCCTCTTCAAAGAGATGTTCTCTTCAGTGAATTCTTTTTTTATACTTTTAAAATCGTTGGCAGTTTTTCTTCTATTTCCTTCTTCAGCTGTTCCAGGAGAGTTATTTGTGCATGCAAGAAGTTCATAGTCCCTTCTGAAGTTTCAGATGGAACTACAGTCTCACCACTGACGTTTTTGGTATTTGTGTTTTGGTCTTTGTCCCCAAAGAAAGATGTTTGGGTTTATTTCCCTTCTTTTGCTTTTTCTTGTTCATTATGGCGATTGTGTGTTGTGGCTTCTAGTTCTTTCAGTTAGAAGCTGCAGAACTTGGTGTTGAGCTGACTTGGGTGAAAAAGCTAAGAGCAGGTTTTTGTTTTGTGTTTCCCTGATCAGCCCTGGGGTTACCTTGTTAAGTGTGGGGGAGGGGTGGTCTGGTCATGGGAGATCTCCTCAGCTGAACTGAGGCAAAGTCAAGCTCAGGGGTGGTAAGCCCAGCTGCCCTATTGTCTTCCTGCTTCCCCTAGAGTGCTGAGGCATGCCTAGATCCTAGTGTGAGTTTCCACCCCTCCTGGGGTTCCTCTCCTAGTGCTGAGTCTTGCCTGAGTCGTAGTGCGAGTTTCCTCCACCCGGGGTTCCCTTTCCTTCCAGTTTGCGTCTGCCATAGCAGGAGGAATCCCCCTTAGCTATTTTCCTGGCCTCAGGTGTTATGAAACTATTTGCCCCCTCTGCTGTTCCTGCTGATCCAGGATTTTTCTGGGGAAATATTTTATGGTTCTTTCAAAGTCATCAAGGGGGGAGGCGAGAGCATTTACTGATCACTCTGCCATCCTGGCTACTGGAAGTTCAAGTAGGTGACTTACAGATGTTTAATCTGCAGGTTGAAAGTCTCAGGAGATGCTGCGGCTGATATCTGGTGCTCAGCAGCTGTCACTGGCTCGGCTCTGTTGGCCTCTCACCCTGGGCCAGTTTCTCCTGCTGCTATCTCAGGTTTCCTGTGGACCTCCTGCTCCACTGCAGTGGATATGCTGTGTTGTGTGCTGTCGGCTTACCCCCAAGGAACAGATCCTTCCTGTATACCTTCCAGTCTGTCCTGGGCTTTGAATCTGCCACAGTCTTTCTCCTATTGGATTCTGCACCTCCAAAATTTGGTCAGATTCTCTTTTTAGAGGTATCTTAAGAAGTTTGTTTAAGAGCTTAGGTGAGTCCTTGTTCTCACTCCACCATCATGACTCTGCCTCCACTATGCTCTATTCTCATCCAGTTGCAACTGATCTTTCTTGCTTTCCTTCTAAATTATCTTTTTTTTTTTGGACAATTTTTTCAGATCATCCTTTTGTGGGTTTGGCTAATCCAGCAATTGTTCTACAGAATTATTAATAGGTATTGGAGTGGGGAGGTTATGGAGGAGCTCAGGGAAATGGCTTCCTTTTGTCCACCATCTTGGCTCCACTCCCTAAGTTCTCTCTTCTCAATATAATTTTCCATGTCAGCTATTTTTCCAGTGAGATACTTCATATCTTTCATTTCTCATTCTTTTAATTTTGTTTTATTAATTCTTGATATCTTACAGAGTCAATAATTTCAACTTGCCTAATTTTCTTTTTCTTTTTTCTTTCTTTTTTTGGAAAGGGGAAGGCTAGGCAACTGGGATTAGATGACTTGCCCAAAGTCATATAGCTATTAAGTTTCAAGTGTAGGAAGCCAAATTTAAGCTCAGGTCCTCCTGACTCCAGGACCAGTGCTTCTATTCATTTTGTTATCTAGACCTCCCCATTCTATTATTCTTAAATTTTCTTCATTGAACTTTTGTACTTCCTTTTGTGTTTGCCTAATTCTGCTTTTTAAATGATTTTTTTGATATAACCTTTTTTCTATTTGGCCTACTTTATTTTGCAAGGTGTTATTTTCTTCAGTATTTTTCATGCCTCATTTATTAAGCTGTTGAGTCTTTTTTCATGGTTTTCATATATCACTCTCATTTCTTTTCCTACTTGTTGCTCTACCTCTCCTATTTGATTTTAAAAATTCTTTTCAAACTCTTTCCATTGTCAAATTATTTGTTGATGCTGCTGTTTATTTATTTTTTTTCTAGCCTATATCTCAACTTCTAACTTTATATTAAATTCATGTTGTCCTCTTTGAGTAGATGGGGTATTATCCTAAGTTTAAAGTTTTTTGTGCTGCTCTTTTCTAAACTATTTACATGGCTATAACCTTACAAGAATTCCAGGGTGGTACAATCCAAGGAAAAATATCTTTTTAATTTACTCCCTTCTGCTCTGGACTGTGAGTGACCACACACACTCTTTTTGGCCATGAAGTGACAAATAGCATCCCCACTGCCCTGTGGACACAAGTTCTGGAGTGTTAGTGCTCTTTATTGACCTACGACTGTGAACCAGATTTAAGTATGGGCAGTATAATAAAGTCCTTAGCCCAATGCCATCAGAAGGACTTATGTAATGTCCTCCTGAGTTGTCAGATTCTCTCACTGACTGTGGACTAGTGCTCTTAATGCAGCCACTGCCACTGCTGATTCATTTGTTCCTTGACCTTGTTTCTTGCTTCTGGTTTTCTGTATCTCTGTCTGTGCTGACTTCGCCTCTGTTCCACTCTCACCCTGGTGTGATAGACCTCTACTGCCTACCTTTTAATTTGTTTGGACTGAAACATTGTTTCACTTCATCATTTTATGAGTTGTGTCACTAGAATTTGTGCTGAGGCATTATTTAAAGTTGTTCGTGGGAGAATTTGGGACAGGACAGAGAGTCAAGAAGTCAGAGATGGTTGCCTTAAACTGAGAAGTTTGCGAGAGTAAGAAATGGATCAGCAGAGAATGTTGAGGCATAAGTAAATACTGGTCTTCCCTGTCAGTAGAATGGATATTAATATCTGGAGCTAAGTTACAGTAACCTCTCAGTTATGACCAAATTGCAAAGGTAATCCCCATATCCCTTTCTCTCAACCACATAAAGACTCATACCTCTTCATTCTGTCCTACTGTGAGCACATTCTCTTTCCTGATGCTACTTCCATATATTTAGGGGTATTTGCCAATTCTAACACTGTCTATAACAGCAAGGGTGAAAATAGCTTCCAATATTTCCTAATGAGGTCACAATTTTCAGTTGTGTTCAGCCATGTTATGAAATAACGTTGGGTGTATGACTCTACTCTTTTTGCTATCTACAACTTTATTATTATTATTTTTAAAAAGGAATCCTAATGAAGGCACTCCTATCTGATCCCAACTTGCTAATTTTGAAGAGTCTTGTGCAGTTAGTTATATTGTAGACCTTAATGAAGTTTTTTAAAGGCACAGAGATAATAGAAAGGATATAGGATAGATTAAATAGGGGATTGATTTCCTGAGTATGGATCATTTATTTCAGGTCTTGTCAAGGTGCTTTAAGGAAATAAAAGGGCAAATTATAAATGAAGAGAAAATTGTTGGTGATTTTATTTGTGTATGTTCTCACTTTCTTTAACCTGTCAATTGTTATCATGTGACACGATTCCAAAGACATAAGTAATCTGGCATATATTTGAATATCAATCCAAAAATTTAATGCTGGACCATTTGCACCATATGTTGTATAATCTTCTGCAAAGAGAGAGAACAATAGACACTTCTAGACATTCATGTTGAAATGCAATTCAAAAGGATGTACTGTATCCAAGGAAGGTGTGATCAAAATAAATAAGAGCTAGAAGGAGAGTGGGGGGGGGGGAGTTCACTGCAGAATAGAAAGGGTGAGATTGTTAGTTTGTTTATAGAATCCTCTCGAGTTTGATTAGAAATGAACATGGAAAATAATATACAGCAGTATTTCATGTGTAATAATAAGAGCTCATCAAATTATTCTATTTAGTGTTTATAGAAATAAAGAGAACAATGTTGAACCATATTCACCAATTAAAAGTATTGTGGATATTCCCACATTCTGAGAATACAGAAATAGATTTTAGAAAAAAGCATTTTGTGATAATTACTTAAATGTTTGTAGAAAACAAATAATTCATGAACATCAAACTATTGTATTATAAAGTATGTGTTATGTTCTCTAAATACAAACATTTTGGTATGAAGCTCTTTTTTTTGACATGTTTCCAGGGACTGTTTTAGATAACAGAAATAACATTCTCATCTTAGATATTTTCTTGTTCCTTATCAAGTCACAGTACTTAACAGGTAATAGGTCTGATCCAGTCTAGATTGGTAAAGTTGAAGACCTGGGGTAGGGGGTAGAGGTTAGATACTTTCTTTCTTTCTAATCACCATGAAAGTGAGTTTTCTTGGAGTCCTCTATTTCTCCTGCTGACTTCAGTATCAAAGACTTTCTGTTTCTGAAAGAGTCACAGTTCTTATGGCAGAGTAAATATTTCAGTAGATACATTTTGCATCATTGATTCTTATAGTCTGTTGTAAAAACTCAGGCCACTATTAGTTAATTGCCTGATTCCATTTTTCAAGTTTAGAAGAAATTAGTCAAAATAATAATATCCATTTCTTTGTCGGTGTACATATGTTTGTGTGTATAATGAAGCAGTCAACTGAGACTGCTCAAGGTAAGAATATGTTTTGCCTCAGGTAACTAGGTGGCACAGTGAATAAAGTGATTGACCTGAAATCAGGAAGATTTGAGTTCAATTCAGGCATCAAATTTTTCAGCTATATGCCCCTAGGCAAGTCACTTAACTATTTGCCTCAGTTGCCTCATCTATGAAATGAACTTGAAAAGGAAATGGCAAACCATTTCAGTATCTTTGCCAAGGAAACCCCAAATAGGATTACCAAGAGTAAGACACGCCAGACAATAAGAATGTTACTTCACATTATTCAGGAAATTCACATAAAATAATCCTAGCGTTATTTTTATACAATCATACACATTTTTTAGACAGTTATAACGCCATAGATCCTTTGTTTTCCTTGTGCAAACACCAAGACTGAAGGGTATAGAAGATAAAAGGTTATCAAAATTACATAAATTTGCAATGAATAAAGATACATGATTGCAAAACTGATTCTGCATTTGAGCTCTGTTAACAATATCTGTGATGAAACACCACCTAACCACCTAACCACTACATGTTGTGCCACAAGGAAAGTAACACTACTGATTGATCCCACTCTTTTCCTTGATATCCTCTTCTAAGTTTTATGGTTTGTGTCTGTAATGGTAATTTGAATTGGAAAATATTTCCTGTTCATTAATAGGCCCCTTGAGTCACATGGAGCCTGTGGTGGGAGGAGTTTCACAAATAGGTGGCATGGGAAGAGGCAGAGCTAGAGCACAACTGAGAGCAAGTTAGTCTTGAGAGCAGTCAGAACTAGGAAGAAGCAGGCTCCTGGGTAGAATGAATGATTTTGTGTGATTTTGTTTAAGAGAGCCTACTAGTGATGAGTGTAATGGACCTGGTTTGTGGGAAGCCTCAGAGGATGTTGTTGTTCTCTGCATTGTTATTATGATTAGAGTTTTGTTGCTGTGATGGATTTGGGTCTGAATAAATGTTTTGGTTCTTCCTTTCATGTGTAGAGTCTGTGGAATTTTGTGATTCTGAATTGTGCAGAGATATTCATGACTGCATTGGGCTCTGTGAATACTGCATTGGTGCTACACTGTCTAGATTATGCTTTCTCCAGGTTCTCCCCCTAACTATCTGAACACTCTTTCTTATCCTCCTTTATTGAAATTTCATCTATAAGATGCCAAGTAACCATTATTTTCATAAAGGACTCTGGCTTGACACTTCTTCTCTTTCAGATCTATGTTATTTCTCTTTGTAATTTCATCAGCTCCCATGAAATGAACAATTATCTCAATGCTGATGATTTTAAAATCTACCCATCCAGCTCTAACCTTTAGCTTCACATCTTCAACTCCTTTTCAGATATTTTGCACTGGATGTCTAATAGATAGCTTTAGCTCTACATGTCCAAAGCTGAATTATTACTTTTTCTCCTAAACCTTACACCTTTAACGATTCCTTATGACTTCTTCCTTATTACTCCTTCCTGGTTATTGTTGAGGGCATCATCATCCCATCCAGTCCCCCAGGCCCAAAATCTAGATTTAATCTTTGACTCTTCATTGTTTCTAGCCTCACCACCACTTTGCAAATCTGTTGTCAAGGTCTGTTAATTTCATATTTACAACAGCTCTCAATTATGCCCCATTTTCTCCTCTGATACTGCCCCCAAATTGGTACCGGCCCACATCACTTGATGCCTGTATTATTGCAAAGGTCTATTAATAGATACACTTGTCATAAATCTCTTCCTACTGCAATCCACACTCCATTTAGCCACAAAAGTGATTTTCCTAAAGTGCTAGTCCAAATATACCACCCTCATACTCAATAAACCCAAATAGTTCTCCTATATCTAGGGTCAAATACATAGCCACCTGTTCCTCATTCAAATAGTTTTATAATATATCTGCACCGCATACTTTTCCTATTTCTTTAACATTTCACTCACCACCACCTGAAATTTACTCTTTGATCTAGTGACACTGG
This sequence comes from Notamacropus eugenii, assembly GCF_028372415.1. Classification (NCBI taxonomy): domain Eukaryota; kingdom Metazoa; phylum Chordata; class Mammalia; order Diprotodontia; family Macropodidae; genus Notamacropus; species Notamacropus eugenii. The sequence continues at coordinate 133,868,150 of NC_092873.1, read as the reverse complement.
CCTCCTTGCTAGTGCATGAACAAGATAATCCATCTCTTGGCTCTGGGTATTTTCTCTATCTGTTGCCCATATCTGGAATGTTCACAATCCTCATCTACATTTCCAGACTTCCTTCATTTATGTCAAGTCTCAGCTAAAACTCTACCTTCTATAGGAAGACTTTTCCAATTATTTTTAATTGTTTTGCCTTCCTTCTGTTAATCATTTCACGTTTATCTTATAAAGCCACTGTATACTTATTTCTTTACTTGTTGTATTTCCCATTAGACTATGAGATCCTCATTGTCCAGAACTATTTTTTTCTTTGAATCCCCAGCATTTAGTAGAGTGCATGGCAATGATAACCTTAATAAATGTGCATTATCTCATTTATTTTCTCCAGATAGTTTCCCAATCTACCAGTAACAACTAGTCTGAAATCCCGCCTTCTATATGAAAGTTAGAATCATTTGGTTTTGTTTGTTTTTGTTATCAGCTGTTAGCAACATATCTTTAATTTTTCAGTTGACATTTCAGCTTAATAATAGCTGATCCATTGCCCAAAGATTAAACAAAGAACAGGAAAAAATGTCTAGATTATAAAGCATTATCATGGGGGGGGGGTGGGAGGAATATACGTTGAAGGAAAAAGTGTATATCCTGAAAATTTAGATGAACCTTATGAGACCTATTGTGGATTCTGAATCAAAATTTTATCTATTCAGTTTTGTTTAAGGGAAGCTGCATGAGAGTTGTGTTTCTTCAGTCGTCAAAAACAGAAAACAAAACATTAAAATTGCACTTCTCTCCTATATTCCCAGTACTTAGCATAATAATTGACACATAACTGGGGTCTAATATTTGCTTATTAGTGACTGAATGATTTTTACCTTGTTCTGTTTTAAATGGCAAGACAAATTGTATTTCATTCTGTAAAGAGGCTTAACTTCTATTTTCAAAGTATATAAAAACTATTTCATATAAATTGTACTCTGTTTAAGTGGAAAAACTCTTTGTTAAGGTATGTAACCTTTCAGAATAGGATCAGATTGGGATTCGGAATGACTGAATTAGAGCATGGGGCTAGCAGCTGCATAAGTTTTGTACATCTTTTCAGTATAGCATCTGTATTTCAGTGTATCTGTGGTCTCATTGATATAGGTATTTTCCATAATCAGACATACAATAACTCTTATATCATGGTCAGTGTTTTGATTTATATCCATCATGGGTCAGGGTTGGTGGAGACCATGAGCTCATACAAAGTCAATATTGTCATTTTGCATATTTTTCAATGAGAATTTGTTTTATTTTATTTTAGACTCAATGACAGAACACAAGTAGAGAATATAAAAAGAGCCAAAAACATATCATAAACTTAAATATTGTCATTAAAATACAAAGTAAAAAAGAAAATAAAGCAGGTCATGAGCATATCAGAACATCGGAGAGGATTCAAATTAGGTAACAACAAATTTTCATTTTGAGAAAACCTGTATGATAAATAATACTGTTGTTGGAAATTGTTCATTTTTGCTTTCTTGTGAGTTCTGTTCTCTCGTGTACTTTTTTACCTTGTTCTTTTTTTCTCTCCCTCTTATATTCCAGAAGGCTACAATAAGGTGTAGATATGTTTCTCTATAAACATATACATACACATACACATATATACATACGTATATAGACATATACTTTCCCAAAAATACTCTACTCCTGATTTTTTTACAATGTTTGTGCATATCTCTTGTTTCCTCTCCCTCTTACCTCATCTACTTTACTTCTACCCAATAACTATTTCTTGCCTACCCCCGTCCAAGGTTCCCTTCCCTATCCTTCCGTTTTCACAAATCTAAATATCATTCTATAACCCCTTTTACCTATTCCCTCCCCCTCTGCTCTAAACATCACTCCCTTGTCCCTTCTCCCCTCCCTATGCCCTATCATTTTATTTCTTCTGAATTTAGATGACTTTTATATGCTTGTAAATATATAGATATATAGATATCTGTATAGATATCTATCTATATATATCTATCTGTCTATCTGTCTATCTAGCTATCTAGCTATCTTTCTATCTATAGTTCCCTCTTGAACCCATTCCCAATAAAAGTAGGTAACCAGAACTACCAGCCTTCTTCCCTATCTAATTCCTTTGTATTGATTCTTCCTGGTGCACCTCATTTGTATAAAATAATTACTCATTTTAGGTGATCCTAAATGGTTTAACTTTTTAAATTCATGTTCCATTCAGGTTTTGCCCAATCTTATTTATGAGACACCCAGTTTTTAATAAGAATCTTAGACATACATTATTTATACATATATGCATATGTATATATATAAATATACACATAGACACACATATGTACATATACATCATATATATATATATGTATATATATATATACGTATATATGAAAAGTAAACAGTCTGTCTTTATGAACCCCTTATAATCAGTCTTTGGTATGTACCTTATATTTCTCTTGGTTCTTGTAAGTAAAATCTATTAAGTTCAAGACTTTTTTGAACAATATCTTGAAAGTCTGAGAGTTTATCAAATGTCCATTTATTTATTCACAATAATAGCTTTGCAGAGTATGATATATTTGGCAGGGAGCCCCAGTTCTTTTGCTCTTCTATATATTATGTTCCAAGACCTGTAGTCCTTGCTGCTAGTTCTTGTGTGAGTCAAATTGTGGCACCATCTTATTTAAATTGTTTTAATCTTGATGCTTTTAATATTTTATTTTTGATCTGTGGTTTTCAAAATTTGACTATATATTCCTATGAGTTTTCCTCATAGGATCTCTTTCAAGTGGTGATTGATGGATGTTTTGCTATTTCTACTCCCCTGCCTTGTTCTAATGCTTTAGGATGATTTTCTTTAATCATTTTTGTATAATTGTATCAAGATTCTTTTTGTGATCATAACTTTCAATTACTGTGCTCATTTCTGTATTTTCTCTTCTTGATCTATTCCCCACATTTATTGTTTTTCTTATGTTTCACTTTCTCTTCTATTTTTTTTCATTATTCCCATTTTGGTCAAATATTTTTTTATCTCTTATATATTTTTTCAGGCTTGACTTTGCCCAAGGCTAATTTTCAAGATATCATTTTTTTTTTATCACTTAAGATTCTGGATTTCCTTTTCTAATGAGTTGACTTTCTTTTTATGACCTTGTTGTTTTCTTGAATTATTCTCATTTTTTTCTTTAGTTTTTCCTCCATCTCTGTCATTTGGTGTTTAAACTTTTTCAAAAAGATCTTCTAAGAATTCTTTTTGAGTAAGTGACCATTTGGTGTTATTCTTTGGGAGTTTCTTTACTTGAATATCCTCCTCTGAAGATCAATGCCCAGTCATCTATATTCCCATAATAATTTTCTTTGGTTGGATTCTTTCTTCTTTGCCTGTTCATTTTATGTGGTACAAGTTTAATTTTTGTAATCACCACTAGTCCTGTATATTGGGAAATATTGCCCCTTGGCCCAGATCTTCAGTTCTCCCCTCCTGTCTAGAACCAAAGTAAAAATCCAAACTTCCTGTTAGTGCCCACAATCAGGGGTCTTGTGCCCCGCTACTCTCTGCAGCACAGCTGATTCTGGCGTTCTTTATCAGCAGAGGTTCCCTCAAACTTCCTAGCCTCAAACTCCCAATTCCCCTTACTGGTGCCAGTGGTAGAAATTCCTGTGGATGGGGTCAAGGCAGCCTCTCAGACCAACTAACCCCAGGGTTTGCCACTTGGAGTTTAAGAGGCTTGTAGCTTGTTGTTAAAAAAGACCATAGCCTGGAGCTGTTTACCCTCCACAGGGACCAAACCACTCCTGGGATTTTTCTTCTAGTCTTCTGAAATTGTGACAGGAAGAACGGGGATGTGACCCTATTCTTTTTTTTTTATTTTATTTTATTTTTTAATGTTTAACAATCACTGCCATACAATTGAGATTTTATCCCCCCCACACCTACCCCCCACTACCCCCCTCCCTCCCCACGACTGCATACAATTCTGTATAGGTTCTACATATACTTTCCTATTGAGTATATTTTCACTATAATCATGCTATGTAGTCAGACAAAAATAAATGAAAGAAATCATATAACAAATCAAAACATGATACACAAACACATACACATACACAAACATAATCTGCTACATTTTGTGAATGACTTCCATATTTCTTTCTCTGAGTGTGGAAGGCATTTTGCCTTGAGAACCACCTTTGGGATTTTTTTTTTTTATAAGAAGTTTTTGCGTTACTGCAAAATTCCAAGTCTACCAGAAAAAACTCTCGCACACTGTGGATGTGACCTTATTCTTATTCATCTCCACCCACACTTTGCACTAAGGTGCTATTTTAACTCCTTTGTGGGGGAAAATCTTGAGAGCCTGGAATTTTCTGACCTTCTCCTCCATCTTCCCAGGATCCTCTCCCAAGAAGAAGAATCAATTCCATGTTGCACACAGTCATTTGCTAAAAGCAATTGTTTTTTTTTAAAGGGTTCCAAAAGGATACTCAAAATGGGGACGAGTACTATCAAAATTAATATGCTGTTGTGTGGATGTTTTGTGATGGCAGGCTCTAAGAGAACAATACTATACCTAAAGGTGCTTTTTCTTAAGGACAGAAATTGTGTTGTGCCATTTTTACTCTGCAAAATGATTCCTCAGACTGTGATAGACAAGGTCACCAAAGACCTAAGATGGTGACCTGGTAATTTGTAATGAAGGAGGAGGTAGTACTCTGAAGATTGTTGATTACTGAGTGTATCAAAAGTAGGTATTATAATTGGTTGAATCAGGGTCCATGCTTTCATTCTCACTCACTCCTAAGGGAAACTTCTGGGCATGGTTTTCAATTTTGTAATATTGCCTAGAATTTGCATCTATAGCATCGACTGGTAATATTGATTGGTATCAACTGATTTTCAAGTCTTTGAATTCAAAGTAGCAGTTGCATATGGAAGCACCATATAATGATAATGACATTTTTAAAATGGCTGCTATAAGATGATAGATTTAATGCTTGAAATGAACTAGAGATCATTTAATATAACATCTTAATTTTACTGATAACGGAATTAAGACTTTGAGAGGTTAAGTCACTGATAGTGATATAGTTAATAAGGGGGAGAGCAAGCATTCAAATTCCAGTCTGGCAACCCAAGGTCCAATGTTCTTTCCACAGGACAAAAGAGAATGCTGAATGATTGAATGTCACCTATAGAAGCAAATATAATCTTATTCTCAATAACTCTATAATATCCTCACTAAAGGAAAAAAGCTACACTAGATTGGTTCCAGTTTAACTCATAAGAAAGAAAGAGACTCAAGACATGTTTTGAAGGTAGAAGTAAAAGGCAAAAAGGTAGAAGGTAGAACTGAAAACATTTGGAAACTGAGTAGGTATATGATCAGGGTTGGTTAGAAAATAAGGATGATTCCAAGAATGATTACCTTGGTAATATACTTGTGGTCCAGAATTATATTTAAAGAGAATCTGGGATTGCTCTTCATACTGATAAAGCTAACTTATGGAAGAAGATGAGGTTATCATGAGAAAGAGTATAGACATAAGAGAAAAGGACGCAAGGCAAAGACTTGGGAAACATCCACAGTTTGGGGGCATGATACAAATGATGACAAAGCAAAAGGGGCTAAGAAGAAGCATTAAAGGACATAGAGAGTTAATTTAGATACCACAAAAAAAACCAGAAAGATGATATTCTCCTGGGAAAAATCTTAGTCAACAGGATCCGATTAAACAGAGACTTCAAGAAAAACAAATTAGTATAATATTTTGGGTTTGGCAATGATGAGATTACCAGTCATTTTTGAGAGAGCAGATTCACTTGAGTTTTGAGGTCAGAGCCAGATTGCAATGAGTTGAGAATTAAATAAGAAACAAAAGAAAAAGTGGAGTCAGTGTATATGAACACCATTTCAGGAGTTATGATTATTAAGGCTGGAAGGGGGAGCGTGAGACCCCCACTAAGACCAGAATACCAGAGGCAGGTTGTTCGGAGAAGAATTCATGGACTCAAGCATTGTTGAAGTCAAGGTAAAGATTTATTACATTTTTCAGTAAACAAGAGTTCTTAGGGAACCTGCAACCTTTAAGGGGTACAAGGAAAGTTTATGTAGGATATTCTATAGTATCACTAGTGTCAAATATGCTAACTAGGTGTTTTGGGGTGGGATTAGGGAGTGATTAAGTAGTGGTCAATTCTTAAAGGAACATGCACTTTTGGTATCTACAACACAAGTATTTTACCCAAAATTCTTAGGGAAATAGTTCAAGGAGGGGCTACCTGGAGGTGTAGTTTTAGGCCTGAAACAACACTAAGTCAACCAGTGGTCAGAACTGACCAGGAAAATCAGGCTTTTCTTGTCATTGTCTTGTTAGACAAGAATAATATAAGGGAATATAGGTATGTCTAAGTCAAGGATACATATGATTGGTCAGTGAGTAGGAAATGCTGTTATGACACAGTGCACAGCCTGTTAAGCCAGTACACAGCTGGTTAAGCTTAATGAGTTATATAGGTGTAGCTGGCTGTTATAGCAGGAAGGTAGATAAGGGTTGTTGCCAGGGCAGTCTATGTCTTTGGACTGTGGAGAAGTTGCCTGGGATAATGTTTTGAGGTTAGGGAGAAATGTGATTTTTAAAGAGAAATGTGATTTTTAGAATTGGATCCCAAGTACATGCAACCAAGCACCTCATCAAAAAGGAGAGAGATGTGATATAATAGCTGATAGAAACACTAGAAACAAATGAGCAGGTTTTTTCTTTAAGTCTGCAAAAATTTGGGGTGGTTTGTAATAAAAAGAAACCATAGGCCACTGATATACCTTACATTTTAAAAGTATAGTTCCTAAAGTCATATCAAATATATGACTTCATTACGTTGTAACCTACACACTCAACTGCAACTTATTCTTTATGTAATGGAACATTTTCAATGTCTTCAAAACTTATACAACATGCACTAAAATGAATACTTTATTCTTAAAGTGTTTCATCAAAGGTTTTCAGAATGTTTTGTGTACTTTATTCATTATTCCCCTCAATATGCTTCAGAGATAGGACAAAAAAAGTGTATCATTATTGCATATTTCAAAGAACTGAAGCTCAAATTGGAATGGTGCATAACAGTGAGTTTATGTTGTCTCACATGACATATCCATAGTAACTGTTGCCAGAAATTAGAAATTTGGGCTATAGGCAGGAACAGGTAAAACAATAGTGGGTGGGGGAAATAAATATTTCATATTAAAAATGAAGTTATAGAACATAAAGAATATTTGAGTGAAGAAGTGTCTATCCTCATTTTCTAAAGACAAATCTGCAGGTGTTGTAATTATTTTTAGATATGCATATACCACATATACAAGGTGGTGTGTGTGTGTGTGTGTGTATAATATATATATATATATATAATACATATATATGCATACATAGGTGTATGTATCTATATATGTTTGTGCATATATATATATATATATATATATATGTATACATGACATGCATAGAAGAGTAGATCAGGTGAGATCAGACACCAATCTCATGCTCAAAGAATGCATGTCTCATCACCAAAAAACTAAAAAACTTTTCAAGGTAGTAATGAGGGACAGATTAGGATTGGTGTTTTTAAAAATGAGAGGACATTGTGATAATCAAAAAAATAATTCCTCATCCTTTGTTTTTTTTCTCTATTTCTCTTTGTATTCAAGGGTCTAAGAGTCAGTATTGAATGATTAATTATATGCCTTCTAGAAGATGGGAAGACTTGGGTTCAAGTCTCCCTTCTAATACATGTGGGCTATATGACCATCTTCATGTCACATAATATCTCAGTATCCTGGTCACTAGGGTTATATGTGTAGAGAAGGTGCTGACCTCTATTGGTATAAAGATTTCTCGTCTAGTGTTCCCTAAGCAATAAAATCATAAATTCAGTGTCATCTTATTCAATAGTGTAACAATTTACAACAGTATGGAGAGGTTATATCCAAAGTATTACCAAAAATGCAAGAAAGCAATGCAGTATTTTCTATATATTTGTAAAATTCCCAAGCATACCTAGCCTCAGTTTCTCTAAAATCCATTCCTTTTTGGCTTTTCCATGACAGTTTCAAAAACAATCACTTGCTTAGTATCAATTTTTTTTTACTGAAAATTTAACCAGTGTACCTACTCAGGATTATATCACCATCAGATGAGGTCATCTTTCTAAGTAGGAGTAAAGAAAGCTTTAAGGAGAGAACAACTACTAACTAAATAAAAGATTTATTGTTAGATATAATACTTCTTCATTTCTTTATTTTTACTTGTAATTTATGTTGATACTGAGTAACATTGACTAAACATCACCAAATACTTTATTCACATATTTATTGAGGATGGTAAAATTAAGAAGGAACTTTGTAATGAATTTATTAAAAATGCTTTCTTGGGAGCCAAGATGGCGAAGTAGAAAGACGCACATACACATAGCTCCGAACCCACAAACCACAGAACGGCTAGAGCGGACCAAGCCAGGGCGAATTCTGCACCCAGAGACCACGGAATATTGGAGCGAGGGAGATTTCTGTTCCAGAGAGCCCTGCAAACCTCTCGCGGGGGGTCCTTCGCGCCGTGGACTGGGCGCCAGGACGGGGAGCAGAGTGCAGCCCTGCCACGGCCACGACACCGTGAAGAAAAGATCCGAGAGGGCTACGGGGACGGGATCTCCAGCGGTCACGCGGGTCCTCCCACCCACAGAGGGACCTGCAAACCTCTCGCAAAAGGTTCGTCGCGCTGCGGACTCGGAGCCCAGCACGGACCTGCTGCGGCGGCCGTGGCTCCGAGAGGTACAGATCTGAGAAGGCTCCAGAGATGGGTTCTCCAGCGGCGGCACAAGCCACCCCAGGTGACTGACGGGGGTAGGTGAGAGAGTCTCTTTGGCCGGTCGAGAGGGGAGTGGGGTGCCCCCATGGCTCGGGCTCCCCCCCAGGAGATAGAAGCTGAGAGGCGGCTACAGACAGGGGCTCCCCAAACGGGCGGGAGCCTGGATCCATTGCGGAAGGTCTGTGCATAAACCCCCTGAGGGAACTGAGCCTGAAAGGCGGACCTGCCCCTGACCTCAGCACCTGAACTTAATTTAACACTGAATAGCAGCCCTGTCCCCGCCAAAAACCCTAAGGCGGGAAGCAGCATTTGAATATCAGTCCCCAAACGCTGGCTGGGAGGACCAGGAGGTGAGGTGGGTGTGAGGAGAACATTCAGAGGTCAGGCCACCGGTTGGAGAGAATGCCAAGAAAAGGGAAAAGAAATAAAACTATTGAAGGGTACTTTATCGGAGAAAAGACACTTCCTCCCTTCCTTTCTGATGGGGAGGAACAATGCTTGCCATCAGGCAAAGACACAGAAATCGAGGATTCTGTGTCCCAGCCCACCCAATGGGCTCGGGCCATGGAAGAGCTCAAGAGGAATTTTGAAAATCAAGTTAGAGTGGTGGAGGAAAGACTGGGAAGGGAAATGAGAGGGATGAGGGAGAAGCATGAAAAGCAGATCAGCTCCCTGCTAAAGGAGAACCAAAAAAATCTTGAAGAAATTGGCACCTTGAGAACTAGCCTAACTCAGCTGGCAAGGGAGGTGCAAGAGGCCAATGAGGAGAAGAATGCTGTCAAAAGCAGAATTGACCAAATGGAAAAGGAGATTCAAAAGCTCACTGAAGAAAATAGATCTTTCAAAACTGGAATGGTACAGATGGACGCTAAGGACTTTATGGGAAAGACAGATATCTCAGAACATACCGCGCAGATTCGAAAAATGGAAGATAATGTGAAATATCTTATTGGAAAAACAACTGACCTGGAAAATAGAATCAGGAGAGACAATGTAAAAATTCTGGGTCTACCTGAAAACTATGATCAAAAGAAGAGCCTAGACATCATCTTCCATGAAATTATCAAGGAAAACTGCCCTGAGATTCTAGAACCAGAAGGCAAAATAAATATTCAAGGAATCTGCAGAATGCCACATGAAAGACATCTAAAAAGAGAAACTCCTAGGAGCATTGTGGCCAAATTCCAGAATTCCCAGGTGAAAGAGAAAATATTGCAAGCAGCTAGAAAGAAACAATTCAAGTATTGTGGAAATACAATCAGGATAGCACAAGATCTGGCACCCTCTACATTGAGGGATAGAAGGGAATGGAATAGGATATTCCAGAAGTCAAAGGAACTAGGACTGAAGCCAAGAATCACCTACCCAGCAAAACTGAGTATAATACTTCAGGAGAAAAAATGGTCTTTCAATGAAATAGAGGACTTTCACATTTTCCTGATGAAAAGACCAGAGCTGGAAAGAAAATTTGACTTTCTAACACAAGAATGAAGAGAACCATGAAAAGGTGAACAGCAAAGAGAAGTCATAAGGGACTTACTAAAGTTGAACTGTTTACATTCCTACATGGAAAGACAATATTTGTAACTCTTGAAACATTTCAGTATCTGGGTAATGGGTGGGAGTACACACACACACACACATGCACACAAGCGCACATACATAGAGACAGAGTGCACAGAGTGAATTGAAGAGGATGGGATCATATATTAAAAAAAATGAAATCAAGCAGTGAGAGAGAAATATTGGGAGGAGAAAGGGAGAAGTTATATGGGGCAAATTATCTCTCATAAAAGAGGCAAGCAAAAGACTTATTAGTGGTGGGATAAAGAGGGGAGGCAAGAGAAAAACATGAGGTCTACTCTCATCACATTCCACTAAAGGAAAGAATATAATGCACACTCATTTTGATAGGAAAACCTATCTCATAATACAGGAAAGTGGGGGACAGGGGCACAAGCAGGGTGGGGGGGAGGATGGAGGGGAGGGCATGGGGAGGAGAATGCAATACGAGGCCGACACTCATGGGGAGGGAAAGGACCATAAGAAAATAGAAGTAAAGGGGGACAGGATAGGATGGAGGGAAATATAGTTAGTCCTATACAACACAACTAGTATGGAAATCATTTGCAAAACTAAACAGATATGGCCTATATTGAATTGCCTGTCTTCCAAGGGGAAGGGGTGGAGAGGGAGAGAGCTAAAGAAGTTGGAACTCAAAGTGTTAGGACCAAATGTAATGTTCTTACCACTGGGTAACAATAAATACAGGTTAAGGGGTCAAGAAAGCTATCTGGCCCTACAGGACAAAAGAGAAGACGGAGACAAGGGCAGGGAGGGAGGATAGAGGAGAGAGCAGATAGGTCACAGGGGCAATTAGAAAGCTCGGGTTTGGGGGGGGAGGGGATAAAAGGGGAGAAAATTTGTAACCCAAAATTGTGTGAAAATAAATGTTAAAAGTTAAATTAAAAAAAATGCTTTCTTATATTCTTGGCATTCTTTTGTTCTGGTTAGATATATAGTATAGATTAAAATGACTTCTTTATTAAAGAAAATGTGTTTAAGTTAACTATATTTTTGTTGTTCAGTCATTTACAGTTATCTCTGACTTTTTATCACCTAATTTGGGGTTTTCTTGGCAAAAATGCTAGGTTATTTGTCACTTACTTCTCCAGATCATTTTACAAGTGAGGAAACTGAGGCAAACAGGGTAAAGTAACCTGTCTAGGATTACACTACTAGTAAGTATCTGGGGCCAGATTTGAACTAAGGAAGATTAGTATGCCTGACTCCAGGAATGACATTCTATCCAATGCACAACCTAGCTGTCCAACTCTGTCTTCAGAAAAAATGAGATTTTTCCTACTTCTTTTTTACTTTTAACAATTTTTAAAATGTGTTTTAAAATGGTTACATATATACATGCATATACACACCCACATGTACACATATATGTATATATACATATGTAATATGCATGTATATGTATACACACTTCCTTTGCCTTTGATGAAATGAGAAAAAATAGTAAATTACATATATTTAAGTATAAAAATACTTAACCTTATTTATGACCTAGATGTTTCTTGTAAAGATTGCTTCTATGTATATTCATAGTAAATCCTCTGGAGTTGTCATGTTCTGCTAGGTCAATAATATGCTTTTTGAAACCTCCTTAAATATGTATTTACATGAGAGAATGCAATGTCTACAAAGAAGCAATTATAGTTAAGTAAGTCAATAATCCACATTTTGAAAATCTCAAGGCTTTTATATTCTAATGTTAGTGTGCAACCAGCAATTTTTGGTAAAGTTTGTTTCCCCCTTTCTAAAAAAGTTGACTTTGTTTACCCTGCACTTAAATTAGCAATGTAAAATCCATGGTTCAATAGGAGGAAGAGAAATCTAAAAATTAAAGGGCATAGTAAATGTCCCTGGACTATTTCCATGCTCTTGAGTATTCCACATGGTGGAATTTCCTTTAAGTTCTAAAAAAACATTGCCATGGAAACAACCTGTTGTCTCTAACACTGGACTACTATTGCTAAGTAATTTATTGCAAGAAGAGTATTAGTTATCACCATAAACTACTCTGACAATGAGCCAGGCACATAGTGAGTTATTAACAAATTACCTATCCCTTCTTCTGACTCTCATTTCCATCTCTCATCTCTCTCTGACTACATCTATTTCATTCATTCATTCTGTCTGTCTGTCTGTCTCTCTCTCTGTCTCTTTCTCTCTCTCACACACACACACACACACATTCACACACATATGTGTACTCATATAAGTCAGTGTTTTGTTGCTGTTTTTGCTTTGGTCCTTTCAATGCATGTTTTTGTTTTTGAAACTGAATATTCTTATTTCATTTAGCCTAGAAGGCTGGAAATATGGCAACCACTCATCATCCCAATCCCATTGCTGATTACCATAGAAGTTATGATCTTTTCTATTCCTGACACAGGCCAGTTTGAATTGCCTCAGGCAGCCTGATGGCCCCACTGCCCCTGAGAACTACAATATTCATGGTAGATTTAATGGCATTCAGTACTCTCCAATTCAAATTTTCCAAGCTCAAGTGATTTATATGCCTCCACCTCTTCAGTAGCAGGGATTACAGGCAGAAACCCAAATCTATAGGAGAACAAAAGAGGAAAAGCATGAGAGCACCTGCAAATAAAAGTAGCACTGCTGGCTTCAGTTGCCATCAGCACATCTGTATCACTAATATCCGGGGACAGCCATCTTTTCCTGTACTGCTTCTGGATAATGGGGTATCATTCAGATTAAAGAAGGAGAGCACAAGGAAAAAGATGCTATGGTGCCAATAGCAAAAACCTCCATATTACATACCTGTTATCTTCCATACATATCTTGCTAAAAATTACATTTTATAATCTGCTCAAGAAAGCAAAATTTTATGTCAACATTACACCATTAATTCATTCCTTGTCAAATTAAGAAGTATAAGTTCACACTCTGAATTATCGACCTGTGGTCTCTAAAGTGAAGCACTATTAATGAGATATGCAACACACTAAGGATACAACATCAAGTAGAAAAAATGAGAATCAATCAACCGATCTTTTTTTAAATGTTAAGAAACTCATATCAACAAGTATTTAGACTTTTAATTTTCTTTTCAATGATTTTATTTTGAATAAATTTCAGGCAAACCAGGCAGTTGCAGCAGTAAAATATATATATATATATATATATATATATATATATATATATATATATATATATATATATATATATATATATATATATATATATATATATATATATATATATATATGCCTGTATGTAGCATAAAGCTAATGAGTCAATAATGTACAATGGAAAGGCTCCTGCATTTAATTTCAGATGGCCTTGATTTCAATTCTCTCTTACCTATACTCCTGTGACCTTGGGCAACTCCATCTACAAAATGAGGGAGAGTCAATAGAGAATTTTAGAAGGATGGTGGAGTAGGTCAGAAAATTCTAAGCTCTCAGATTTGCCCCCACGAAAGAGTTAAAATAGCACCTTAGATAAAACAAAGTGTGGTGGAGATAAAGAAGAATAGGTGCACAAGCCTAGTCTTCCCGGGAAAATCTGAGAATATCAGAAGAAAAATACCAGAAAGTGGTTTGGTCATTATAAAGAGTAAAGACCTACAGGGAAGGTTCTTTTTTAACAAGAAGCTGCAAGACAATTAAACAACAAGAAGCAAGTCCTGGGGTTAGTTATTTGAGAGGTTGCCTTGGCCCCAGCCACAGGAACTTTTCTCCTGGGATAGTGAGGGGAGTTGTGTATTTAAGCCCAGAAGATTGAGGAAGCCTTTGCTGATCAGAATTGCCAAACCATAGAATGCTGTCATGGGAATATAGAAGACCAGAGTTCATATTCAGAGAAGGAAAAAGAAGAAACTCGCAAAGAGTAATATCAAATGTTCACCTGCCCAGAAAGAATTCATGGAAGACGTTAAAAATGACTTTAAAAATCATATGACAGAGATGGAGTAAAAACCTAAAAAATAATAATAATCTAAGAGAAACAAGAAGGTCATGAAAGGAAAGTCAACCAATTAGAAAAGGAGATTCAGAATCTTTTTTTTTTTTTGAATGGTTAACAAAAGGAGATTTATTTAACCCTAACTTAGCAAGAATACATTGGCATTTAGCTTCTATATCCATTGCACTTCTCATAACCATATGAAAATCCCTTTGGTAAGCAGGGTGGTCTTCAAATATCTATCAAGTTAAAGTGGTCCTAACTCCCTATAAGTGGAACGTTTTTGCTCTTACATGACTGGGGAGTTACTTCAAGGAAAGCAGAGGCCAGTCAGATCCTAGGGACAACTTGCTAGACTTTTTAAAAATTTATTTATTTATTTTTAGTTTTCAACTATAAATTCCACAAGATTTTGAGTTCCAAATTTTCTTCCCATCTCTCCCCTCCCTCCAACCCAAGATACCCTACATTCTGATTGAACATTCCCCCAATTTGCCCTCCCTTCTATCATACCCCTCCTTTCCCTTATCCCCATCTTCTCTTTTTTCTTGTAGGGCAAGGTGGATTTCTATACCCCATTGCATGTGCTTCTTATTTCATAGTTACATGCAAAAAAAAAAATACTCATCTTTCATTCCTAAAACTTTGAGTTCCAACTTCTCTCTTTTCCTCCCTCCCCACAAATGCCCACTGAGAAGGCGAGTAATTCAGTAAAGGCTATACATGTGTAGTTATGCAAAAGTCTTTCATAATAGTCATGTTGTGAAAGACTAATTATATTTTCCTCCATCCTATCCTGCCCCCCCATTTATTCTATTCTCTTTTGACCTTGATCTTCTCCAAAAGTGTTTACTTCTAATCTCTCCAACCTACCATTTGCCCTTCCTTCTATCACCTCCCACACAATCCACTTATCCCCTTCTCCCCTACTGTCCTGTAGATTTTCATACCAGATTGAGAGGGCATCTTATTACCCCCTTAAGGCAATAAACTTCACTTTTTCCCTGTCACCTCCCCCTTCTTCTCCTTCATTGAAAAAGTTTTTTCTTTTCTCTTTTATGCGAGATAATTTGCCACATTCAATTTCTCCCATTCTCCTGCCAATATATTCCTCTCTCACCCTTTAGTTTTATTTTTTTAGATATCCTTTCCTATTAAACTCACTCTATGCCCTCTCTGTACGTGTGTGTATACATACATATATATGTATATGTATATATATATGCATATATATACCTACATGTAGATATAATGTATATATATGTGTGTGTGGGGAGAGGGAGAGAGAGAGAGAGAGAGAGAGAGAGAGAGAGAGAGAGAGAGAGAGAGAGAGAGAGAGAGAGAGAGAGAGAGAGAGAGATGAGTCAAATTTGCAAGAATATAAGTCATTCCCCAATTGATAAATGGTCAAAGGATATGAACAGGCAGTTTCCAGAGGAAGAAATTAATGCTGTCTGTAGTCAAATAAAAAAAAAATCTCTAAATAGATACTGAATGGAGAGATGCAAATCAAAACAAGTCTGAGGTATCACATCACACTTATCAGATTGGTTAATATGACCAAACAATGAGATGGTAAATGTTGGAGAAGTTGTGGGGGAGTTGGAATACTAAATCATTATTCGTTGAGGTGTGAGTTGATCAAACTATTCTGTAGAGTCTTTTGGAACTATGCTCAAATATATATAAAAATATTAATACCCTTTCACCCAGGAATACTTCTTCTAGGGTTTTATTCAAAAGAGGTCATAAAAATGGGAAAAAGTCCCACATGCAAAAAAAGATTTATAACAGCTCTTTTTATGGTAGCCAAGAGCTGGAAATCGAGGGAATGCCCACCAATTGGGGAAAGTTGCAGTGTGTGAATGCAATGGAATACTATCATGCTATAAGAAATGATGATCAGACACACTTCAGAAAAATCTGAAAAAATTTACATGGTCTGATGCTGAGTGAAGTGAGCAGAACAAGGAGGACATTGTACAAAGCAACAGCCACAATGTGTGAGGACTGTGTATGATAGACATAGCCCTTCATAGCAATGTAAGAATCTAAAAGATCCCCAAATGACTCAATGCAAAATGACATCCATACTCAGAGAAAGAACTATGGAATCAGAACTCAGAATGAAGCCGACTTTTATTTTTTTGTTTTTATGTTTTGTATTGTTTTATTGTTTTCTCATGGTTTCTCCTATTCATTTTAATTCTTCCATGCAGCATGGTTAATGTGAAAATGTTTTTTTAATAGGAATGTATGTGTAGAATCCGTATAAGATTGCATGCTATTTTAGAGAGGGAGGGTGAGAAAATTTAAAATTTATAGATGTGATTATTGGAAACTAAAAACCAATTAATTAATGTTTCTGAAAAGAAATGACAAGCAAAATGATTTCATAAAAAACTGAGAGATTTATATGAACTGATGCAAAGTGAAATGAGCAAAACCAGTAGAATATTCTGCACAGCAACAGTAATATCATAAGTATTACCAACTGTGAAAGAATTAGCTACTCTGATTAATATAATGAGCCATGAAAATTCCAAAGGATCCATGATAAAAATGTAATCTACCTCCAGAGAGAGAATTGATGAATTCTGAATACACTTTGAAACAGATTTTTTTTACTTCATTTTTCTTGTTTTATTTTGTGTTTTATTTTGCAGCATGTTTATGGTGTAAATATATTTTGCATGACTTCACATTTGTAATTGATATAAAATGGCTTTTATTCTTAAGGAGAGGGTAGGGCATGAGGGAGAGAGAGAATTAGAAACCCAAAAACCTTAAAAATGATTGTTTGAAAAATAACACGCAATTGGGAAAAACTAATGAAGTAAACTAAATTATTTTTAAAGAAATAAAGAAACGGTTGGGATAAAGTGCCCTGAAATTCTAGAACCAGAGGGTAAAGGGGAAATGGAAAGAATCCACTGATCACCTCCTGAAAAAGATTGAAAAAGAAAACTCCTATGAATATTGTTGCCAAATTTCAGAGTTTCTTGGTGAAAATATTATAAGGAGCCAGAAATAAGCA
The DNA here is from genome assembly GCF_028372415.1 of Notamacropus eugenii. Classification (NCBI taxonomy): domain Eukaryota; kingdom Metazoa; phylum Chordata; class Mammalia; order Diprotodontia; family Macropodidae; genus Notamacropus; species Notamacropus eugenii. The sequence continues at coordinate 133,850,743 of NC_092873.1, read as the reverse complement.
ATTCAAGCATTGTGGAAATACAATGAGGATAACATAGGCTTCAGCAGCTTGTACACCAAGGTGTCAGAGAATTTGAATATGATATTCCAGATGTCAAAGGAGCTAGAATTTAAAAGAAGAATCACCTACCCAGTAAAACTGAGCATAATGCTTTGGAGGGAAAAGTGAAATTTCAATGAAATAGAGCACCTCCAAGCATTTTTGTTGAAAAGACCAGACCTGAATAGAAAAATTGACTTTCAAATACAAGAATCAAGAGAAACATGAGAAGGTAAAGAGAAAAGAAAAGCCATAAGGGACTCATTAAAACTGAACTGTTTGCATTCCTACATGGAAGGATGATATTTGTAACTTATGAGAACTTTCTCAGTATTACTATAGTTAGAAGGAATAGATAGATAGAGACATATACAGATACAGATAGATAAATATATCTATATCTATCTACATATCTCTCTATATATGTGTATGTATTATATACAATCTATCTATATTTGTATATCCACACACACTTATATACATATATGTGTGTAGATAGACAGACAGACAGACAGATAGATAGATAGATAGATAGATAGATAGATAGATAGACAGATAGACAGATAGACAGATAGACAGACAGACAGACAGACAGACAGACAGACAGACAGACAGACAGATAGACAGACAGACAGACAGATAGATAGATAGATAGATAGATAGATAGATAGATAGATAGACCTACAGACAGCAGGCACAGCATGAATTGAACATACCCCCAAAATAAAATTAAGTATTGAGAGGAATGTACTAGGAGAAAGAGAAAGAAAGATGTAGAATGAAATAAATAATCTTATATAAAAGAGGCGAAAAATGACTTTTATAATACAGATGAAGGGGAGGGGGCAGTGAGAGACAATAAGTGAGCCTTGCTCCCATTAGATTTGGCCTTAGCAGGGAATGACACACAATTATTTTGAATGTTAAAAATGTTTGTGCATGCTACTGGGAAATAAGTTGTACAAGAAATCGGGTTTAGAAATCTCTTTTGCTTACATGAAAATACAAGGGAGGAGATTGGGAGAAAGGGGTGATGGTAAGGAAAATTGGGGAAAGTGGGGATTGGGGTGCATACTCTCCTTGGATGGAAGGAGGGATAGATGGGAAGAAAATTTGGAATTCAAAATGTTGTCGAAGTGAATGTTGTAAACTTAAAATAAATAAAGCATAATAAAAAAATTTCTGAATCCTCCATCTCAAGGATAAAATAGTAAAAGCATTGAAATTAAAACAATTTAAATATGGTGGAGCCACAATATGAATCACACAAGACCTACCTGGCAGCAGAAACTTTAATGGATTGCAGTTCTTGGAACACAATATACTGAAGAGCAAAGGAACTTGGGCTCCAATAAAAAAAAAAAATGTCATACCCTGCAAAGTTAAGTTTTATGCTGAATGAAAAAATAAATGGACATTTGATAAATTCTCAGAATTTCAAAACTTCATTAAAAGAATTGTGACCTTAATGGAAAATTTGTCAAAAAAGAACCAAGAGAAATATTAGGTACATACCAAAGACTGATTATAATGGAGTCATAATGACAGGACTGTTTGCTTTTTATATATGTAAAATATATGGCTAAAATTTTTATTCATAATTGGTTAGCTCATAAGAAAGATGGGATGAAACTTACTAACATTTTAATTTAAAAAGTAAAACCATTTAAAACAGCTAAAAAGAGTAGTTATTTTATACAAATGAGGTACAAGAAGAAGAATTGATGCAGAGGAATTAAATGAGGGAGGAATGCTGGTAGTTCTGGTAACCTACTTTCAGCAGGAATGACTTAAGAAGGAACAATACATATATATTTAGAAGAATATAAAAATCTTCTAAATTCATTAGAAAAAAGCAGGAAGTGGGGAGAGTACAGGAGAGGGATTTTTAAAGAGGAGAATGAGGGAATAGGTAAAAGTGTTGCATAGAAAGGCTTTTAGATTTGTGGTGAATGGGAGGATACTGGAGGGATCTTTGAAGGGGTTAGGCAAGTACTAGGAGGGCAAGATGGTAGGTAGAAGTAAAGTAGAGGAAGGATAAGAAACAAAAGATATGTACACATATAAACAAAGATAAGGAGTAGAATATCTTTGGAAAAGTATGTATCTATATATGTAGACATACATATATATTTGTATGTATACATCTATAGGTATAGAGAAACATAACTAAACTTTATTGTAGCCTTCTGGGGAGGTGAGAGGACAGAAAAGACAACAAAGTGAAAAAGTACATAACAGAGAACAAATGAAAACTCACAAGGAAGAAAAGAAAAGATGGACAATTTTCAACATAATATTTATTATGTAACAAGCAAGCTTTCTTGAAATGAAAATTTATTGTTACATATTTTTAATCATCTCATGCTGTGCTAGGCACATGACATCTTTTTTCCCCTTTCTTTGTATTTGTAAGTGCAAATATTTAAACTTATGATTTTTGTTTATTTTCTCTATTCTGTATTCGCCCTTGAGTGTAAAGTAATTTTTTTTTTTAAAATGTGGGAGTTTCTAGGTTCTCTTCTGGCTCTAAAAACTATGTCCCTATGATAGACATTGAAAGGTTTACAACACAATATCAGATATGTCATTGTCCATTCTTTGGGGAAATTCTTAAGATCGCAAGATTTAGTGAAACTAAAAGCTAGCTAGTTTGTTACATTAGTCAAATAGTGATGTCATATTTCCCTTTTGCTTTGCTATCAGTCAAGATTCTTATCAGCACAATGTTTTGTAAAAGCTTTCTATAAAGTTTAAGTACTATCAGCAGCAGCAGCAGCATCTAGACTAAATATATCAGTTTTTCATATGGGCACCTCTTAATGAAGAAAAGCCCTTTATTAATTCAGATCAGGATTTTTTCAGTAGCTTATACTCTGAGTTTCCTAGATTACTGCTAGTGCTGCTACTGCTGCTGTTACTATTACCATCATTATGGCACAACCACCACTACCACAATAATGATGACAAGGATGACAGTAATAATTGATCACAAAGGATAGATACATAAAATCTCATAACTTCTTTTTTTTTACCCTATCAATATCCATTATAAGGAATTATATTTTTTTAACAGTAAGAGAACAGGGTAGTTATCCATATTCATAATTTCAAGGCTGAAAAGCCTATGAAATGGAAACATTTTTCTAATTGTTTTCATATAATTTATCTTAATCATAATTTATCTTAATCATAATTTTAGACATCTTTCTAAGGACTAAGCAGCATAGTAGAGAGAGTATTAGAACTGATGTCAGAATCAACCATTGAGTCAACTCCCATTATTTAATCACTAAGTACCAGACACTGTCAGTTCTTCAATAAACACTTTTTAAGCACTTACCATGTGCCAGATGCTATAATCCATACTAGGGATACAAAAGGAAAAAAAAAAGCAATATCTCTACTCTCAAGATTATATTATGTTGGGGAAGACTAAATGCTTGTGTATGAGTATGTGTGTGTATGTTCACATGCATGTACAGAATAAGTATATAGAGAACAATATAACTTAGTTCACATTCAGAAGTTAGAGATGGTACTATCAATTAAATAGATCTACAGAGGTCATGTAGAACATGATAACTGGGCCACTGTGCCTTGACAAAAGAGAGTGTATGAGTCATAAGGATGCATGAGGATATGAAGAGAGTGTACTTTCCAGGCAAGAGCAAGCAGGTCTTTAAGTGTAATATTCTAAACCTAGTTCAGCAATTTACTACTCTTAGGAAAGTCATTCACTAGCTCATCTTCAGTTTCTTAATTTGTAAAATACTAGGAGTAATATCTATGCTAACTTTTATTGTGTGATTGAAATATCAAAAGAGATGATAGTTTTTAAACCAGTATATAAACTTGAACATGATAGAAATGTAAAATTTTGCTCACTTTTCTCCCTGATGGGTAATTCAGATTTTTTTTCCTCTTTTCAATTCATCTGTATTTTTTTTCCTAGATCTCCATAGTCTTAGAAAAGAAAGGTGACAGATATACCCAGGGTAAACTTAAGATGGCATAAACCATGAGATTTCATTTGTGAGTCACAGGTTAGAAAATTCTTCTGTAAGGTAATGAAATTTCAATATTCTGTTAGATATCTACCTAACCAATGAGGTTTCTACTTTTATTTTTGTATGTTGTCATTATTTTTCAGATGTCCATGAATAGAATATCTTTTAAATGAGTTAACTGAACTTTGCAGAGAACTATATATGTAGGTTTCTTTGTAATAGATATTTTTACAATTGGCATTTTAATACTTTAATAACAAATGAACTTTAAGCCAATTACAATAATTTTGTATGGAGTGATGCTTTTATTTATGTAGAATCATGTTGTCATAGAAGGCATACTTTTGACTAGAATTCCTTTCTATTTAGCTCTTTTCCACATAAGCTGCCATTTGTAATCATTTTTACACTTGGCAGTTTTGCATCTTGCTGTGCCTGAGTGTCTTCATTCAGCCTTTCCCGGACTTTTTTCCAGAACAAAACTAATTCTTGCTCTACTTTAAATGCTTTCTCTCACACACATGTATGCATGTAAAAGGTAATATATCTGAATCTGAGCTTACAGACCGATGATCTAGGCACATTTGTCTGCCTCGTCCATTACACATGGGGGAGCACAGATCACTGCAGCAGGCACACTTAGCTGATGCTTTCCCATTTTCCTAATGCTGGGCTTTTAACTGACATCAGCACTGTGTGGCAAAATTTCTTCCAACCTCATTTAAACAGCTGCATATTGGAACAAACTTAAATGATGAATTTTACTATGTTAGTGAAGCATACGTTTGGAGATGCTTAAATTATCCAGGACAAAAGCCAATTTTCAATAAATCTATTCTTATTTAGATGTCTTTTTCCCAATTCTGATGGAGATTCGTGTGGGATCTGGGGACTTGTGGAAGAGCAACGAATAGGGCCATATAATGGATTCACATCATTTGCTGGAGGAGTCAGTGAGTATTTGCCTCAAAGTTACCAACTGCTCTATTCCACTTGCTTAGTGCTCAGTGAACTGAAAGTCCTCTTTGCAACACGTCTTATTCTCAAAGCGATGCTGATGCAACACTATCATTGTTTCTTTTTCATTGGTGTGCGTATTTTGTCTCTCTCTTACTCCCTCCTCCTCCTACTCCTCTCCCTCCTTCTCTCTCTCTCTCTCTCTCTCTCTCTCTCTCTCTCTCTCTCTCTCTCTCTCTCTCTCTCTCCCCTCCCTCTCTGTCTCTCCTCTCTTGTCCCCCCCCCTCACCATTTTCTTTGTGATCCAAAACTTGGAGGAGTGAGAATTTACTTTTTAACATACATCAAATCACAAAAAAGAATGCCATATAAAAGTACATTTTCTAATTTCGTAAGTAATTTTTTATAAGATCTCGTTTTTTCAGATGACTGTTATGGTTATTATTCTTCATTTCTCAATAAGCAATTTTTAATTAAGTAAAGAGATTAAAATTGATTTTATAAACAAAACTTTGAGTAATTTCCCTCTTCATGGCAGATACAGAGTTTACCAGCTTTTTAATTATTTTCCCTAGATTCTGTCTTTTAAAAAGTCATATTTGTGGGTCTCAGGAAGTGATTATTATAAAATACATCTTTAGAAGCTGGATGCACCATCTAGTGAAGTAAGTGAGCACGGGAAAAACTTATCACATGTAGAGGTAAGTTTCGTCTTATTCGTTTTCCTTTTAAGAGATTTGGTTCTACTGAGGATGAAATGTGCTGAGAAATAAAGTTTAGTTTCCAAATTTGTGACAATCTTATGGTTTCTTTTTTTTTTTTTGAAAAAAAAAATGTACTTGAAACATCCCAGGAAGTTACTTTGGTTAACATTTGCCAGGCCTAGAGGCCTGAGGGCTACCCGAGTCTTCTTACCTCTATCCCGAGGTCTTCGGTTGGCCAAACCGGATGCTCGTATGAGAGAAAGGACGTTCCAGAGTCGAACAAGGGTTGAGCTTTATTTCAGGGTCTAGTTACAAGTGCAGGGGAATTCTTCCTTAGGAGGGAGCAAAGAATCTCCCAAGGAGGCAAAGATCTTACAATAAGACATTGGAAGTAGAAGTATAAGTGGGGAGAGAGAAGAAAGAGGAAAAGCGGAGCCTTGTTGTCCTCACCACTCCGCGCCCCTCCGCCCAAGAGCACTTTCAGGCTTTCCTGATCCTACTTAAACCCTCCAGCAGCATAGTTTGCATCTGAATACTGTGCTGTTAGATAACAATAGTGTGCCCAGATCCGGGACAATCTCGAGGGCAGGGAGAGCTCTCTCCCATCATGTTTCTCACGGGAAGAGGCGAAAATACACCAGATAGCTCGGTTCACCTCGATTCCCAGTCGTTTCCTGGGGGGTCTCGTGAGAACTCTAAGATTTAGAAGTTCCCACCTTTACCCGCCCGAGACTGTCCACCTGGAATTGAGCTTCCATCCCCAACAAACATTCACTTATCCATTTTCTTCTTTTTTGCTAAGGTAATAAATCATAAATTTCTATTACCAACTTAAAATAGCTCTGGCACATAAAAAGTAATGACATTTTTTTTAAAAATTTTATAGAGTCTTTTGAAATCAGAAGCAAATCAGTCTAAGATAAACAATTTGGGCTATAAAAAACTTATTTTTTTGAATTACTTCAAAGTTGATTATTTTTCCTCAGAGTAAATGTGTTAAAATTAAAAAAAAACCCACAATTTAAATCACTATTCACCTAGTGATTTTATAAGGTGTTTCTTTTGACCAATTTATATTTAATCTTGCTAATTTTATTCATTTTAGCAAGATAATTGTGTTCAAATGAGTATAAAATACAGCAAAGGTATTTTTTAATCATTCTTCCTGTCTTAGTTTGTTACATGATTGTCAAATTGAGTATGCATTCATTAAGCTTATGAGAGAAAAATTCAAAATGTAGTTTGATATTTTTAACAAAATAATAGCTAAATGTTAGTGAATTTTTTATCTTCCTTTAACAAATTCTTTGGGGGAAATAATCTATCTTCACTTAAATTGAATGAGTTGTGGATTTTTCGTTTGTTTATTTTACCATAATATGTTCTACATAGCATCATGACTTAAAGCTATCATGGATGATAAGAAACTTAAATTGCACTAAGAAATTAAGCTTAAAATGATGTCATCACATTAGAGAACATAGCACCATGTAACTAAATGGAAAACATCAAATGTTACTATTTGGGATGCCATATCAGTTTTACAAAGGGTTTCTTTTACACCTCAAAAGATGGTGATTTCACTTGTATAAGGATTCCCTTCAATTTTCCTTAATGAAACATTTCACATATTTCTATGAATTCCTGGGGGGAAAAAAACCATAAACACAATCACAAACACCTAGTAGTCAGTATCTTGGTGACTAGACTCTAAAAATAGTTCCAAATAGTTCCAAAAATAATTTTCCAGTACATAGTTACCTTCCAAACCCCCTATTAAACTGGTACAGCTTTTGAGAGAAGAAGCTCACCTTGATGAGGACTTCAAAAAGGAAAACCTATATGAAGTGGTATTTATTTCAACTCCTATTGATTTTGTTTTCTTTCACATATTGATTGTTGTTTGTGTGAATGTTTAAAAAAAAGTGTAACCAATTTTGATTAATCATCCAATAATTATCTCATCAAACGTTCACTCATTTCTTGTCATGTGGCAGGTATTACACTATGTACTCTCAGATACAGGTGTAAAAATGCATTATTTCCTTCCATCAAGTAGATTATTTTACATTTGGAAGAAACAACACAGAGTATATGCACATAAACAAGTCTTTGATAGGGAGATACAAAATATATAAAAAAGGGAATACAAGATAATTTTAACATAGGAAGTAAAAGCTTCTAGAAGACTCAAGAAAGAAAGGCACATGTGAGCTCAGATTGATGGAAACTAGAGTTTTCAAGACATGGATGTGTTTGTTTCTGCAAAAGAAATGCTAAAATTGGAAAGATGCAGAAATTAACATAGTCTCTGCACTAGGATTTAAGGCAGAGTCATAAGGGAAAAAAAGAGGTGAATAGAAAGGAGTACATTTCAGGTAAAAGGGATTGATATCCCATGTAAAATATAGAAATGGGAGATGCAGTGACTGTTTGTGAAACTGTAAGTGGACAAACTTGACTGGAATGCATAGTAACTGAAAGACAATAATGTATAATAAAGTAGAAAAAGGAGGTTATAATTGAATTATGAAGGGATTTAAATGCCAAATTGAGAGGTTTGTTATTTATTATGGAGACAATAGGGAATCAAGGGAGCTTTTGAACAGGGAGATGATATGCCCCAGGGGTTAGGGAAATAACTTTAACATTTGTAAGGAAGATGGTTTAGAGAAGAGAGGCACTCAGAGTAGAGAGAGGGATGTTTTGGTAGAATCATTAAGATGTAACAACTGGTTAAGTAAAACGGAAGGCCATGAAGCAACATCAAGATTCAAAATTGAGAATGAGTAGCTAAATGATTAGTGCTGCCCTCATAAGAAAATGTATAACTAGCCTAGATGTACTTGAGTTAAGGACTTATCTAGCAGAAAAGAACATACCTTTGGATATGAATTTAATGATAACAGTGCTATATAGAAATGACAGTAAGTCTAACCTCACTCTTTCCAGTGACTAAGGTTTAATAAAAGAGATTAGGACACCTGTTGGGTATTTTTGGGGTGGTATATCTATTGTTGTTTTATCTTTGAGGTAAATATCCCTGGGTAGGAGAGAGCAGGCAGACATCTGGGTGATACAGTGGATAGAGGTATCAGTCTGAATTCAGGCAGACTTATCTCCTTGAGTTCAAATCTGACTTTCAGACACTTACTGTGTGACCCTGGGCAAGTCTTCTAAATCTGCCTCAGATCCTTATCAGTAAAATAAACTGAAGAAGGAAATGGGAACACACTATTTCTTTGTAAAGAAAACACTCAAAAGGTATCGCAAAGAGTCAGACATAACTGAAACTAGTGAACAACAATAGTATTAGAAGGGGGAAAAAGGAAGGGAAAGAGGGAGGGAGAGAGGGACAGAGACACAGAGACACAGACACAAAGAGAGAAAGTCATTTTCCTTCCTTCCTCCCCCCTTCCTTCCACTTTCAATTAATGTTTACATGGTCAGTTTGGTGTAGTGAACTGAGAACCAGTCTAGAAGGCATTATGACCTTTGTGAAATACGGTGTCTAACACTGTTACCCTGGATCCTGGGAACTTACTCTCACTTGCCCATCCAGGTAATTGTCTAAAAATATACATTGCAGAGCAGGTGTTGATCTTATTTGGAAAAATGTTTTCCTATTTTGAAGTTCCTACACCAATGAAATCACAGTTTTCCAGTCTTAATTCCCCCCTCCAAAAAAAAAAAAAAAGATACATATTAAAACTATTAGTTCATGAGAAACATATAGCTTAGGAGAATCAATGATAATGTCAGTGAGAAGTCATAGGTTATTATATAAACTAAAAACATTTAATCTACACTACATATTCATAATTAAGAACAGACTCAATAAACCAACTAAGCCAGAGATGTAAACAAACTTTATTGCCCTTTAAAAAAGCATTTAGTATCTGAAGACACCATTCACTGATATAATCATCTTTGTTTTCTTAATGTAAGGAGATAATTGCAAAACAGAAAATGCAAATATTCAATATTCATGAGATGGGATTCTTTTCACAAACAATCTAGCAAAATGTATGGTTTTGCTATGGAGAAGCCAATTTAAGGAAAATCTACCTTGGCCCAAGGTTATTCAAAAATCTTTGCGACTAAATTTCCTGCCATATGATTCATATAATGCTTTTAGTAATCTGGAGATGAAACAACTTAGAAGAATCATTCCAGGTGCATGTAAATGACTGAAAATACAGAGTAAATAATGCATTTGGGTTATGTAGCTTTCATTAACAGATGAGAGTGTTATTTTAAATTTGACATAGTGGTATGTTATTTGATTTTTTTTCTATTTCAGTAAATTTTAAAACATTACTTTGTTTTAGAACTAGTAAGTCAATATGTGACATAGGATAGTAATTTTGTGATGCTATCCCCCAAATATATTTGCAATAAAATAATATAAAATGGCAACAGAAGAATACAAATTTAAAAAAGAGTAATCCCTTGCCTAATGCCTGACAAGTGTGCTGTTCTTCAATCTAAAGTAACACTAATGACCTATCATTATTCAGACACATGCTTTGTGCAAATTTTCCAAGGATAAGGGTAAACTTAATTCTTGCCTAGTTTCCATTATGATCAATAATAATCATTTGAGAGAAAGCTGGTATAAGTCAGAGGTACAATTTATGGCCTTAGGACAGAGTTCTTCTTGGTATGAAGCTAACTGGCTTCCCATGGAGACTGAGCCTAAATCTTAGATTCATTAGCTCCATACTCCAATCAACTGAATTAACTGGTTCAGACATGTCAAATAAGAACAAGTGTCATACAATTTTATAAAAAATGCTTATAAAAATGAAACACAAAAATGATTGACATTGTACCTAGTTATGATATCATTAAATTTCCTTTGTCCTAGAACCGTATGTTTCAAATGCTGAAATCAACAAGCCAAGTTATCAAGTAATTTTAAAGTTAAAATTATATATATCAACTCAAGGTCAAATAATCTCAATTTTTCATCCTAGTACAGGTAAACGGTGACCCATTTTTGGTTGTTTGGACTTATAATTTCATCATCAATTTCATATGAAATTATGTTAGAAACTGTTGTATACCTGCAGTTGAAACTGCAAAGCATTGTTATGGAAGGATTGTTTCAAAGGATTCTATCTACAATAAGTCTTCCCATTTGTAAAATGAGATTGAATTAGATGACTAATCTTTCCAAATCTATAATCTTATAAGAAGTTCCAGATGTTTTAAACTGACCTGATCATGCTAATCTTTTCAAGATATATGCAATACAGAAGCATTCAAATCCTGAAAGAACCACTTGACTGATCAGGGTATAGGGTGTGTCCAGGGAAGAATAGCAGCTCTGGTGTAAGGGTTGCTAAGTCTTTTCTCAGGGCTGCTTTCCACCTTTGGTGGCCATCTGATTCATGCAATTCTTATCTGTGGCTTCAAGAAGCTGTAGTACCCATAGAAATCACACCAAGTAGACTGCTGGCAAAAGGACTGAACCAAGTTGAGGGTTACTGAAAAGTTTCAAACCCCGCAGTGAATTAAGGGATGACCACTCCAAACAAGTGAAGACTTCCCCTAGCAAAACATTCAGATGAGTACAATTTGTTCCATCAGCCATGACCATGGCTGAAACAAGGTCTAAGGAGTACTTAGACCTGGTTTAGACATCAAAGATGCCAAGGTCATCTACTTCATCCTAAGCCATCACCACAAGACTTTTTCCTGCCACTGGACTTCAATGACTTTGAAAGAATTCATGCAACTCTGCTTCACTTTAATCCAATTTATGCACCTCAAAGTCCTGTGGCAACAGGGAAGTGATGGAACAGCAGGTGTGGAAGTGGTGAGAGCTGTAGTCATAATCCTATACACAAGTACCCCAGGCCATAGGTTGATCTTCTTATGGATTGAAGCAGCAGCAGAACTTGGCTGCCCTCTGGGTGAGCAATGGGCTTTTTTTTTTTTTTTTTTTTTTTAAGGAGAAGTCTTTTTTAAAGGATTGCACTGCTTACCACCTGGCATGAAGAAAAGCCAAGAAAAAGTGCCCTAAAAATTGTCTCCTTCATCCTCACTTATTTACTGAAGCTGGCTGGGATCCCATTCTCTGGTTGAAACACACAAACACACACACAGACACACAAATGTACACAAATGTGTGAAAAGGGGATTTCACTCACCACTGGTACATGAAATGTATACATACTTATGGAAAACATGAAATCTAGTAGGCCTGAAAGATTAACAGCTCCTGTTGAGAGAAAATTCAAATCCATATAGCAATCCTGATTAAAACAAGTCTGGCAAATGAAGGCCAGTTTACTGAATCAAAGCTTGATACACGTTTTCCTGGAGTATCCACAATGAAGGAGAGAATTATGAAGCTGGCATAGGTTTTGCGATCAAACTAATGTAGTCAACAAGCTTGTATGTTTCCCCAAAGAGTGAATGAAAGACTCAAGACAATCTAATTGTCACTTCCAGGAAAACATCATAACCTGCTAAATTAAAAACTAGAACTCCACAAAATTTACCAGAAAGATGAGGTCTGAAGTTTTATACTTATTGATTGATATTTAATATAGTAAAATAAAATATCATTTTAAATGAAATAGAAATGTGTAACCTCAAATTGCTAAAAGAAATATTTTATAAATATGTAGCAATTATTTTCAACTATTTTTAGTAACTTGAACTTCATTATGTAGCCAAGATTTCATTAGGAAGCTGCGCAATAAAGGAGAATATTTTAAAAATCATATAGAATTTGTCTAAACTACTTGAAAACTTTATTCCCTTAAGTAGTGTAAATATGCCATGTATTTTTGTTGACAGTATAAATTTCCTTTCTGACCGTACTCTCACAAGTTTTGAAAAGACAAAGTTAGCCTTACTTCTTACTAAATCTCAATTCAGTAGATGCTACATTAATGAGGTTTCACTTTTATTCATTATTTATCTAATACAGTTTTACATAATTCAGTGGGATAGCCACTAGCCATCATTTTGTTTTGCTTCAATACATTCTGAATGGCCATAAGGCATTTCTTGACCAATTCTTAGTGGGTAAATTTCTCAGCTGCCTTTAGGTGTGGAGGTTGTAGTGGGAATGATAGCAAAGAAACAACCAACAAAAAGGTCTCCTTTATTAGTACCACCTCTTGGATTCAAATAATTAGCAGCATATTTTAAAGTGTTGAATCTCCAGTCAGATTACTTAGATTCATATCCTTCACTTTAGATGTATGATCTTAAGCAAATTAATTTCCCTCTCACAGCCTCAGTTTCCTAATCTACAAAATTAATGTGTGGGACTAAATGATTTACAAGGCCCCTTTCAGCTTGAAGTTCTAAGATCTTTTATCATTTTGTAACTTAAAAATAATATCTCTGTTTTTCACCTAAAAAATATGACTGGCATCTGGTATTGACTTTACCATTGATTGTGAACTTAAGAAAGGAATTTTAACCTCTCAGAGCTTCAATTTCCTTTTCCACAAAATGGGCTACTTACACTCTCTTTCTCACCAGGCTATAATGACTTCCAAATATGTAACAATAGACCATAAAATATTACGTCAGCTAGATGACCATCAACCTTCAAAGTGCTGATTTGTGGGAAAATTAAAGACAGCATTGCTTTCAAAATTTAAACACTAAAATAATAATATACTAATATATATGTAAATGTGCATAATATATACACACGTACATATATGTGTGTATATGTATACACATATACATACATGCATATGCAAATATATCATTACATATACATATATATGCATCTTAAAATACTATATTTAAGAAATAAGAACAACAGCAGGAAAAAAGTTTGTTAAGCTTGAATTGAAGAAGTAGTGTATATTGTATATCTAGATACTCTCATGAAATAATTATACACACGCTTGCATGCATGAACACACATGATTTAAAAACAGTCTAAGGAAATGGAAAGTTTACCTTAATTATTAATTCTCTCTTGTCCAGTTAGGACTTTGGTATGAATAATTCACTGTGGAAAATGAAACCTTAGTGAATGATGAAGGATCCATGCAAATAAAGTTTTGTCAATGTGACTGGAGACAATGGAAGAATACTTTTGTTGTTCAACTATTTAGTCTTGCCTTTCTTTTTGTGACCTCATTTGTGGTTTTCTTAGAAAAGACATTGAAGTGGCTTACCATTTCCTTACTGTAGCACCAATGTGATATACACAGTGCCTATGGTGGCCATGAATATCCTGGTGTGATTCTGAATCTTGAAATATGACAGACTCTCCACATGGAAAATAGAACCAAAACATTTATTCTGACACCAGAAAGCTAAATCCATCTTAGTAACAGAAATCTGTGCACAATAACAATGTAGAGAACAACACCATCCCCCTGCTAGGTTTCCTTCAGACAAGGTCCCTTAAACAAATCACAGATAGGCTTCCCTTTAATAAATCACAAGCAGACTTCCCTTAAACAAAATGCCTTTCTCACATTCACAGCCATTGCGGGATTGCCTGCATTCTTCAGTTCTGACTGCTCTCCAATTTCATCTCAGCTGTGCTCTAGCTCTGCCTCTTCCTGTTTCACCCATTCAGCAACTCCTCCCACCATAGGCTCTATATGATTCAGACTCATGTGACTCAGGTTTCAGTGTGACCCAGGCAGGTCACACGGGTCTATTAATAAATATGAAAGATCTCCCCATGTAAATTGCCATTACATGCTGCCCCAAGATCTCTTGTATTCGTTACCTATGTTAGTGGTACAAATGGTATCAACAGACCTTTAACAGGGATAACAGAAAATAACCTTATAAAACAATACCTTAGGCAACTAGTGTCTGCAGAACTTTACAACAATATAACAGGGAACACACAAAATAAGCATTTAAAATAATATCTTAGAGTGGAGCTTGAGGACCCCATCAGTCACCACTTGAATGAATGGTTCCCAAAATCTTGGGGTAAGGGGCAAGGGTTTCTTCTTCCATAGCTACTACCTGCTGAGTTAGGATGTAGAGCTGTCCTTGAACCAAGAGATCCCAAACAAGGAGTCAGTTCTTCAGCTGTTATCAGTAGCTTTGTCAATGCCAAGTCCAGGGGTGACACAGCACATTGCATAGGGGCTGACATCCAGCTAAAGTGATCAGGCATCTGCAGGTGGAGGGTATTAAGCCTGCAGAAGACAAATTTGACAAAGAAAATGAACAGACAAAAAGCTAAAAAGAAACAAGGACACAGTAACCAGAAGCAAGATAGATATAGGGTCAGTAATGCTTCTGGAGTCCATGAAGTTACTATTACAGTCTTATTCACTATTATTTACTTTTTTCCAACTTACAGTACTGGATCATCATTCTGGCTAGAGGTACACCTTCTTTATTCTGAGTTGGGGTCTCTCCAACCTCTCATTTTCCCTGTGGGTGTTCTGAACCTGGATATAATATTTCAGAAGGATATGTAGGGGTAGTCCCCACTTCCCTGATCAGTCTAAAATCAAACTTCTTTCCTCAATATATTTTAAATAGTTCACTTCTTGGAATGTCTTCTATTCTTCCAAAATCTATGCCTGTTCTTTCTTGATAATCTATCCTGACTTAGAAACCACTGTCTATTTACTCTTCTCTCAAGGAAATTTATGTTTTTCACTGATTCTCAGCATTCAAGATACTAACAATTATCCCATCCTTAACCAACTCAAAATATCTGTGACCTCCTGCTGAGTAAAATCCTTAATTACCTCCCCAAACACTGTATGGTCTCCTTGATTCTCCTGTTGTACTTCTACCTGAGAAGCTGCACATGCATCCTTTCTCTTGTTACTTTTTTGCTTCTTTTTCTGAGCTAAACTACCAATACCTTTTCCTAGCATCTAAAACCCTTTAGAAAAGGACAGTTTGAATTCTGCAGGATAAAAAGCTTCTCCTGCAAGCCAGCCAACTCCCTTTCCATCTCAGTCTTCTCCTCCAGCAGTTTATTTCTGTTTTTACATATAATTCGACAGCTTGTGCCCAAGTCCCACCCTAAGATGTTGTTTTATGTGCTTATTTATGTGATCCATGTTATATTGTCGTAAAATTCTTTTGATGCCAGTTGCCTAAGATATTGTTTATATGCTTATTTTCTATTATCCTCATTGAAGTTCTGTTGAAAGCAGTTGCCCCATTTACCTATGTAATGGATAAGAAAGATCTTGGGGTCAAGTGTATTGATAATATATTTTTTCTTATTGTTAATGTAATTTCCTTTCCTAATAGAAAGATATTTCCCACACATTAACAGGCCCATGTGAACTGCCTGGGTCACATGGAAGCCTGAGTCATATGATTGTGAGTCACATGGAGCCTGTGGTGGTAGGAACTTGCTGAATGGGTAGAACAGGAAGGATGGAACAGGAAGAGGTGGAGGTAGAACCGAGCTGAGAAAAAATTAGAGAGAGCAGTCAGAGCTAGGAAGGATATATGTTGCTGGCTAGTATGAGTGAATGTGACTGTGATTTTGTTTAATGAAGCCTGCTTGTGATTTGTTTAATGGATCTAGTTTGTGGGAACCCTAGCAGGGGAAAAGCTTGGGGATGGTGTTGTTCTCAGTATTGTTATTGTGTATAGATTTTTGTTGCCATGATGGACTTGGTTTTCTGGTGTCTTAATAAATGGTTTCTTTCTGTCTTCCATGTGGAGAGCCTGTTGTATTTTACAATTCAGAATTGCACTGGAATGTTTGTGGCCACAGTAGGAGCTGTGAATATCTCACTGGCACTGATGAGAAAACTGAGGCAAACAGGGTTAAGTGACGTGTCCAAGATCACATAGCTATTAATTTTCTGTGGCAAGATTTGAACTCATGAGAATGAGTCTTTCTGATCTGAGGTCTGACATTCTATCCAGTGTAGGACCTAGTTGCCCTGGGTGATTACTAGGAGACTACTTGAGACTACTCAGCACACTATACAAAATCATGGTGCCAGAGAACCACTCTGGTTCATGGTAGGGCCTGTTTAAGAAGGATTTATGCCTATAATTTCTTTGTATTACCTTGCGGCTATCTTACTTTAAGCAGGCATACTGTGACCCAAAAGAGTAACACCAGGATTATAGGCTGACTGATGAGAATAACCTTTCTATTGTCCCCTAAAGGCATAGTAAGAGAACATACTAGCCTGGATGTTAGTATGCCATCTTGAAAAAGAATCTATTTTCATATTTAATTGTCTACACATTATAGGAAATATTACCATAACCATGACCACTGGGTGGAAAATTTAGTCAATGTAATTTATTCCACGTAATACAGTACTCTCCTCCTCCCTGCTTAAGGTTTTTAAAAATTCACTGTGTAAAAAAAAAGAAAACATAGTGTCTACTAAAATATATAGATAAAAGTGCAAAAGCATGAAACCATAGAGCAAGACCCTGTAGATCATCCATTCCTACTTCTACCCTTCAGGCAATGTCACAGCTGATCTACTCAAAACAGAAACATAAATGGATTCCTAAGATGTACAAGGTAAGACACTAGATTACAGGCATATGAAAGGAGATCTTAATTTTGGAGGCAGAGCCTAGACATAGAATGCAAATAAGTGTCAGATGAGAAGAAATCAAGGCTATTGGATTCCAGAAGCCAGTACAAGTGAATCAGTTTTGAAAAGTTTCAAGTCACTAATTAATTTTTGCATTATTATAGTGTGGGTACAAGTTCTGAAAAAATGTGGTACACACCAAATTTGCATCTTTTCAGCAAACCATTTATTTAAAAAAATTCTTTTAAGGAGCATTCTAAGTCTTTTTTATGTTCCCCTTGTTACTCTAGAAATGAGATTTTACTAACTAATGTCAGTGTCTTGGAAACAATCTGCTTGGACATATTCAATAGAATTGAATTAATTGAATTTGATTTACTCTATAGTTATAATACTCACTATAAATTGTTTCAACAAAGGAATCAGTGACATAGACAATCTCATCAGGTATATAATAACTCATTCAGTTACATGACAATTTCCTAAACTCAGTCATTCACATATAACTATACACTAAAGGTAGGGAAGGATAAGGAGGGAAAAAGGCATGCTGCACTACATATTTGCCTTTCTGTTCAAAAGGATACCCAAAGTCTTTGAAATTATCTAATATAAGGATACATTGAAGGGTTTGAGTGTGTTTAGCTTGGGGGAAAATTATTTTTAGGGGTGATGACAAATGTCTTAAGTATGTCAAGTAAAAGAATAATTAGACTTGTTCTGTTTCCCATCCCCCACCCTCAAGGGCAGAGTTAAGAGCTGTGAGTGGAAATTCAAAAGAAATGAAATTAAACTTGTACTAAAAGTAGATTGACCTTTTTTGGGAAGTTTTGATTGTCTCTTCAATAGGCACCTTCAAGAAAACATAAATGACTATTTGAACTGTATATTACAAATGGAGTTTTAATTCTTCAGAAGGGTGGCTAGGATGAAGCACAATATGACCTTTTTGATTCTCTTAAATTCTGAGATTCAGCAATGTATAGAATCATGGATTTAGAGCTGGAAAGGACCTTTGAGGTCCAATTTAAGTTACAAAGAAGTCCTGATAAATTATTATAAATTGAACAATTATAATAACAGTAATGATAACAATATTATGACAAATGTGCCAATGAGGGGTATACAAGAACTTTGTAAGGTAGTCTATTCTATATTTAGATAGTTTAAATTGCTAGAAAGTTGTTGTTTTTTCTTAATGCCAATCTTAAATGCACCTTTTGGAACTTTGACACATTACTACTAATTCTTCCCTTTGGGGCCAAATTAAATAAGTTTAATCCATCTTTCTCTTGGCAATACTTCACATAATTGAATAATATATCCACCCCATGATCTACTTTCCTCCAGCTGAAAAAGCCCTATATTTGTATGACTGAGACACAAGGCCTTTTCACATCTTGTATGCCCTTGCATAAATACTTTCCAGATTGTAAAAAAATAAAAATAAAAATAGACCTTGTCACCTAAAACTACTTGTGGATGCTAATGGATTTGGAAGGAAAAATCATGCATGGAAACCATTATAAGCCATTCCGTTTTGAGGCACATCTAATTGTTGGGCAATTTGTATTTTCTGGGCATCAATTTTAATACAAGGATTTGGTTTAAGGAAAAAAAAATAGAACATTTAAAATGCAGCTACTCAAAAATGGAAAGGACTTCTTCAGAAGTAATGAGCTCCCCTCCCTTTTTTTTGGACTTTCCGAACAAATAATCCTCAGAAATGTAAGTAAATAATTATCTACCATCTAGTTCACTAAAAGAATGAGGAATTATGTGTGCATCTGTATGCTTTTAAGTATACTTAAACATATGCAAATATTAATATGGTTTCATTGATTTCAATGATCCATTCTACAATACCAGTTGAAATCCATCCACTCCTTCTCTGCTTATGCAGTCCTCCTCCAGTTTCTCTAAGAAATTTACCAAAGGGCCCTATCCAACATATTAGATAGCTTCCTCTCATTCTCTTAACAATGAAAGAATTCTTGTGGAATACAGAAGTTATCTATTGGTTTGATATCTATTGGTTTACTCTTACACAGGGTCATCTCTTCTTTTTGAATAATGCATTTCCTTGATGTCATCCTTCACTCCAAGTGTTCTTTGTGACCTTTATTTTTTGTTTTGTACTGTGACCTGTAATCCTCAGTGAGTGACTTTGCATCATCCTCTGAGGAATAATTTTTAATTCATGAGAAATTATAGTTCCATGACTCACAACTACAGAACAATACAAGTAGAATGTTAAAATTTTTAGAGGACTTTAATTTGAAGTCAATAAAACAATTAGTGATTTCCCAAAGGTAATCTAAAATGTACTACTCTTTACCTGTTAATTTTGAGTGAAATATATCCTGAATATTCAATATATACCTACCAATGAATGAGCTCAATAGATTTGGCATCAATTGATTGTCTTCCTCTAGGATATATTAAAGATATATATATATATATATATATGTATATATATATACCCATATGAGTTGAAAAAAATTAAAAAAAAAAGATCTGTACATAAAATATAGAGAGAGTGTAAGTGCAAAATGATAGGGGACAGTACCACCAGCAGAAGAAGGAACAGAAAAGAGCTCTGTCATGAGGCAATATTTGCACTGAGTTTCTAAAACAACTAGGAAACCTAGGAGGTGAGCTAAGAAGGAAGAATACTTCATGCACTGGGAGAGTCAGTTCAAAAATGTGGAATTGGAAGGAGTGTCATATGCAAGTAACAGTAAATAGGACAGTATTACTGAATCAGACTGAATACAGTGAAGGGAGTAACAGTAAAGACACTGTACAAGTAGGGTGGGTTCAAGCTGAGAAGGACTGTGGACTGTTTAATTACTGTCAACAATCCAGGTTCACCTCCATGAAAGAATAAAATATTAGATCAATCTTTATGCCTCACATAACCTAGAGAAATTGAAGTAATGATGAATGTAATGTAATGAAGTAATGATCCAACTTTACCTTCATGTAAATCCTCATTAAGTGTTCATTGTTAGATAAAATTTACAATTTTCTTTTTTTATTGAAATGTTCATTATTTTTCTTTCTTATGGCAGTTAAAAGGTATGATTATTGTCTTAAATCAGTGGTTTGTTTTATTAAAACACTCAACTAAAATTCAGTATATTTCATTTTACTTTTATCTGTTTATTTTAGTTTCTTTGTCATTACAATTATATTTTAATAAATATGGCTATGGTTTCAAAAAAATACAAAAGAGGGAAAGTTTTGTCTTCAACTTTAACTGCCGTACAATGTTAATGGTACCCCAAATCTGAATAATCAGGCATTATCACATTAATTTTGTAAAGCATCAGAAAATTTTAGTGGAGAATCAATGTAACTTTATCCATTAGGGTCTTTAATAAGCATTAAATTGAAGTGGGAAATGGTAAGATAAACATTAATTCAGACTTTCTCATACTTTGACTTCACAGAGTGCTCTTAGGCCTCATTAGTTTCCTCTGGAAAGAATTTTCTAAGGCCCCTCTAAACCCTCTGAGATTGTTTTCACTAACAAACATATAATATGATTATGTTTCATAAATGTCTTTAAAAGGACTTCTATGTAGAGATGCAGAAACAGCAGAACCAACTCTGAAGTTAGAAATTTTGAAAACAGGTGGAGTCAAGATGGCAGAGTAACAGCACAGACTTGCTAGTGCTCTGTCCCCAAACACAGGCAAATACCTGTGAAAAATAACTCTAAACACATTCTGGAGCTGCAGAACCCACAGCATGATTCAGTGAATCAAATCTCCAGCTCAATACATCCTGGGAACTGGCTATTGTGCCATGCTGGGAGAAGATCACAGTCCAGTGTGGACTATGCCAGCAAAGCCTGGACCTGAACAGGGCTTGGGGGACTGAATCTCAGGTACCTGTGGTGATTTTCAGACTTTCCAACACCAAATGAGGAAATTTTGGAAAGTCAATGGAAAAAAACTATGGGACAGGTGTGAGAGAGCAGCATGGTTGAGACCCAGCCCCAGGGTGTTGGAGGGGGAAGAACAGACTGAGGAAGAAGCATCAGAGACAGGGGCAGTGGTAGCAACTCTTTCTGGAGGTCTAGTCCCCAAAAATCTGTAAGTCCACCCACTACCCATACTTGCAGCAAAAAACTACTTTGATAAAGAGGTCAAAAGTCAAGTAAAGAACTGGGAACATGACAAGGACGATCAAAGTATACAAACAGAAGACAACAAAGTCAAAGCTCCTATATCCAAAGCCTCCAAGGAAAATATGAATTGGTCTCAGGCCATGGAAGAGATGAAAAAGGATTTAAAAAATCAAGTAAGAGAAGTAGAGCAAAAATTGGGAAGAGAAGCAAGAATGATGCAAGAAAATTATTAAAAACAAGTCAACTGCTTACTAAAGGAGATGTAAAAACATACTGAAGAAAATATCACTGTGAAAAATAAACTAACTCAAATGGCAAAAGAGGACCAAAAAAAAAAAAAAAAAACAATGAAGAGAAAAATGTCCTAAAAAGAAGAATTGGCCAGATGGAAAAGAATATTGAAATACTCACAGAAGAAAATAATTCCTTCAAGATTACAATGGAGCACATGGAAGCTAATGACTTTAAGAAAAATCAAGAAATTATGAAAGAAAGACTGAGGAAAGAAAAAAGTTGCAAATTGTGTGAAATATATCCTTGGTAAAACAACCGACGTGGAAAATAGACACAAGGGAAACAATTTAAAAATTGTTGAACTACGTGAAAATCATGATCAAAAAAAGATACTAGACATCATCTTTCAAGAAATTATCAAGGGAATCTGCCCTGATATTATAGACTAAGGGGGTAAAATAGATATTGAAAGGATTCACTGATTGTCTCCTGAAAGAGATCCCCAAAGAAAACTCTTATGAATTTTGCAGCCAAATTCCTGAACTCTCAGGTAAAGGAGAAAATATGGCAAGTATCCAGAAAGGAACTATTTGAGCATTGGGGAAATGCAATTCCTATAACACAACATCTAGCAGCTTCTATATTAAAGGATCTCAGTTTTAGTAATATGATATTCCAGAAGTCAAAGAAGCTAGGATTAAAACCAAGAATCAGGGGTAGGAGCCATGATGGCAGAGTAGAAAGATGCACATATGCTAGCTCCTAACCCACAGCCCATAAAAAACCTGTAAGAAGAACTCCCAATAGATTCTGGAGCAGCAGAAGGCACAGAACAACAGAGTGGAGGAGATTTCTGCTCCAGAGAGACCTGAAAAACTGAAAGGAAAGGTCCCTTGCACACTGGACCCCGAGCAGAGACCAGGCGTTCTTTGGCCACTTGGCACTGAGAGGAGCATATCTGAGCAGGCTTCAAGGACAGAATCTTCAGCAGTTGCACAGGTCCCTCCACCCACAGGTGCCAAAGGTCAGTGAGAGAGTCTTTCTGACTGGCTGAGAGGGGAGTGGGGTGTCTCCATAACACATGTCCCCTCAGGAAGCAGCAGCAGAGGCAGCAGCAGACAAGGACTCCCAAAGCAGGCAGGAGCTGGGATCCATTGTTGAAGCTCTCAGCATAAACGCCCTGAGGGAACTGAGCCCCGTGTGGCGGCCCTGCCCCCACCTGAGCAGCTCCACTTAATGTCACACTGAATAACAGCTCTGCCACATGGAAACCCTAAGGCTGGGAATCAGCATTTGAATCTCAGACCTTAAGTGCCGGCTGGGCAGATCTGGAGGTGAGGGGGGTGTGGAGAGGAAACTCAGAAGTCAAGTAACTGGCTGGGAAAATGCCCGGAAAAGGGGGAAAAAAATAAGACAATAGAAGGTTACTTTCTTGGTGAACAGATATCTCCTACCATCCTTTCTGATGAGGAAGAACAATGCTTACCATCAGGTAAAGACACAGAAGTCAAGGCTTCTGTATTCCACACATCGAAAATAAATATTCAAGGGATTCATGCCATGGAAGAGCTAAAAAAGTATTTGAAAATCAAGTTAGAGAGATGGAGGAAAAACTTGGAAGAGAAAAGAGAGAGAGGCAAGAAATGCGTGAAAAGTGGATCAACACCTTACTAAAGAAGACCCAAAAAAATGCTGAAGAAAATAACACCTTGAAAAACAGGCTAACTCAATTGGCAAAAGAGGTTCAAAAAGCCAATGAGGAGAAGAATGCTTTCAAAAGCAGAATTAGCCAAAAGGAAAAGGAGGTTCAAAAGCTCACTGAAGAAAGCAGTTCTTTCAAAATTAGAATGGAACAGATGAAGGCTAGTGACTTTATGAGAAACCAAGAAATTACAAAACAAAACCAGAAGAATGAAAAAATGGAAGATAATTTGAAATACCTCATCGGAAAAACAACTGACCTGGAAAATAGATTCAGGAGAGACAAATTTAAAAATTATAGGACTACCTGAAAGCCATGATCAAAGAAAGAGCCTAGACATCATCTTTCATGAAATTATCAAAGAGAACTGCCCTGAGATTCTAGAACCAGAGGGCAAAATAAATATTCAAGGAATCCACAGAACACCGCCTGAAAGAGATCCAAAAAGAGAAACTCCTAGGAACATTGTGGCCAAATTCCAGAGTTCCCAGGTCAAGGAGAAAATATTGCAAGCAGCTAGAAAGAAACAATTCGAGTATTGTGGAAATACAATCAGGAGAACACAAGAACTAGCAGCTTCTACATTTAGGGATCCAAGGGCGTGGAATAGGATATTCCAGAAGTCAAAGCAACTAGGACTAAAACCAAGAATCACCTACCCAGCAAAACTGAGTATAATACTTCAGGGAAAAAATTGGTGTTTCAATGAAATGGAGGACTTTCAAGCATTCTTGATGAAAAGACCAGAGCTGCAAAGAAAATTTGACTTTCAAACACAAGAATGAAGAGAAGCATGGAAAGGTAAACAGCAAAGAGAATTCATAAGGGACTTTGCTAAAGTTGAACTGTTTACATTCCTACATGGAAAGACAATATTTGTAACTCTTGAAACTTTTCAGTATCTGGGTAGTGAGTGGGGTTACACACACACAAACACACACACACACACACACACACACACAGAGCACAGAGTGAATTGAATAGGATGGGACCATATCTTAAAAAAAATGAAACTAAGGGGTGAGAGAGAAATATGTTGGGAGGAGAAAGGGAGAAATGGAATGGGGCAAATTATCTCTCATAAAAGAGGCAAGCAAAAGACTTTTTTAGTGGAGGGAAAAAGAGGGGAGGTGAGAGAAAAACATAAAGTTTACTCTCATCACATTCCACTAAAGGAAGGTATAATATGCACACTCATTTCGGTATGAAAACCCATCTTACAATACAGGAAAGTGGGGGGCAAGGGGATAAGCAGGGTGGGGGGGGATGGTGGAAGGGAGGGCAATGGGTGGAGGGAACAATTTGAAGTCAACACTCTTGGGGAGGGACAAGATCAAAAGAGAGAATAGAAGCAATGGGTGGCAGGATAGGATGGAGGGAAATATAGTCTTACGCAACACTACTATTTGGAAGTCATTTGCAAAAGTACACAGATATGGCCTATATTGAACTGCTTTGCCTTCCAAAGGGAATGGGTAGGGAGGGAGGGATGAAGAGAAGATGGAGCTCAAAGATTTAGGAACGGTCGAGTTCTGTTCTTGCTACTAGGAAATAAGAAATACAGGTAAAGAGGTATAGAAATTTATCTGCCTTACAGGACAAAAGAGAAGATGGGGACAAGGGAAGGGAGGAATGATAGAAGAGAGGGCAGATTGGTGATAGGGGCAATTAGAATGCTCGGTGTTTTGGGGTGGGGGGCGGGGACAAATAAGAAGATAATTTGGAACCCAAAATTTTGTGGAAATGAATGTTAAAAGTTAAATAAATAAATTTTAAATAAAAGAAAAAAGAAAAGTAGAAGAGGAATATTATATATGTCAGTTAGAAAAGGAACTAACTGTTGGGTAGGAACTGGAGACATAACAAGGAGAAAATACCAACCCCAATTTGTCATAGATTATATTAGACCCTATCCCAAGATAATTATGTAAATTACATGTACCTCTCTTTTACTGGCTTGTCCATAAAATAATGTGACCCAGAAAAACACCTGTAAAACTCTGGATATCATAAGTCTATATTATGAAAGATCAATGCAGATTCAAAGCAAAAATGTGTCGCATTTCACAGGCAATGAAATGAAGATATGGTGTGCATTATACAACATAGAATGGATTTACTATATTTTATATTTTCCTCAAGCATCTGAGTTTATTGAAAGAATGACTGAATTATTGAAGGAACAGTTAAGAAAGCTAAGTCATAGTAATGCTTATCACCATTGGAAAGATAATTTGTTCATTTCTTTACATAACTTGAATAAGAGACCATTGGGAGTAAGTACACTTGTAGCCAGAATGATGACCCTTAATCTGCAAATTAGAAAACAGCAATCAAATAAGTTCCCAAATGTTGAGCATTGAACTTGGAGACCAGATGTCCCAGAACCATAATGAGGGACACCTGGTTCAAGAGCATATGATTTGCATTGTTTAGAGAACTTTTAGTTAGATAGAAAAGAAATAAGAAAAATCTCTCCTGGAATATGTATGAGAATCCCTAAGAATCATTTTGGATGGATGTTACCTAAGTCACGATTCAAGGAATAAATGTAATCACTAGAGTGATAGATTCTAATTAGCAAGGAGAAAATGTTGTGACATTCCAAAATTGAAATGATGAACACATAATTTTGTAAAAATGATAGAAGTGATTATTACTCCTTGTGAAAAAATACCCCTTGTGAAAACTGACCTTCCTGGAATAACTAGCAAAGGAACTGAAGGATTAGGTTCTACTTATAGAATAAAATTGGGACCTAAAGTGTGGATAAAATGGAAGTCAGGTAATATTCCAAAGGCTGTAGAAATTATAGCACAAAGGGGAGATAATCTTGTAACTGTTATTTATTCAGGAAAAGATGATTACCAAATTTTACACTTAAATCATTCTGTGATTAATGAGGCTATGATAGTGGCTTCATGGAATACAGAAGGCTATCTGGTTATTATCTTATCTCTTTTTGGATTGTTTTTCTCTTAAATTTGTTTGCTAGATTTGTTTTCTATAGACTTAGTACCTTCCCCCTGCAGATGCATGATCACTTAATGTAGATTTGACCCCCCCCCCCCAATCCTATCCACGACTGTGATATGTCATCTCTGAAGCTGTTGTTGACCAAGCTACAGAAGCAAATAAAGAGCTGATCTCTCTAATGGGACCTCTTGGGGCAGAGACAGCTCTACTTTCAATTTCCACACGAAGTAGCTATGGAAGAAGAAACTTTCACTCCTTACCCCAAGATTTCAGGTCCTGTTTGTTCTAGGGGAGACTGATGGGGTGCTTGTGCTCGAGCCCCACCCTAATATATTGTTTATGTGCTCATTTTGTGTGATCCCTGTTATACTGTTGTAAAATTCTTTTGATAGCAGTTGCCTAAGATATTGTTTTATACACTTATTTTCTTTTATTCTTATTAGAATTTTCTTGACAGTCATTGCCCCACCAACCTATATAAAGAATACAAAAAGATCTTGGGGCATAACATAATAACAATTTAAGTAGAAATATCTCTCCCATTCATTAATAAGTCCATGTAGCCTACTTAAATCACCTGGAAGCCTAAGTCACATGTGATGGAAGTAGTTTGCTGAATGTGTAGAACAGGGAGGATGGAACAGAACCAGGAGGAAGTTATTGAGAGTGGTTAGGGCAGAGGAGAGATTACATAGGCTGGCATGCACTGCAAGGCTCATGAATGTTTGCCTGTGAGAAGGCCCTGCCAGAGGGAGGGGAGGGTTGGGAATGCCTTTGTCCCCAGCAATGATAATGTGTATTGACTTCTTGGTTACCATGACAGATTTAACTTTCTCGTGTTGAGGTTTAGCTTACTAGTATCTGAATAACTTTTTCTTCTGCCTTCTACATGTAGAATGTGTTATACACTGTGATTCAGA
The DNA here is from genome assembly GCF_028372415.1 of Notamacropus eugenii. NCBI lineage: Eukaryota > Metazoa > Chordata > Mammalia > Diprotodontia > Macropodidae > Notamacropus > Notamacropus eugenii. The sequence goes on along the minus strand of NC_092873.1, from coordinate 133,823,565 downwards.
ACTATGCCAGTATATTCATAACTGTCCTCATGGATGTAAATATTATCCTGATGATTAAAGGCTTTAAAAGTTACAGGGAAAATGGATCTATTGTGTTTATTAAATTGGAGGGGGATTTTAATAAGAATAATTCAGGTTTTGAAGACAAAAGAGGAATTAAGCTCCCTCTTCCCCTCCAACTTCAATGTATTTACGTGATGTGGGGAAAGAGAAGCAAAATTATTCAATTACACACGCACGCACACACGAACACACACACACACAGCTAAAGTGAGTAACATTTTTATATTTTAAAGTACTTTCTATATGTAATACGCAATGAGATGCTAGAGAACATGCTCGTGGTATGAATGATTTGAAATAAATGCTATTTCAGAAAATAAAAATCTTATTTGGGAAAAAAGACCTATGTTCAAATACAAGTGAGATCTTGCTAAGTGGAAAGGAGCATAGAAAATATGATATGAGGAAGGAAATAAGGAAGAAAGAAAGAAATGAAAGATTATTTTGGGTTTTGATTTGGTGTGGGGATGCATTAGGGAAGTCTTCTTAAAGATGCTTCATCTGAACCAGTTTTTAGAAAAATATTTATTTTGAAATTAAGAAATAATAAAAGCATTTCCACAAAATAGGGAGGGAATGATGATCGTATATGAAACTGAAAATCTCTTATGTGTGACTTGATATTCCTTTTAAATATATAATGAAGTTATTGTGTAACTTTTTTTTTCTCATTTTTTTCTTTCCTCATCCCCATTCTAGAAATGGCTACCATTAGACAGAAATAGTTATATAAAACTATTCAATACATACTCCTCCTTTACCAGTTCTATCTTTGGAATGTAATACTTTCTTCCTTCATAGGTCCTTTTTAGATAATTTGGATGTTTATAATAGTCAAAATGAATTATTTACTCAAATTTGTTCCTACAGGACTGTTGTTATTGTATACCATATTATATTGTTTCTGCTCATTTCACTCTTCATAAATCCATTGGTCTATCAATATTTTTCTAATGGCATTGAGCATCTTGTTTCTTATAGCACAGTAGTATTCCATGAAAATCATGTATCACAACTGGTTCAGCCATTCCTCAATTGAAAGGAATTCCTGAAATTTTCATTTCTTTGCCACGACTGAGGGAGCTGCTGTAAATGTTTTAGAACATAGTGATTATCTTCCTTCTTTCCCAATTATCTTGGGAAATATACCTAGTAGTAGTGGTTACAGCTGGGTCAATGAGTATAGGAAATTTAATAACTCTTGGACAGAATTCTGGATTTCTCTCTGAAACAGTTGAATCAGTACACAGTTCTGTCAACAGTGAATTAGTGTCCTGAATTTTCCACATCCGTTTCAACATTTCTTGCTTTGTCTTTCAATCATTTTAGTCAATCTGGATTATTTCTTGAAAGAAGTAGGATAATTTGATATATGCTGAGGATGGAGAAGGGAATCCCAATTCAGAAGGTGGAGAGGAATTTGCACATGAACAAATTCACTGAGAAGAAAATATAAAGAGAACAAAGGACTGAGTAGCCGTATTTGATTGGAGTGAAAGATCTTGGGAAAGGAGGAAGACACTGTGACACTAGGCTAAACATGAAACTTGGATTAGTTATAGAGCAACCCATATCAGAGTCATGAATTTATACTTCAATGTGTTTGTCAAAGATGAACCACCAAAATTTTAAAAGGAAAATGGCATAGCATTGAAAAATATCCTGATGAAGATTACATAAGTAATAATGTGAATTAGAGAGCAATAAATTAGAGTGGGCATAGAAGGAAAGTGGGAGAACCAGTTAGGAAATTTCCTCCAATAGTTGAGGAGAAAATATCAATGGTAGAGCCAGGGTAGCTGGTGAAAAAAATGAATAGGTGCAAGAAATATTGTGAATGTGAAACTGATAGGACTTAGAAACTGATTTAATGATGGTGATAAGAGAGTAGAGAAGGTCAAAACTGTCTGTTAGGTTAGAAGTTTGATAAAAAAAATAGCATATTTTCAGAGAAATTCATGGAAGGAGTAGGCTTTGGAGGAAGAAGATGAGAAGCTCAGTTTTGATATGCTGAGTTCAGGGTATGGGCAGACTTACAGATATAAGTAAAGTTCCAGTTGAAAGAGTTAAGTCAACAATATTAATTAAGCATCTACTGTATGCCAGATATACTAAGCACAGGGGTTAAAAACAAAGATTTTTTTTTAAATAAACACCTACTCCTTAAAGACATTGGATTTTAGTGAGGAAGACAACATGCAAACAATAATGTGCAGAGAGGCTGCATAAAGGGGGGAAATGGGGATAATCTCTAAGAGGAGATATTAACATTAAGAATGACTAGTAAATATCTTTTGTAGAAAGCAGGACTTTCAAAAAGAGTTGTTGTAAATATTTTTGTACAAATAAGTTCTTTTTCCTTTTTTCATCTCTTTGGGATAATATGAGAGGACAAATTGTTGAGAGCTAAACAACGGTCTTTATATTTTATCCTGGAAGCAAAAGTCATAGAAGTCACTGAAAAATGAACTTACATGATTAGACAGGAACTTAAGAAAGATCACATAAATGAGTAGAATGAACTGAGACTTAAGGCAGGTAGGTCAATCAAGAGACTATCATTAATATTGGACAGCCCTCCCTCATTCAAATCAAAGTCACCTACAGTCATGTCATCATCTGGATGTCATGATCCTCCTCAAGAACGAAGGACAAACAAAACCTATAATTGAGTAACAACTCTTCTCCTTTCCTCTCCACTCCTCTTCTCCCCAGAGGAAGGTACGCTCCGTGGACAAAAGCTGCTTTTTTTCCTTTGTGTTTGCTGGCTATATTTCTTGCTCAAAGGTCAAACCTTAAACCCAATTCACTCTGGAGCTCCTAGACTGGACAAATCCCTACCCACCTAGCATACAGTGAATGAAATTGCTAAATAGCAATTGTTTCTCTTATGCAGGAACCTCCAGGATCTTCCCCTCCCAGGTTGATTTTATTTTATTAAAGGCGCCATCACTTCAGTAACTACTTAAAGAAGCTAATTCATTGAATAGGTGTATTTCACTTAAAGTGAGACTGTGATAAGACTTTAGCTTGAAAGGGCCAGGGTCTCACATCGCATCCTGGACCATCTCCACTCATACTGATGAATATCAGGCCACTGGACCCAGATCACTAAGGAGAAACAAACAGAGGTTAGTGACCTTGAACAGATCAAAGTCAAGTGCAAATCATATCATCATCTTCATGTCATAGTCCTGTTGAAGAATGAAGGACAAATACAACAACAACAATCACAATATTCCCAGTATGAGGTGATGGGAGCCTGGATCAGGGTGATGGCTTGAGAGTAAAAAAGAAAAAATAAAGTAGTGCATATAAGAGATGGTGTAGTCCTTGAATCTATAGACATGAAAACTGATTAGGGGATACTTGTTTTGTAGGAAGGCTCACACTTTTTGTTAATTTCCAATGAGGCACTGGGTTATGAGGATCATGATGCCCTCCTGCTCTGAAAGTATATAGGAGGTCATCTAAGTCATACAGTTCAACACTGATTTCCCTAATTCTCTCTCCTGGGTCATGTTCTTCTATGCCTATACTATCACAATTAACAGTATCATTAGCTCCCATGGAATCAGTTTTCATCTCTATGAAGATGATTCTCTAATCTAGCCACAACCTTTCTCTTGATCTCTCATCTCACATCTCCAACTGAATATTGTACCTCACCAACTGGATGTCACATAGAAACTTTAATCACACAAATCAACAGCAAATACAAGCAGAGAAAGAAAGATCAACAGACAGGACTTCTAACTGTCTGACCATAAGCAATACATACATCACAAATCAACAAACAGATCCAATTCTCTTATCATTACCTGAAAACATAGTTACCAGAGAGAGAAGCACCAACATCCGGGTTTTTAAAGCTGGGATTGGGGTGGGAGGCTCCTTACCCGTTACCCAGAGTCTCATATGGCACATGAACTTTCTCTGCTTGTATTTTTGCTGTTGATTTATGTGATTAAAGAAGATTATTGACCTGTCAAAAGTCACTTTCCTTTTAGGAAAGCAGATCTAAGAACCTGTGATAGTAGTCTATTCTGGATGTGTCAGGTGCCTGTTACATTAGATTAATGATAGGATAAGGTGGGGGCAGCTTTCCAAAAGAAGAAGTAGTATAGATTTGAACTGTTTCATCAGTGGGTCAAAATGGGGAAAGTATAAGTATTGTAAATAGAGTGCCAAGTACTATATCCAATGATATGGGTTTAAAGTAGATATATAGCACATATTACATCAGTGTCCTTTGGGAAGCTTCTTAATCTCTTTCAGCCTCCATTCTATATGTTAAATGATGGACTTGAACTAAATGACTTCTAATATAACTTCCAGGTCTAAATCTATGATCATATGATCTAACCATCTGTGGAAGGGAAATTTGAAATAAACCATACTTAAGGGATAGATAAGCAATCAACTGCACAAAAGTGATAAGTGACACCATACAAATGTATGAGATTTTTCAGAAAGGGGAAAATATAGAGAAAAAAATGAAAAGATTCAAGGATACAAGTTGGGAAATTAATGCTTAAGGGACAAAGGAAGGATGGGAAATGAAGGAAATAAAGGAATCATCAGAAATAACAGAGAATTCTAACAGGACAATGTCACAAAATCTAAGTTAAAAGAGTGTAAGAAGCACAAGGGATACAAGAAGAATGTGGTGGTTGAAAGTTTCAAATTCTGAAGAGGCCTCTTTGCATTGGAAAACTGTGCACAAAATGGCACATTATTTCCAAAAGCCATATAAGTATCCGGCATATTGTTACTGAATAGAAATTGAATATGATATATACTGAAAGAGTATACATGTTGGAGTTTGGAAAGAAATAAAATATTTTACTCTTTTACTAACCCCTCTCTCCTTCCCGTCACACTTCTCTCTTTCTCTCTTTCCCCTCCTTCATCCAACAATAATGTTTCCTATCACTCGTTTTGTCAATGGTAACTTATTAAAATCTTGAGTTTTTTCAAGAGACTTTATAAAAGTTATTTGTATAGAGTAAATATTCAAAACAATATATTCATGCTACTGCTGCTCAGAAAAGAAAAGGTATTTGAAAGCAAAATTGAGCCAGATAATTGACATATCTCAGGAAGATTGTTTTAAGCAAGAATGTTTTAAGAAAGGCAAACGACCAAGGTTATAAGCACAGGTAGCTAGGAAGGCTACAAGCTGCTCTTAAGGAGGAGGCATAGAAAGATATCCACATCGGTTTAACAACAGATTATTCAATTACTCATGACAAATGACCAAAAGTCACACGAATCATATAGGCTTATGCAAGGAGAGTAAGTTAGTCTAATTTAAAGTCATTTATCTTAGAAAATATGGTTCAAGATCTGTAAAAGGAATTGTAGAGTTTTAGACCCTTGAGAATCTTTAAACCTGTACATTATACATACTTTCTTTAAGAAAAGAGTGTGACCTTGATGTGATGGACATTTAACTTTATCAAAATGAGAACAAAATGAAAGTAACTGGATTTTAAAAGAAAGGAATAAGCTAATTATTGACTCAGTAGCCATTTTAGAATCAATGCTCTATCTGCATATCCCTGAGTGTTCAGAGCAACTGATATTTTTCATGTTCTTATTTTTATTTTTTGATTTATTTATTTTTAGTTTTCGACATTCACTTCCACAAGATTTTGACTGCAAATTTTCTCCCATCTCTTCTCTCTATCCACCCCAAGAGATCATGAATTCTGATTATCCCTTCCCCCAATCTGCCCTCCCTTCTATCACACCTCTCCCTTCTTTCATCTCCTTCTGCTCTATTTTCTTGTAGGACAAGATAGAGTGCTATAACCCATTGCCTATGTCTTATTTCACATTTGCATATAAAAACAACTTTAACATTGTTCTTTTAAAACTTTGAGTCCTATCTTCTTTCCCTTCTTCCTTTCCCACCCATTCACACTGAAGAGGCAAGCATTTTGTTAAAGGTGATAGCTGTGTAATCATGCAAACACTTCTATAACAGACATGATGTGAAAGACTAACTATATTTTCCTACATCCTGTCCTGTCTCCCTTTTATTCTATTGTCTCTTTTGACCCTGTCCCTCCTTAAAAGTATTTACTTCTAATTATGCCTCCTCCCATTTGCTTTCTCTATCATCCCTCCCACCACAACTTATCCACTTCTGCCCCACTTTCTTATATTGTAAGATAAAATCTCATACCAAATTGAATGTGCATGTTATTCCCTCCTTAAGCCAAATCTGATGAGAGTAAAGTTCACTTTTTCCTGTGTACCTCCCCACTCTTCTGCTCCATTGAAAAAGGTTTTTCTTACCTCTTTTATGAGAGAGATAACTTCCCCATTCTATTTGCTCCTTTAACCTTCTATAAATATATTTCTCTCTCATTCCTTAATTTCAATTTTTGCATCTTACCATTTCAAATTCAACTCACCCTGTGTCCTCTGTCTAAATGTATATAATCCCCCTCCCCAATTACCTTGATACCTAGAAGAGTCTCAAGAGTTATAAATATTATCTTTCCATGTAGAAATGTAAACAGTTCAACTTTAGTAAATCCCTTATATCTCTTTCTTGTTTACATTTTCATGCTTTTCTCAATTCTTGTGTTTTAAAGTCAAATTTTCCAAGCAATTTTTATTGTGATTTTAGTGACAAAGTGTTGTATTTTTTTTTTTTTGCTAACATCTTATTTAAAATTTTTGCTCCTGTATGCATTAGAGAAATGGGTCTATAAATTTCTTTCTGGGTTTTGGATCTTCCTATTTTAGGTATCAGAATCACATATGTATCATAAAAAGAATTTGGGAGGACTCCTTCTCCAATTTTCCCTAGGGGTCTATAAAGTATTGGAATTAAATGTTCTTTAAATATGTCATAAAATTCTCTTATAAGTACTGGCCCTGGAGATATTTTCCTAGGGAGTACATGGATGTCTTCATGTTTTTTCTGAGATGAGGTTATTTAAGTATTCAACTTCCTCTTCTGTTAATCTCGGCAATTAACAATTCGATAATCTGTGATGGGATACTGCAAAAACAGTTCTTAGCGGAAGTTTTATATCTCGGAATGCCTACATGAATAAAGTAGAGAAAGAGGAGATCAATAAATTGGGCATGTAGCTGAAAAAGCTCGAAAAAGAACAAATTGAAAATCCCCAAGTAAATACGTAATTAAAAAGACTAAAAACTAAGGGAGATATTAATAAAATTGAAATTAAGAAAACTATTGAACTAATAAATAAAACTAAGAGTTGGTTTTATGAAAAAACTGAAAAAATGATAAACTTTTTGTCAGTTTGATTAAAAAAAAAGAAAGAAGAAAACCAAATTACCAGTATCAAAAATGAAAAAGGTGAACTCACCTTCAAGGAGAAGGAAATTAAAACAATAATTAGAAATTACTTAGCCCAAATTTATGCCCATAAATTCGACAATCTAAATGAGATGTATGGTTATTTTTTTAAAAATGTATATAAATTGCCCAGATTAACAGAAGAGGAAGTTAAATACTTAAAAGAAATTGAACAAGCCATCAATGAAGTCCTTTGGAAAAAAAAAATTCAGGGCTGGATGCATTTATAAGTGAATTCTATCAAGCAGTTAAAGAATGGTTGATTCCAATACTATGTAGGCTATTTGGGAAAGTTGGGGAAGAGGCAATCTTTCCAAACTCGTTTTATGATACAAATATTGTTTTGATACCTAAACTAGTAAGAGCCAAAACAGAGAAAGAAAATTATAGACCAATTTCTCTAATGAATATAGATGCAAAAATTTTAAATAAGATTTAGGTAAGATTCATACCAGGAATGCAGGGCTGTTTCAACATTAGGAAAATTATTAGCATAATTGATCATATCAACCACAAACCTAACACAAACCACATGATTATCTCCACAGATGCAGAGAAAGCTTTTGACAAAATACCACACCCATTCCTATTAACAACACTGGAGAGCATAGAAATAAATGAAAATTTCCAAAAGCAATAAGTAGTATCTACCTGAAACCTTCAGCAAGCATTATATGCAGTGGCGATAAGCTTAGATTCATTTCTAATAAAATCAGGGGTGAAACAAAGGTGTCCATTATCACAATTATTATTCAATGTAGTACTAGACATGTTAGCTACAGCAAATAGTCAAGATAAAGAAACTGAAGGAATCAGAACCGGCAAAGGAGAAACTACGTTATCACTCTTTGTAGATGATATGACGATATACTTAGAGAATCTCAGAGATTCAAGTAAAAAAACTTCTTGAAATAATTAACAACTTTGGCAAAGTTGCAGGTTACAAAATAAACCCACATAAATCTTCTGCGTTACTGTACCTTACTAACAAAGCACAAAAGCAAGAGGTAGAAGAGAAATCCCATTTAAAGCTAGGGGAGACACAGTAAAATATTTGGCAGTCTACCTGCCAACGCAAATCCAGGGACCATTTGAACAAAATTACAAGACACTTTTAGCACAAATAAGTCAGATCTAAGTGGGAAAACATCAGTTGTTCATTTGTAGGCTGAGCCAACGTAATAAAAATGACAATTCTATCTAAATTAATTTACTTGCTTAGTGTCATACCAATGAAACAATCAGATAAATATTTTCTAGAGCTGGAAAAAAATAATATCACAGTTTATCTATCTGGAATAACAGAAGGTGAAGAATGTCATCAGAACTAATGAAAAGAAAAGCTTGGAAGGTAGACTAGCTCTACCAGATCTCCAATTGTATTATGAAACAACAATTATCAAAACCACTTGATACTGGATAAGAAACTGAATCTTAGACAATTGAAATAGCCTAGGTACTCAAGATACAGTAGTCAATGAATATAGCAATCTCCTGTTTGATGAACCCAATGACTCCAGCTTCTGGGATAAGAACTCACTGTTGGACAAAAATTGCTAGGAAAACTAGATAACAGTGTGATGGAAACTATGCATCAATGAACGGCTGACACCATATACAAGAATAATGTCTAAATGTGTACATTATCTAGGTAGAAAGACTGATACCATAAACAAATGTGTGGAGCTGTGAGCTGATTCAATCATTCAGGAGAGCAATTTGGAGCTATGCCTAAAAGGCTACCAAAATATACTTACCCTTTTACACAACAATACCACTTCTAGGACTGTATTCCCAAGACAGCATAAAAATGGGAAAGGGTCCCACATGCACAAAAATTTTTATAGCAGCACTCTTTGTGGTGAGCAAAACCTGGAAAGCAAGGGAAGGTACATCAGTTAGGGAATGGCTTAATAAATTATGACATATAAATGTAATGGAATACTCTTTGAGTACAAGAAACAATGAACTGGAAGACTTCATAGAGGCTTGGAAAGACTCATATGACCTGCTTCTGAGCAAAAGGAGAACCAGGAGAAATTTTTACCCAGCTACAACCACGTTGTGCGAAGATTTTTTCTAGTAGACTTAGAACTTCTTTGCAATGCAAGGACTTACAAAATTCTCGATGGTTTTCCAAGGCAAAATACCTTCCACATCCAGAAAAATAACTGTGGGATCCAATCAGAGAATGTAGCAGATCATTTTTCTTTTGTATTACGTTTTGGTTCGTTATATCATTTCTCCCATTTATTTTAATTCTTCTATACAGCATGACTACGGTGAAAATGTATTTAATAGGAATGTATGTGTAGAACCTATATAAAATTGTATGATGACTCAGGGAGGGAAGGGGAGGCACTGGGGAGGGAGAGGGAGAGAGAAGCAGGGAGGGAAAAAGTTCTAAGTTATACGGTAGTGATTGTAGAACACTGAAAATAAATAAAAGAAAAAGTATAAAAATGTAAATAAATTCGGCAATCTAACTGAGATAAATGATTATTTTAAAAGGGTGAGTCTATTTTTGAAGTGCTACTTTGGGTTTACTTTAGCAAACTCTTAACTCGTTTTTCATATTTTTTTTGACTCTCATTTCTCTTCCCAATTTTTGCTCTACTTCTCTTTCTTGATTTTAAAAATCCTTTCTGATTCTTTCTTGACCTGAGACCAATTCATATTTTTCTTGGAACATTTCAACATAGAGCCTTTTCTTTTATTGTCTTCTTCTTTTTATATATTTTGGTCTTCCTCATCACTAAAGTAAGGTTCTGGAGTCTGATTTTTTTTTCTAGTTTTTGTCCATTACCCCAGCCATTTATTTGACTTTTGAGCTCTTTGTGAAGGTAGTTCTTTGCTTCCAGTGGTAGTGTACTGTCAGATGCTCCATATCCCCACAATCTGTGAACCTAACACTCCGGAAACAGCCACTGCCTCTGACCCTCCTGCTGATGTGGCTCCTGCAGGCTCCTACACCCCTCTGCCCTCCTAGATCTGGGGACAGATTACTCTAATCTCTCACAAAGGTCACCTAGACTTTTTGCACTAATATTCTAATTTGTCCTCCGTGTTTTGTGGTTGTGGAGTTTAGAAACCGCTACAGGTGCCAAATATTCAATCCCTCCAAGGCCTGCTCAGGTCCTTTTTCTAGCATAGTGTCCCACACTGGACTATACTCTGCCCCCAGCAAGGTGTAATAAATGCTTCTTGTAGACCTTCTAAGATGTCTACAGCTGGAGATTTATTTCACTCCATCATTCTGTGTATTCTGCAGCTACAGAATTTGCTTCAAGTCATTTTTCACAGGTATTCAACTGGGCTTGGGGGGAGAGCTCTAGCAAGTCTACTATGCCATCTTGACTCCACACAGAGCATTAATTTTTACAACAAAGAAATTTGGAGAAAGAAGGAATAAATATGAGAACATACCATAATAGATATAAAGGCTGCTAATTGAGGTATAATAAGTAGATAATTCCAACAAGTAGAAAATAGAAATTACAATTCCTTGAAATGTGTAATCAATGCCAAACTGTCCCCATACTGACAAGAATAAATGAACCCAGAAATTATTTCAATGGTAAAACCAGCATCTCCTTGTCAAAGGAAGAAACAATCTAACATTTGTTTTTGCACAGGTCTTCTATAGAAAACTAAACCAAATTGAAACAGCAGGAGAACTTCACCATTTATAGACAGTCTATCTTCCATTAAGACCTTCTCACACATATGTTCTAAAAATGGCAAACATATTGTGAGGAAAAATACTACAAATCAAATATTTGTTGTTGTTCTTATCTCTGTGAACACAATAAAAATATTTATGCTAACTTCTTGCTTGTACAAAATTAACCTGTCACCTCTCCCTCTATTTAATGCAAGCTTTCTAAATTTAAGGTTTAAATTATTGACAGAATACCTTGTACAAAAGAGGCTAACAAAAATATTCTACCTAGTTGATGTGGTTCACTTTTTCTGTATCTATGTCATTTGGGTAGTCAGTGAACAATGATCTCAAATTTAAAGTAGTTACTACTACTTTAAATAGAGAATATAAAAATTTAGAACAGGATAATAAAACTTAAAAAAAAAAAGAATTGCTATACCTCATACTCTACTTATGAAGATTAACTCATCCTGATTAGTCAAAATGAAACGAATTAGATTTTATGAAGTAAAAATTGTGACTTCTTGGGAGGAGGTCAACCATTTTCAAATGTTCATCATAACTAAAAATACTTACCTGGAGTTCGAACAACTTACTGTCCTTTGTAATGATAACTTAGTGTTCTCTCAATACTTAAAGATCCTCATAAAATGTCTAATCAATTAACAAATATTTATTAAGAGCTGACCTTGTTTCAGACATGGTGCTATGCACTAGGATAGAAAGATATAGAAGAAACTGCCCCTATCACCTGAAGGTTTATAATCAGGCTCAACCATATGCATTGCATGTATTTAGGTATATTATAAATAAACATAAGGAAATGTAAGGGAGGTAGGTGATGAAGTGAATTTGGGGAATAACTTCAGATGTGAGGGATGAAGAAAATTCTGGGGGGTACAAGTATGGAGGAGATTGAATATCACATGTAAGAAACAATAACAAATTTAGGTGGATCCTAAAATATCAAAAAAAAAAGAGCCACAACTCAATTATTGAATATACAAGGTGTCTGGAAAAAAAAAACTACATCCATTTCTGAAAAATTCTGCATATTCAGTACAGAAGTAAAATAATATTTAGTTTTTTGCTGTCCTTAAATCAACTGACAGTGCTTTCCATAAATCCCGTGCCCATTATTTTTCTTTGACTGGGTCTGTGACTTAATTAATGTAGAGAAATTCCAATGAGATAACTCCCATTGACTAAGATTCTCAATATTTTCTCTGAAATTTAGAGATACTTGGGACAATGGTAATCTATGTGACTTACCTAGGGTCACATATCAGTGTATGTCAAAGGAAGAAATTGAATTCAGGGTTTTTTTTCTTTTTCTGCAAGTTCAGCTCTCAATCTGCCCTGAGTTGCCCCTACTATATATGTTCTGTGACCAAAATATTTATTTAATTTAAAATTCTAGGGGACTATTGTGTTTGAGATCAAGTTCACATACTAAACCATTAAACAAAACACACGTTTTTCCTCTTCATTTGATCAAAGGTAACAATATTTCCAACATGTGCTAGGTAAGGTTCCTGACATTATTCATTTACATTTTCCATTTACGTGAGCACCCGACCCACCATAATCAATGACTTTTGAGGAGACACTTTGAGTAGATAAAATTACATTTATCCCAATCATCCCATTTCACTGCCATAGCTTCAGTGGTTATTTTTTGCTCCCAGCACGTGCCCTATTGTGTTCCACCACTTAATTATGTCTTTATCCATCTTTATGCACTCTCTGTAACGCAGCTGCTCACAAAAACATCCAAATGCTGCTGATAATGCAATAGTGTACACAGAGGAAACAATCATGTTCGGGCAAATCAAATATGAAAATTCTCTTTGTCCATATTGAAGAAAAAAAGACCCTTCCTAGATAACTTCTATAGTAATTGATATATGATATTTTCCCTAAATCTATGCTTAGAATCATGATATCAGGAAATAAACATTTTCTTAATACTCTCCCATCCTCCTTTTATCATATCATAATTACCTAGAACATGATTATGTGAGATAAAAATTTAACAAACAAGAAAAATAGTAATTCTATGAATATTAATAAGCATCCTATGTTTTTCATCATCAATTTTGTGCAGCTATTATTCATTGCACTATTAAATATTTTATCATAAATAATAAGAAATTTGTCATGTTTATAAGAACAATTACTGATATGAAATTGAAATAGCTTGATTTATTTTCCATTAAAATGTCTCAATTTCCAATGAATATCATACCAGAATTCCATTTATGCCTGTAATTTAGAAGTGTTTCTATGTCTAAAGTAGAAATGTATGAAAAATTGCTTTCTACACATATCAAGTAAAGTGTAGAACTGAAGACGTTATCCAGACTAAGTCCCAATTTATTATTTGCTTCCATATCTGCATATTTCACCTAAAATGATGTTTTGGTAGTGATTCATCTGGATAGTTACTTCAATTATCCACTTCACTTGATATGTGAAAGGAGTGTTTCAAATTTTTATGACATATTTCTATGAAATAGACAAATTCCATTGTCCGTTTATGTTAGAGTCTATTACTTGCCTAGCCAAATTTCTATATCACAAGAATCATTTGTGTGATCTTCGTCAGGATGTTTAAGCTATTTTAGTCTATGAAATGAGAGATCTGGATTAGATAATCTATCCCAGACAAAATTTCCATGATTATACAAAGTTTTTTTGTGTGTGCTATATACATGAATACCTCAATGACTTTTGATTTTATATGTTTGAGTGCTCTATCACTCCACCGTAGTAGATTACAACTTGCCTATGAATTTGCAATTTGCCAAGTTTCAGAGATAGAGAATGACTTGATCATATTAACAAAACTAGTTAGAATGGAATTGGAACTCAAGATTTTTAGACAAGTCTAATACTCTATCTATGACCCAGTGCTGCTTATCTATACTTATGGAATGGTCTGTAATTTGTTAACACTTTTTTATGCAATATCTCATTTGATACTTACAAAATCCCTCTGGGATGAGTAACTCAGTTGTAACCATAATTTCAGTAATTATAAGACTAAGAAGGAGAGCGACATAATACAAAGGGGTAGGATTGTGATATGTAAGACAGGTTTACAGAAAACCACTTATATATCATACAAAGGTGAACTTACTTCTGAAAGAGGAAGTCCTTGACTTGAAGTGAGCTATGTGTCCTAACAGTGATCCTGAGAAATTCTTAAAATATTTGGAACTGGGTGAAGTTGTATTTTTTCTGTTTATACTGAGTCTGAAACTTACCAAGTGTCTTATCAGCCTTGGGAAAAAATGTGTCTATTGATAGGAAAGAGTATCCTAAGAAAAAATATGCCTTGGAGAGGATCAAGCATCTAAGAACAATGCTATGATTTATCAAAATGGCTTTGCCTGAAAAGTCTTGTTTTAATTGGTAAAATACTTTGTAAACATTCATTATTGATACAATTATTCATTGGAAGAGGTTAACCTTGTGTGATTTGACTGGAAATACAAAGAAGAAATAGGGAATTGAAAGCCTTAGTCCCCTTCCCTATGTGTGTGTGTGTGTGTGTGTGTGTGTGTGTGTGTGTGTGTGTGTGTACACACATACATACATACACACGTATATATGTGTATACGTATATACAAATAAATACATATAAATAAAATTCTTGAGAATACTATTTAGTAAAATGAGTAGAATATTCGTTGTTAATTTTTTAAATGCTGATTACCATAAACTTTGGTCTTCTTTCCCCTCCTCAATCCAACTCCTAATATCTATACCCATTAAGGTAAAACAATTCTAGGAAGATTTGGTTCTAATAAAATGTTTTCCTCTCAAATTCATTCCCACATGTTTTTCAGTCATAAATAGATTTTACAATTTTTTACAATTATCTACTCAGAGAGAGAGCAGATTGGTAAGGTACAGTGTATTGACTTGGGAAGACAAAGACACAGATTTTAATTAGTTCTCTGCCACTACCTTCTTGACTTTAATATCAATGAATGGTCTTTCTGAAAGTTAATATTTTCTCAATATATGAGACTATTGAACAATCTGATTTGGAAACATACCCACCATTAATTTAAACTGGCAATAAGAGTCCATATTTAGAGTCAAATACAAGGTCATGAACTTAAATTGAAAAACACTTTAGATATTTCTCTACCTCCCTCATATTGTGACTGAATGAATCGATTAAAAATACACGTTATTTTAATTATGTATAAAGTACTGCGTTAAGTTCTAGGGATACAAATAGAAAAAAATGTTCTTAAGAAACTCAAATCCTAAAAAGAGACACCAGCAATTATAATGCATTTTCAACTTCAATTCAGATGGAAAAGCCCTTTGGTTCTTAAGGTATAAAGCTAATGTTAATGCATTTTTAAAGTATGATATCATTGGTGAAATAACATCTGTGTCTGATGTAGAACTTTTTGAGAATGCCAAGGACTTTGGGGTTATTTTTTTTTTTCTGATTCTTCAGTAGCTGTGTTTGGGTAGAAGGTGGAACTTGCAAGGGCACTTACCACATCACATTTCCACAAAGCTTCATCCCTTGGATGAAGACTAGAGGGAGGAGATATCTGGAAACAAGGCTAATCTTTTGAGCCGCACTTTTGGGACTTCTGAGCACAGAGTATGAAGGGAGATGGTGGCAGTGGTTTGGCCCTATGGTACACGACATGTCTTGTCTTGTTCTTGAGGAAGACGAAAATAATGTCAGAAAGACTACATGGAAAGTGACAAAGGAAAACATGAAGTGGTGTCAGGGCCAAAATTAAAACTTGGATGTGCTCAAAAAGAATTTTTAAAATTAAAAAAGAGGTGCTCTACTACTGACCTTCAGTCTCCTCTGAAGTCACTGTAAGTTACCAAAGAGCCATGGCATCGTGGAAATTCTTCGTTGGGATCAACTGGAAAAGGAATGGATACAAAAAGTGTCTGGGGGAGCTCATCACCCTCATCAGTGGGGCCAAGGTGCCTGCCAATGACGAAGTGGTGTGTGGAGTCCCTGCTATCTACTTTGACTTTGCTTGTCAGAAATTGAATTGAAGAATTGGTGTAGCTGCTTAGAACTGCTACAAGGTGGCCAAGGGTGCATTTACTAGGGAGATCAGCCCTGCCATGATTAAG
Source organism: Notamacropus eugenii (assembly GCF_028372415.1). Classification (NCBI taxonomy): domain Eukaryota; kingdom Metazoa; phylum Chordata; class Mammalia; order Diprotodontia; family Macropodidae; genus Notamacropus; species Notamacropus eugenii. Next base: position 133,807,360 of record NC_092873.1, on the reverse strand, counting down.
GACTGTGGGGCCAACTGGGTGATCCTGGGACACTGGGAAAGGAGACATGTCTTTGGGAAGTCAGATGAGGTTATTGGGCAGAGAGTAGCCCATGGTCTGTCAGAACGCCTAGCAGTGATTTCCTGTATTGGTGAGAAGTTGGATGTGAGGGATACTAGAATCACTGAGAAGGTTGTTTTTGACCAGACCAAGGCCATTGTAGACAACATGAAGGACTGGTGCAAAGTCGTCCTCACTTATGAACCAGTCTCGGCTGTTGATACTGGCAAGACAGCAACACTCCAGAAAGCCCAGGAGGTATATGAGAAGATTTAATGCTGGCTTAAGACAGACTTCTCAGAACCTGTATCACAATCTACCAGGATCATTTATGGGGGCTCTGTGACAGAGACCAACTGTAAGGATCTGGCAGTCCAGCCTGATGTGGATGGCTTCCCTTTGAGTGGAGCTTCCCTTAAGCCTGAACTCCTGGATATCATCCAAGCAAAAAACTGAGCCCTTCGTGTGACCCTCTGACTCCCTTACATGCAGAACAGGGACAAGACTACACAAGTCTGGCTTACCCCTGACCCTCTCATGTGATTGTAATGCTGATTTCCCACCCCCCCACCCCCGTGGTCCAATTCAGGCTACATCTTCCTCCGGTGTAGATTGTGTGCCCCAGTTCTCAGCTCCTCAGCTCTTCCTCTAATGTACCAGGCCTTTCTCTATTTACTGTAAATTTGAGTGAAGCAAAACTAAAAATAAAAAAAGAGAAGTAGGAGAAAAAATTGGTAAATAAGTGAGAATGATGTAAGACAATCTTGAAAAGAAAGAATCCTCAGCTTGGTAAAGAAAAGTGCAAAAAAATGGAAGAAGATATATAAGCATTAACTGTACACAAGTCCTTAAAATGTAGAATCAGCCAAATGGAAAAATAGATTCAAAAGCTTCCTGAAGAAACTCATGCCATCAAAATTTTAATTGGGCAAGTGGAAGCTAATAACTTCATGAAACATTAGCAATCAATAAAACAAAATCAAAAGAATGCGAAAATAGAAGAAAATGTGAAATATCTCACTGGAAAGAATGACCAAGAAAACTGATTGAGGAGAGATAATTTAAGAATTATTGGACTAACTGAAAGTCATGATAAAAAACAACAACAACTATATATTATCTTTCAAGAAATTAACCAGAGAAATTGCCATGATATCCTAGCATCAGTTGGTAAAATAGAAATTGAAAGGATGCCTGAAAGAAATCCCCAAATTTTAACAAAAAGTAATATTATAGACAAATAACAGAACTCCCTGGTCAAGGAGAAGGAAACCATCCAGAAAAAAATATCAAGAAATCACAATCAGAATTACACAAGATTTAGCAGCATCTTCATAAAAGGATCATAGGGTTTTAACTATGATATTCCACTACACAAAAGAGTTATGATTAGAACCAAGAATTACCTACCCAGTGAAATTGAGTACATCCATCAGCGGACAAATAGATATTTAATGAAATAGAAATTTTCAAGCATTCCTGATGAGAAGACCAGAGTTGAAAATAAAATGTGATTTTCAAATACAAGATTCAAGAAAAACATAAAAAGGTGAATAGGAAAGAGACAACATAAGCGATTTTAAAGTTAAACTATCTAGATTTTGACATGGAAAGGTGACAATAGTAATTCTTAAGAACATTATCACGATTAGGAGTGCTAGAAAGAGAATACAGAGGGACCACGTGCATGAGTTGAACTTGACGAGATTATGATGATGATTGATGATGATGATGATGATGATGATGATGATGATGATGATAAGTGAGAAAGGGGTGCACTGGAAGAAGAGGGAAAGGAGAAGTAGAATGGGGTGAATTATTTCATATAAAAGAGGTATGAAATGTTATTACAGTGCAAGGAAATAGGAGGGGGTAGCAGGCATCTCTTGAATCTTATTCTCATTGGAATTTATTCAAATAGGGAATAAAACTCATACTGAGGTGGGTATCAAAATCTACTTACTCTATAGGAAAGTAGGAAAAAACTGGGATAAAAGAAGGTGGGAACTGGTAGAAGGGGGCAGATTGGAGGAGGTGGCATCCACAAGCCTAAACCTTGTTAGGAGGGACAAAGTGAAAGAGAGAGAGTAAAGGGAAAATACGATAGAGGGAAATGCAATTCGAAATCATAATTGTGAATGAAAATGGGATGAACTCACACCTAAAGTAGAAGCAGATAGCAGAGTGGAATAAAAATGAGATTTCTACAATGTGTTGTTTAGAAGGAACACAACTGAAGCAGAGAGAAAGACAAAGAGTAATGTTAAGGGGATAGTGTGTAATTTATTATATTTCAAGTGAAGTAAAAAAAGGGGGGGGGGATGGAGCCAAGGTGGTGGAGTAGAGAGATGCATATATTCTAGCTCTTCCCCGATAAACCACAAAATACCTGTAAAAAATGACTCTCAACAAATTATAAAGCAGCAGAAGACACAAAACTACAGAGTGAAAGAAATTTCCAACCAAAGGTAACCTGGAAGACCAACAGGAAAGTTCTATCCCACCAGATGCTGAGCAGAGTGGAACACAGCACTGATTGTGCAGCATGGGGAGGAACAGGACCAAACAGGCCTCTGGGGCAGAACCCACAGTAGGGAGGGTCCCAGATCCCTCAATCCATAAGCAGCAAAGAAAGTTTCAAAGGTAAGTGTGGGAGAGCTTTTACGGCTGGGTGAGAGAGGAACAAGGTCTCCCCAGCACTGGCTCCAAGGGGTGACAGAGGTGGCAGCAGCAACAGCAGAAGGTGGCAGGTAGCAGTGATTGTCTTGGAAGCAGCCTGGGTCCATTGTCCAAGCATATCAGCTTAAAGTCTCTGGGGGATTTGAGCAGGGAATCTGAACCTCAGCCCTCAGTGGCAGTGCTGCCCCACTCAAAGCCCATGGGGGAATTGAGCAACTGATTTGAATCTCAACCCTGAACACTGTCCTGGGGGGAGGAGGAGCACTAGGACCCTCCTCTTGGCAAAGGATTCAGAAGTCAAGTAACTGGCTAGGAAAATGACCAAAAAAGGGGAAAAGAAATAAGACCATGGAAGGTTACTTTCTTGGTAAACAGGTATCTCCTTTCATCCTTTCAGATGAGGAAGAACAACGCATACTGTCAGTGGAAGTCAAGACTTCTGCCTCCAGTACCTCAATAATAAATATGAGATAGGCTTAGTACACAGAAGAGCTTGAAAAGTGAGTTGGCAGCTTGCTGAAGGAGAACCAAAAAGATGCTGAGGAAAATAACGCCTTTAAAAATAGGCTAAATCAATTGGAAAAGGAGGTCCAAAAAAACATTGAGGAGAAGGAGGCTTTAAAAATCAGAATTACCCAAATGGAAAAGGAGATTCGAAAGCTCACTGAAGAAAATAGTTTTTTTTTTCTTTTCAATGACAGTGGAGTTCAGGGAAGCCAATGACTATATGATAAACCACGAAGTTACAAAACAAAACCAAAAGATTGAAAGAAAAAACAGAAGATAAAGTGAAACATCTCATTGGAAAAACAACTGACCTGGAAAAGAGATCCAGGAGAGACAATTTAAAAATTATGGGACTACCTGAAAGTTATGATCAAAAAAAGAGGCTAGACATCCTCTTTCATGAAATTATCAAGGAAAACTACCCTGATATTCTAGAACCAGAGAGCAAAATAAATATTGAAAGAATCCACCAATCACCTCCTGAAAGAGATCTAAAAAGAGAAACTCCTAGGAATATTGTGGTCAAATTTCAGAGTTCTCAGGTTAAGGAGAAAATATTGCAACCAGCTAGAAACAATCAATTTGAGTATTGTGGAAATGCAATCAGGGTAACATAAGATCTAGAAGTTTCTACATTAAGGGAACAAAGGACTTGAAATATGATATTCCAAGATTCAAAGCAACTAGGATTAAAACCAAGAATCAGCTACTCAGTGAAGCTGAGTATAATACTTCAGAGGAAAAAAAATGGTCATTCATTGAAATAGAGGACGTTCAAGCATTCTTGATAAAAAGACAAGAATTTAATAGAAAACTTGATTTTCAAACACAAGAATGAAGAGAAGCATGAAAAGGTAAACAGAAAAGAGAAATCATAAGGGATTTAGTAAAGTTGAAATGTTCACATTCCTACATGGAAAGATAATATTTGTAACTCTTGAGACTTTTCTCCGTGTTTGGGTAGTTGGAGGGATTATACACACACACACACACACACACATAAATATACATAAATATACATACATACACACACACACACACACACACACATATATATATATATATATGGACAGAGAGTACAGGGTGAGTTCAATAAGAAGCAATGAAATCTAAAAAAGTAGAATTAGCAAGTTAGAGAGGAATATATTAGGAGGAGAAAGGGAGGAAAGGAATGGGGCAAATTATCACTCATCAAAGAGGCAAGAAAAGTCTTTTTCAATGGAGGAGAAAAGGGAGGAGGTGAGAGGGAAAATGTGAACCTTACTCTTTTCATATTTGGCTGAAGGAAGGAATAGCATGCTCATTCAATTTGGTCTGAAAAATCTATCTTACACTGCAGAAAAGCAGGGGAGAAGGAACAAGTGGGATGAGGAGGATGATAGAAAGGAGGGCAAATGGAAGAAGGGAGTAATTAGAAGCAAATACTTTTGGTGAGTGATAAGGTCAAAAGAGAGAACAGAAAAAATGGGAGAGCAGGATAGGATAGAGGGAAATATAATTAGTCATTTACAACATGACTATTACGGAAGTCTTCTGCAAAACTAGATATATATTGCCTATATTGAATTGCTTGCCTTATCAGTGAGAATGGGTGGGGAGGGAGGAAGAGAGAGAAGTTAGAATTCAATGTTTAGATTTGTTTCTGCATAAAACTCGGAAATAAGAAACACAGATAATGGGGTATAGAAATCTACCTTGACGTATAAGAAATGGGAGAAATGGGGATAAGGGAATGGAGGGGTGTGATAATAGGGAAGGTATATTGAGGGAAGGGGTAATCAGAATGCAAGGCATTATGGTGTGTGAGGAGGGGAGATATGGGGAGAAAATTTGGAGATTAAAATTTTGTGGAAATAAATGTTGAAAATGAAAATATATAGATAATCATTAAAAAATAAAGATTATATCTATGCAAAGTCAATCATTCTAGTAAGTTATTAGATAAAAGATTATATAACCACAAAATATAATCTATTAATAGAAATTTAAGGGTTTGTGTTATTGAAAATTATGCTGACTCAGTAACCTATTTTTCCCAGCTATGCTTGCCAGTCAGTTTTCGGTGGACTTTATTGAGGGAGTCACTCTGCAACTCTTGTATTGCCTGCTATTTATCATGTACCATATCATCCCTATCTGTTTATACCTGTTAAACCTCACACAGTCTTAATGTACTGGCAGTTGAGATACAACGGCCCATCCCCTTTTGCTGACTATTCAAATTGTGTTTATTTAATTGCAAAAGTTCTCAATACAAACTGGTTCCATCTTGAATCCCTTGCTGACCTCTAGCAATTTGCCTGTCAACATGTTGCTACCTTGATGTACTTTTAATAAACTCTTTCAACTCTCCTTGTCCTGAGTTTTGCCTCCTAAATTAAGGTAAAAGGTGAAACAAGGGATTTTCCTCCTTATAAAATGACAACGTGTATTATAACATATTACTGAAGAAGAACAGGGCTTATCTACACTCAGGAACATCATATATAGTTCTAAGGAGCAGACATGTTTGTTGATTGTCATTTTTATGGTTTGTTCAACTTACTCTCAAATCTAGCCAAACCGCTTTGTAATATTTTATTTTCTGAGGTCAGTATTTGGCTTCCTAGTGTTTTTGTTTTGTTTTGTGAAAGACTATCCAAACCATCAGCATGAACCTTAGATGACTAGTAACTGAGCAAGGGTTATTAATTTGGAAAGCAATACTTCTTATGAGAGAATAAGTCGTTGCAACTTCCTGTTTCTGAGACCATGTGCATTAAGCAAATCTTCAAAAATCCTTTGCCGTGAGAGGTTAAGTGCTAGGGAGTTTCCCTTCTGTTTTCTTCTACACCAAGTCAGAAAAAGTTACATACAAACTTTACTCAAAAATAAGAAAAAAATACACGCATTTAGAAATAATTATTTGGAAGATCATGGTATAGATGGATCATTGATACTCTGATAATCCATGGAAGGAAATTCCTGGATCAGGAGTAGTCAAGGTCACAACCTTGGAACAGAGGTGACTAACCCAGAGAGAGTGTACATTTCAAAGTATCTACAACCTGAGGTTTCAGATAATTTATAACCAAAAAAAGTTAGTAAGTATATATTTACATTATTATATTAATTTTTTGCATCACTGTAAACAAAAATAAATGTTAGGAAAAAATTGTACTGCAAAGGACAACCTATACTTATTTTTAGTAATTATAGTTAATGACATGACAAAATAGGAAAACATTTTCTGTTATTAATATAAGTACTATAAAAATGATCACATTAGTATTTCTCATGCAACTATACACACACACAGAAACAGGATGTGTGCATATGTATGCATATATGTTTGTATGTGTCTGTATTTATATTTCCATATTATTATCGGTGTTACTTTCATTTTACACAATTAATTATATTGCATCTATATACAGTTTTCCTTAATAGTTATTTTCATTTCCTAGGAATTTTTTTTAAGAATGTTACGTATACCACTGTCTTATGAGCAAAAATTCCTCAAATATCTTTCAGTTGAAAACAATTTTGACAATTCTTGGCAGACAGACACATTAAAATCATTTTATAATCATTCTTTTGTATTTTTTGCACTGCTTTGTTGTATTCACACAATATTTTACTGTTTTTCAGCTTATTACATATACTGTAATCTATGTTTGTTTCAACCAGACTCTCCAATGAAATTTTTTTTATATTATAGATTTAACAGTCATCAACAAACATGACCACTTTTGTGTACAAACAAAAATTTTGGAGGTTTTATGTGAAGCTGTCAACTTCTATGTCCAGTGTGATTTTTAAATTTTTATTTAATTGAAGTATTAGTAACAAGACTATCCTGTTTATTTCTATTTTTGAACTTATATTTTCTACTAAGTATTTTTAAATGATTTGATTAATCTTTTGGTTTTAATTTCTGCATTTCTATTCATGCCTACTACCTCCCCTTCTCAATTACTTTCCCTCTCTAATGATCCTATAGCAATATTCTCTACCCAATCTCTCTCTCCACACACAAACACATATGTACATATATGTACATGTGTACATATGTGCATGTATGTGTGTATAGATAGATATAGACAAATATAAATATATCTATAGATAAGTATATCGATGTGTCTTCCTACTTTGTTCAAATGACCATTTCATCTCATTGATAATTAGATCCTTGCAAAGATATGATAGTATTATTATTTTCCCCATTTTGCAAAATTAGAAATGACAGTGTGATTGACATGGATTAAACAGAAAATCACATGTACTAGAATTTAAAATGAGAACTTTCCTTTTCGAAATTGAAACATTTTTCTAAAAATATGTATGCTAATCATCAGAGTTAATATTAATAGACATATTATATTATGAAAGTTAAATCTATGCAAAATACACATACATAGTAGCTCTAAATTCCTATATCAATAGATAAGCTCATTCACGATCTTATCAATATTGAAATTCCCTCCAACGACTTATCATAAAGTCTTTACCACCTTTTCCATCCTCTGAAATTACTTTCTTTTTCCTCCTATAAATCTTCCATAGAAACTCTCTTAATATGGTATAGGCCTTCAGTAGTTCTTTTACTATTCTGTGGGCAACAGTCGAGGGAGTATTTGGATGTCTATCTTTTATCACAATTGGTACTTTACAAATCCAGGTAACTTTCTGACCTTGGGATTTTTCTGTATGAAAAGAGTAAAATAATGGATCTTGCACCTACCTGAGAGGAATATTGTCAGGGTAAAATGACATAATACTTTGCACATGTCAAAACACCACATAAAATCAGGCATTGATAAATGTGGCGACAGTAATGGTTGTCTTATTGTTGTTTCTTTTTATCCAACATACTTGATACATAACTAGTATTACCTGAGCATGAAGGAAATATCATATACTACTTCCAGGGTGAAAAATTACTGCTGGGATTATATTGCAAGTAACTTATTCCTATCCTGTGCTTCCGTTTCTATTTTGGTAACCTGAAACTTGCAGCTATTCACAGAATACCACAACCTCTAAAACATCATAGCTAAACATCACTCAAAAGAAAATGGAGAATATATGATGCAAGTATATATACTGCAACATAAATTTTGCAAGTGAAACATCATATGATAAGTTTAGGGATAGAAGACACTTTAGAGACCACTTATTCATATCTTCTAATTTTACAGATGAATATACTGTTTCCCATAGACTTTTTGTGAATTTTTCAAGGTCACATACCAAAAGATAAGTAGGATTTGAGTTGAGTTCTTCTGACAGTGAAAGAAATATTCTTTCTATGGTGTCATACTCTATAAACTGCTTCATTAGAGAAAGAGGTGACTATAAAAGAAGCTAGGCTATGTGGTGAATGAATTGTTTTTATGCTCTATTGCTATCTATCAATGTAAAGAGACCTAAGGAAAGTTCTGGAACACTGACTGGGCCCTCTGTGGAAAAATTGCAGGAGAGTATGGTTAAAAATCATGAAACCGGAGAGGGAATGAATGAATTATGATTTTGTTTCGTTTCGTTTTGTTTGTTTGTTTTTTGGAGAGTATAAGCATTGTTGAAATCACAGTCCCGCCAAAGTAGAAATAATGTTACCAGAACTTTTGTCACTATATGTCTTAACTTAAGCTTTTTCCCTGCACGAATGGATAAATTGGTTGATTTTGAGTGATCATGGCTCTCATTGAGAAGATCCCATAGAACGCTGGGTCAAGACATACCAAGCTCTAACCAAAATGTGCCCATTTGCATCTTTGTCATATAAGAATGGCTAGGACATCTTTGGATATCCAGAGAGAGTTTATTCCTTTACTTTAAGATAAGAAGATCAATTCAGAACTTTGTGCTCAAATATTCTACAGTAAACTAGTTTCTTATTTTGAAAAGAAAATATTTAAAAGACATGTCTATAACCCAAACTGACAAATAATTTCAGTAAAAGTGACCTTACAGAAAGTTGTCCAATTGAGATAAATTAGAAGAAAATATTTCAACAGAGAAAACTCACTAAACATGATTTTAACAAGACACTTAATTATGCATATCAAAAAGAATTTCTTTGGGGACTTGTATTCATCTATGTTGTTTACTTAAAATAATTTTTCCTTTGAAAATGCAACTTGAAAGAATTGGCTATCTATAAAAATTAGATTTAATTTCCTGTGTAATGTAAATGATAAGTGTTCGGGGTCAGAGCCCGAACCCCTGGATCCCCCTGACCCACAGGCTTCTACTCTGTGGGCCCTGAAGGAAGGAGACTGGAGACAAGATGATCCAGGCAACAACAACAACAACAACTCTTTATTCAGCTGAGGGTTAGGGTTTATAAAGGCTGATCCACCAATCACATACATGCTGAGCTCATCCCATTACTTCACCATCTCATGACTGTTCCACATCCTTACACCCGCAGTAAGGAAGAAAGCTTATCTTGTTCCTGCAGCTAGTTCCTGGGTTCCCAGGCTCACTTGTAACTTTACTGTACAGGACATTGGTATCTGCAGGAACATCAGGTTCCAGGGTCACACAGAGCTTCTGCCAGGGTGCGCATCAGCACCGTTCCCACGGGAACAGGCTTTGCCTCTGACTTGCACCCCCTGGGACCCTCTGGGCCCCTTACAGATAAGAAATTTGTGTTCTTAAAAGCATAAACAATAACGGCAAAAAAAAATCCCTCTAGCTCGATTAGCAATGTCAATTTTATAATTATTTTGCTTATGTTTATGCCTGAATTAGCAATGTCTCCATCTAATCCTGTAAAAATAATTTATAATGAATGTTTTCATCACTAGCAAAATGACTATCCTAATGTATACTTGGATAAATTGAAAGAAGTGAGCAACAAATGCAGCGTCCTTAAATGAATAGAGAGAAGAAAGTCGAGGGAAAAGGAAAAATGAAAGGAAATATAAGTCATTTAGTGATTATTTTAAGGTAATCAAACCCTTTTTTGTTACACACCAAAAACTACTATCAAACTAGTCTCTCTCTCTATCTCCTCTCTGGTAGTCTCTTTCTATTTTTCTATCTCTCTGTCTGTCTATATCTCTGCATTTCTCTGTTTCTGTCTCTCTCTATCGCTCTGTCTCTCACTCACTTTCCTTCCATTTTCTTTTTCCTCATCAGATCTACCATATCCATGTAGGGAATTCCCAGTGAAGAATTCCTCTGATACTGCATATTGGCACCTGATTTGTGACTTTGAAGCTTGCCAGTGGCAATTAGAGTCTTACTGACCTGCCCTGCACTATGGAAGCAGTGTATGTCACGAGACACGAACCCAGATTTCTTTTTCCAGAACCAGTTCCCTCTGTAACATTAGATATTTGTCCCTTACTTATACTCACTATTATGAAGTTTTTAATATAAGTAATAAAGTTTAAAGTCAAGTAATTTGATTGTGGTGCTTAGAATGAACTGGAAATAGGGAAGAATTTGAAGTGAGAAAATTTGGGTTCAAATTCTGCAGAACATACATAATAGCTCTGTGAAAAGACCTATTACTTAACTACTAAGTTTCTCAAACAGCTTTCCAAAATTTTTTCACCAAGTAAGGAATGACTAAATATTTCTCATTAACAAAATGGTAGGGGGCAGAGCCAAGATGGCAGAGAGAAAGATGCACATAGGCTAGCTCCGAACCCACCGCCCACAAAATATCTGTAAAAAAGATCTCCCAGCGAATTCTGGAGCAGCAGAAGCCACAGAACAATGGAGCAGAGGAGATTTCTGCTCCAGAGAGCCTGAAAACCTCTCTCAAAAGGTCCCTTACACCCCAGACCCAGAGCAGAGCCCAACCCAGCCTCAGCGGTGCAGCGCCAAAAGGAGCAGACCCGAGCAAGCTTCAGGGACAGAATCTCCAGTGGCCACTAGGGTCGCCCCACCCACAGGTGACGAGGGTGGGTGAGAGGGTCTCTTTGGAGGGGCGAGAGGGGAGTGGGGTGCCCCCATAACACAGGGCCCCTCGGGAGGCAGCAGCGGAGGTGGGAGCAGACCAGGGCTCCCCAAGCAGGCAGGAGCCTGGATCCATTGTTGAAGGTCTCTGCATAAACCCCCTGAGAGAACTGAGCCTGTGAGGAGGCCCTATCCCACCTGAGCACCTAAACTTAATCTCACACTGAATAGCAGCTGCGCCCCCCCCCCCCCAAATCCCTGAGGCTGAGAAGCAGCATTTGAATCTCAGACCCCAAGCACTGGCTGGGAGGATCCGGAGGCAAAGTGGGTGTGAAGAGAATATTCAGAAGTCAAGTCACTGGCTGGGAAAATGCCCAGAAAAGGGAAAAAAAAAACAAGACTATAGAAGGTTACTTTCTGGGTGAACAGATATTTCCTCTCTTCCTTTCTGATGAGAAAGAACAATGCTTACCATCAGGGAAAAACACAGAAGTCAAGGCTTCTGTATCCCAGCCCACTCAATGGGCTAAGGCCATGGAAGAGCTCAAAAAGGATTTTGAAAATCAAGTTAGAGAGGTGAAGGAAAAACTGGGAAGAGAAATGAGTGACATGCAGGCAAAGCATGAAAAACAAGTAAACATGCTGCTAAAGGAGACCCAAAAAAATGATGAAGAAAATAGAACCTTGAAAAATAGGCTGACTCAATTGGCAAAAGAGGTTCAAAAAGCCAGTGAGGAGAAAAATGCTTTCAAAAGCAGAATTAGCCAAATGGAAAAGGAGATTCAAAAGCTCACTGAAGAAAAGAGTTCTTTCAAAATTGGAATGGAACAGATGGAGGCTAATGACTTTATGAGAAACCAAGAAATCACAAAACAAAACGAAAAGAATGAAAAAATGGAAGATAATGTGAAATATCTCATCGGAAAAATAACTGACCTGGAGAAGAGATCCAGGAGAGACAATTTAAAAATTATGGGCCTACATGAAAGCCAGGATCAAAAAAAGAGCCTAGACGTCATCTTTCATGAAATTATCAAGGAAAACTGCCCTGAGATTCTAGAACCAGAGGGCAAAATATATATTCTAGGAATCCATAGAATACCGCATGAAAGAGATTAAAAAAGAGAAACTCCTAGGAACATTGTGGCCAAATTCCAGAGTTCCAGGTCAAGGAGAAAATATTGCAAGTAGCTAGAAGGAAACAATTCAAGTATTGTGGAAATACAATCAGGAGAACACAAGATCTAGCAGCTTCTACATTAAGGGATCCAAGGGCGTGGAATAGGATATTCCAGAAATCAAAAGAACTAGGACTAAAAGCAAGAATCACCTACCCAGCAAAACTGAGTATAATACTTCAGGGGAAAAATTGGTCTTTCAATGAAATGGAGCACTTTCAAGCATTCTTGATGAAAAGACCAGAGCTGAAAAGAAAATTTGACTTTGAAACACAAGAATGAAGAGAAGCATGAAAAGGTAAATAGCAAAGAGAAGTCATAAGTGACTTTACTAAAGTTGAACTGTTTACATTCCTATATAGAAAGACAATATTTGTAACTCTTGAAACTATTCAGTATCTGGGTACTGGGTGGGATTCCACACACACACACACATGCACACACGCACACACACATAGAGACAGAGTGCACAGAGTGAATTGAAGAGGATGTCATCATAGCTTAAAAAAATGAAATCAAGCAGTGAGAGAGAAATATATTGAGAGGAGAAAGGGAGAAATGAAATGGGGCAAATTATCTCATATAATAGGCAAGCAAAAGACTTTTTAGTGGAGGGATAAAGAGGGGAGGTGAGAGAAAAACATGAAGTTTACTCTCATCACATTCCACTAAAGGAAGGAATAAAATGCACACTCATTTTGGTATGAAAACCTATCTTACAATACAGGAAAGTGGGGGATAAGGGGATAAGCAGGGTGGGGGGGGGAGGATGGAAGCGAGGGCTTGGGGAGGAGGGAGCAATTTGAGGTCAACACTCACGGGGAGGGACAGGATCAAAAGAGAGAACTGAAGTAATGGGGGACAGGATAGGATGGAGGGAAATATAATTAGTTGTTACACAACACTACTATTATGGAAGTCATTTGCAAAACTACACAGATTTGACCTATATTGAATTGCTTGCCTTCCAAAGGGAAGGGGTGGGGAGGGAGGGAGGAAGAGAAGTTGGAACTCAAAATTTTAGGAACAACTGTCGAGTACTGTTCTTGCCACTAGGAAATAAGAAATGCAGGTAAAGGGGTATAGAAAGTTATTTGGTCCTACAGGACAAAAGAGAAGATGGATACAAGAGCAGAGAAGGATGATAGAAGAGAGAGCAGATTGGTGATAAGGGCAATTAGAATGCTTGGTGTTTTGGGGTGAGGGGAGGGGACAAAAGGGGAGAAAATTTGCAACCCAAAATTTTGTGAAAATGAATGTGAAAAGTTAAATAAATAAATAAAGAAAAAAATTTAAAAAAAACAAAACAAAACAAAATCGTAGCTCCTTTTCATCTAACACATTCAATCATGCAGACTAAGTGTCTGTATACGTAATTACTGATGCCCAAAATATGTAGCCTGGCATTCAAAAACCTCTCCAATTTATTCACATTTTTTCCTACATTTAGCCATCACTTTTTCCCAGTAGGTTAATTCAAATATCTACTCAAATTGTGCTAGTAATAGCCCATTGAAGAGATCTTCTGTTTTTTTCTGCATTCATAGATTTGCTCATTATGCTATATCATCCCAAAATGTTTTTGTACTTATAACATTGTGTCGGTGGCTCAGTAATCTCTTAAAGCCTAGCTCAAATATTTTGTGCAGAAAGCATTCAAAAAGAGTGCAGCTAGTAGTATTATCATAGCATTATCATTCATCGTAACTTCAATACAATGTTTTGTAATCCATGCTAGGTACTGCTTATATTACAAAGTAACAGCTATTGCAGTAATTTCTATATATCTTACCATCGTTCCCCCATAATCAGAGTAAAAATTCTTTGAAGGTAAAAAAGCAGGCCTTCAACACTTTTGTAATTATGATACCTATTATGGTAGTACCCTACTTGTAGTGTGATACTCAATTGCATTTTTTTTAAATTAGAGAAATAATACTATGAATAAATAACAATGCAGGAGGTGTCACAAATAGTAATAGACTTAGTTGCTCAATGAATTTGTATAAACTATAAAATAATAGCTTTAGAGCTAGAAATTGGCTTAGACTTAATCAAATATAGCCACACATTTTACATTTGAGGAAACCGAGATTCAAATAAATTATCAAATTACCCCATAGCACACAGATAGCAAGTATCTAAGGTGGGACTTGATCCAAAATTTTCCTGACTCCAGCTAATTTTCTATCCACTTTACCACTGTTGTTAGAAGAGTAGGTTGTGGCTAGATCTGAGAAGACATTAAATGCTGTGGATTTATTTTTTCATGTAAGCAATAATGGAGCACTGAAGGCACCAAGCACATCAGCTTCATGATAAAGAATAATAAGGTGGTATGCTCTATGGTCTGTCAAAAAGTTTTAAACAAATTCTACAAATCAGTTATAATAATCAGTGGAAAATTTCTTGAGGTGAATTAAGTTGGAATTAAAGTCAAAGCCAGGTCAATGTCATTACTGTGCAGTCAGTATCAGTGTCAAAAGACAAGGACAAGTCTCTTACACAGAAGGGATATACTAACAGAAGGCTCTATTTTGATAGAGCTCATATACAGGTTATGATGAAATTTGTCTTGTTTCTAAAATTGCTTTACTCAGAAATTCTAAGTAAATCTGAACAGACCTTTATTTCACACAATTTGCTGTTCTGTGCTAATCATGTCCATGGCAAATCCCTGTATAAAACCTTGCATAATAAAGTTCCTCCAAAATGTCATTAGCCTTCATCTCAACCTTGCTACTACTAGAATTTCAAAATAAAACATTGGTTGTCCATGTTATCCATCATTCTCTCTACGCAGCTGGCAAAATATCTCTGGACAGAAATCAATTTATTTTTATATTTATTTCATTTCTGGAATTGAAAATATGACTGCTAATATGGAACAGGCCTTTTAGGTTCTGTGCTGGGTGATCCATAGTTTGTTTGTTTTTTATTCCTCAGAGCTTATATTGTTACTTGATTCCCATGTAATAATCCTGAAAGAATATCCACATTGAAAGAAAAAGTACATTTTGTTCAGGATAAACACAGAGATAATTAAAAAATGTGTGTGTTTGGGTTTGTGTGTGTGAAAATACACATATACATAAAATACAAATGCATATATATATATGTACATATGTGTGTGCATGTATCATACTATCTCTACCTGATATTTGTATTGTAATAGTTTTCAATACTTGTTTTCCTCTGAAAATACTTGATGATGATGGTGATAAAATCAATATTTATATAGTGCATTAATGTACACTATACACTAATGCCATACTTTTTACAGTGCCTCAATTTATACTTTTACCAATTCTAGATGGTAGGTGCTATTATATTCCCCATTTTACAGATGAGGAAACAAGGAAAACAGAGATTAAATGCCTTACTCAGGGTTACACAAGAGGTAAGTACATGAGGAAAGATTTGAACTCAGAGCTTCCTCACTCCAGTTCCAGTGCTCTGTCTACTCTACCATTTAATAATTATTTATTTCTCTTAAGATTATCTGAAATTCCCTGCAGTTTGATTAAATCATCACAGTGTCATCTATGAAGAAAAGAATTTGGAAGAATTCACCCACATAGGAAGTCCTTCAAACTGGACTCTGCTCTGAATAACAACCATGACAGTGACAAATCATCAAACAGAGAAAGAAGAAATGGCACTTTCTGAACAGAACACTCAATAATAGGAGCAATGTGGGGGAATAGAAAAAATGTTTAAGTAGCAATCACATCAATGAGGAGATTAAATATATTTAGAATTCCATGTTTTTTCCTAGAAACAAAAAGGAGTCATTGACCTTATTTGATAAGGTATGGTAATATTTGTATTTTGGAATATCAAATTAACATCTCTGTGGAATTTAGGTTGAAGAGGGGAGAGAAAGGAACAAGGAAGACCAATTAAGAACCTAGTGCAATAATTTGTTTGGACTGTTAGAAAATATGTAAAGAGGAGAATAGATTTTTTTAAATGTTAAACTTTATTAGCAAGCATTTCTCTCCTATTGGACTCTGAAAGAGAAAAAAAAGCAAAAAAAAAACATTTATAAGAAATATATTTGTTTAAATGATCAGATTCTTAAATAAGTAAAATAAAAAAAAATGCCTCTTTCTCCATCTTCAGTATATTACCTCTCTGTCAGAAAGTTGATGAAATAGTTTTCCTGTTATCCTCTGAAATTGTAGTTGATAACTGCATTGATTAGAATGCTTAAATCTCTCAGTTATTACATGTAAATTGTGCACCTAGTCCTACTCAATTCAGTCTACATAAATTCACATAAGCCTTCCCAGTTGTTGTTATGTTTTCTGAAATCATCACTTTTATCATTTCCAATAACACAGTACCATTCCATTGCATACAGAGTTCACAACCTGCCCTTTCTCCAATTGCTGAGCACAATATTAGTTTCTAGTTTTTTTCCCTAAAAAAAGGCAATTATGAATATTTTTATACACACAAGTCCTTTGCCTCCTTTTTGTTATTTCTTTGGAGTTTAGGACTATCTCTGGGTCAAGGAACAATTTAAATTTTCTTTCCAGAGTAGCTGGAGTTCAACAGAGATATGATACATACTTTCATGTCATTTATGTACTATTTAAAGCAGTGAAAACCAATGAGCTAACCAAAAGAGAACATATAGAGACAGTACAGATTCCAGGACAAATATTTTGGAATTACATACAAAGATGATCATGAAGCAAGGAGGATTTAAAGTATGCAATCAGGTAAAGAGAATAAGCAAGGAAGAGAAGGCAGTGCCACAGAATTCAGTGGAGAAGAGTTTAGGAAAAGGCATTGTCAACATTGTGAAAAACTTTAGAGAGGAAATGCAGAGTGAGAACTAAGTAAAGTCTCTAAATTAGAGTCTCCTGAGATCATTGTAGTTTTTAAGACAGTAATTACATTTGGGTAGAAAAAGATTTCTAGTGAAAGAGAAGTGGCTAGTGATAAAAGGAAAATAAGGAATGCAATTCTTTTATGCAATTTGATTGTCAAATGGTATCGGTTAGTCACATCAAGAAGTCTGTCTAAATATCCCTTTCCAACCCAACAGAGTATAGCAATGACTCCTTAAAGAGATGTAGAGGAGAGAGGTGACCTCTTTCCCCAAACATCCCTGGAGGTAAATTTAGATTAATCTGTTAACCAACACTTCCTTTTAAATATATTTGCTTCAAATTTGTGTAGATGCATTATTCTGGAAAAGCAGTAACAAAGTAGAGAACAACCAACAGGATGAACTATAGTCAATATTCTCACTTTCCCTGTCCTAGCTAATTTTTTAATACTTTAAACTCCACAGATATGATTTTATCACTGTGGTAACCTTATCTACTCAGCTTTCAACAAGTTGTTTTCAAGGCAGCTAAGTGTCACAGTGAATAAAGTGCTAGATATGGAGTCAAGATGACCAGTCTTCTAGTTATGACCCAGCAATTTAAAAGATATGTCAGTCTCAACAAGTCATTTGACCTGTCTATTCCTTAATTTTCCTATATTCAAATTGGGGAAGATAATATCTACCTCAAGGTGGTTGCAAGATTAAAAGAAAATAATGATATGGTGCATTTTACAAAATATTCTTACCTCTAAAAGTATAATCACAGACTTATTTCTTGCCATAAGGTGACATAATTAACCCCTTCCCCCCACCTTTATCCCATAGCATCTAAGTTTCAGAGAATGGAAAGAGAATTAGGTTCATAATTTAGCTTGCTTCTCACAGAGTACAATCCCATTTTCAAATACAACTTCCACACCTGGGGCTCATGTCCCAGTTACCTGGCTTTGCAGGTCTTCCATGTCATTTTGGCTGGTTATACCATCTCACCTGCAATCATGGATCCATAGTGGACTCATGATAATGAAGAAAAACAATAGAGGAAATAAAGAAACACCCTCAAACCTATTTCCCTGAGCCCTAAGTAAGCAAGGAAAGGTGGGTCACTAATTATGCACAGATTCAGTTCATGTCATCCAAGGATACTCATTGAAAGGAATACAGCTGAAAGAAGGTGGCAAAGAGAATAAACAACTCAATCTTACTAATTTTAAAGTTGCAGATTTCCAATCAAAGGATGCTAATCATATTGGTATGGTGGGGATTACATCAGATTTCGTGTTAGAGTAGGATTTGTTTAGAAAAGTCCAGGTTGCAAATGCAAATCATTTTGTAAATTTTAGAGCACTATATAATTAATATCGACAGCATCATTTTTAATCCTCTCCTTCTTCAATAGTGTCATCATTAGTATTTATCTGTAGACAAGTTTCAACAATTACTGAGGCCAAAAACTGTTATCACCTTTTGACCAAACTTCTGATGATGAGCCCTCCCTTATGTAATCCATACTGGTTTTTTGATCCTTGATTTACCTTTGTTTGCTGCTCATTCTCCACTGGCTTATACGTTTTATTTCACCTCCAGTCCCATTTGACTCTAGCCTTTCTTTTATCTTTTAGGTTTTCCATTATCAATTTCTTGCCCTTTACCTCTAGAATTTTAGTGATTCTACTTTGTTACACTCATAATATTTCAGTCCTGGAGCCACAGAATTAATTTCCCAAAGACTTCAGATGATTGTATCCACATTTTCAAAATGACTTTATGTAAAGTAAGGTAAAAATAAGTATACTTTTTTATTTTTAGAGAGAAAAAGCAGAGCCAGTACTGATGATTCATATTAGCTGCACAAAATAAATATTTTCCATGGTGACATTAGAAAAGGCTCATTTTAACTGAGAATCTTTTTAGACACTTTGTCTATCTCCCTCAGAAATTCAGTTATTTGCTAGCCATTTACCTGTATCATATGAACATTTTTCTTATCATTTCAGCATTATTCTTAATAACCTAAACCCTGTCTATCTTTTCTATGTGTACTGAGTACTATGATAAAATACAAGACCCAAAAATAAATTCAAAATTGCTTGATATGTCAAGTAAAGGAAGGTGTTAAACACTGTAAAATTATTACTAAACAAATCTCAGCCTCTGAAATTTTGAAGAACTCACCTGAGGTGATATTCTATATTCTATTCTGTTCTATAGAATTCTATAAGGAGACAAACCATATATATGATATGAATTGTGTGCATTTAGTATGCCATCCTTTCTCTGCAATCTATTATTTCCCTATCTGTAAAATTGAATTCAACTAAATGACCTCTCTTTAGGCTCACTTATAGCTCTAACCTTTTTTTTTGTGATTTTTTGAATTTTATTAATTCACAGGCATACTCTATAGGTAAAGAGGAGACAAGATTATGTCTTAACAAACTCTGCAGTTTTCCTTTTTTATTGAAACCAAATTAAAAGAAACTTTTCTTAATCTAGAGTGGTTCATGTGGGAGAAATTTTGTAACACAGGAATGGAGTTCTTAAGAAATCTCTTGGACTTCTTAACAGCATAAAATACAGAAAAATCAATCTGTTTTTGCTATAACCAATGAATGGAAAATTCAGTTGATAACTATTACTCTATAAAATAATAGCTGACATGTACATATAGCTTCAAGGGTTGCTTTGTTGTTAGGGTTGCTGGTCAGACTAACTTCTTAAGTGATCTCTGAATGCTTCATAGTAGACTTTCTGTGAGTTATCTCCTTTGGTTTCTATAATGACCCTTGCAGGAGGTACGCATATGTATATTGTTCTGATGAAGAATGTGAGACAAAGGGGGGTTGTGGCTTAACCAGCGTGAGGCTACAGTTAAGTGAATAAAACATTCTGTAATTCTTGTCTTCCCTATCCCCATTTGATAAAAGAACAAGATATTTCATAGAAATGTAGAGAAGAATTCATTTAAAGTTCAATATGTCAATAACTTAAAATATTCTTAAGTAACTAAGGGAGTATTAAATTATTTATATACTGGTATAACAAGATGTTACTAAAATAAAAAAAAATCTATTCATCTTTTAAAGAGATATATTATATATTTTTTCCTTCCTAATGACAATAGATTACAACATATCTCATCTTGGACAATAGTACTTATCAAGTTGAAATATTTATAAGAGCTTAAAGTATTTTCCCATCTTTCAAAAAGTGTCTTTAAAGATCCAAAAGAAATTAATATTTCATTTTTTCTCCAAAAATTATTTTAAAATATTCCTTTCCAAAGATATATTGAACCTTTAGTAGTTCACTAAGCAAGTTTACATGCCACTTCACATAGAATATTTAATATATCATGGAAAAAAGACCCCACAAGAACTTATTGAGAAGTTGGTAAAGGAAAACCAAACAATAATATTAAATTGAGAAGTGACCTTGGGTATCAGATAGTTTAATCCTATCATTTTACTGTACAGGAATCTGCATCTAAGGAATTGTGTTTTCTTAGTTGTTAGTATTTCTAATTATATACAGTAAAGTAAAGTAGTTATTGTTCTATGCAGTTTAATATCTAGGGAATTGAATACATGTTGATTATCCTGTCTCCCATCCAAAACTCAATAAATGATTTATTTCACTTTTCACCATTCTTTACAAAGAATTAGATCATCACTAATAGCAAATACCCTTTACAGGATGCATTCTGAAATTCTGAATGGATTTCAAATCTTAGGAGAACTATTGATTAGAGGGAAAAAAATAGTGGGAATATAGGCATATATACTGGACCCTTGAAATGAGGAGTATCATTTGAATACTGAAGTTTGAGACAAGGAAGAAACATTTTTCTTTCATTATTTTCCTTTGATCTGTCTTGAACAGAAGCTATCTAGTTCTGTCCTTCTCTTCTCATCTTATGAATGTTCAGCTATACAATTTGGAGCTCTATAGAGAGCTGTCTTATCCATTGTCAAGGGAGATATTCTGGCACGTAAGTCATGCTCACTACGTAAGTCATGCTCACAATGCCAATGTTTTACACAAAGTGATTCTTTGACACTCCTGATAAGATAAAGAGTTTGACTATCATAAATATGAAGACTTAATATAAGTTTTCTAAACTATATCCATCGTTGTTATCATTATTTCTCCCCTTTTTTCACTTTTCATTTAATCCATATTGTGACACCTTTTTCTGGAAAAACTATCTAGCCATGAATATTGTCACATATAATCATACATAATTTCCTGAAGTAAATTAGAAGTTAAATGATTTGATGAAGGTCACATAGTAGTATGAGAGAGGAAGGATTTGAATGCAGGTCTTCTTGACTCTAAATTTTCATATCTTTCTGTGAGGTAACATCACTTTTTTTTGGCATAAATGTTTAACCTGGATTCCATTGTCAGTCTGTGGAAATATTTCAGGAGTCCATGAATTTATATGAAGTAAATATATTTTATTTTCACTAATTTTAACTGAAATTTAACATTTCATTGAATCATTCATTAAGACAACAACCATGTTGGTGTTTTGCTTTATTTGATTACCAAAGGAATCGAATATACAGAAAGAGTTTAAGAAGCCACGTTCTGAGGCTTCTTAACAAAAGTAAATCTTATAAGGAGGCTAGTGTTAAGAATACTAGATTAGGGAGAGAGAAGGAGAGAGAGAAGGACAGAGAGAGACAAAGACAGAGATACAGAGACAGAGACAGACAGAGAGAGAGAGATTTATGGTTTTTCAGTTGTTTAGTCATATCTGACCCTTTGTGACCTCAAGTGGGATTTTTTTTTTTTTTGGCAAATATACTGGATTGGTTTCCGTCTCCTGCTTTAGATAATTTTACAGATGAGGAAACTGAAGTGAACAGTATTAAGTGACTTGCCCAGGTTCATAGAACTAGTAAATATCTGAGGCCAGATTTGAACACAAGAAAATGAATCTTCCTAACTTCAGGACTTCCACTCTATCAACTGAGCCACCTAGCTACCCCTGTGCGTGTGTATATATAAATGTGTGTGTGCTTGGGTAACATACACACACACACACATACACACAAACACACACACACACACACACATATATATATACATATATATATATATGAGTATATGTATGTATGTATATGTACGTATGGTTTCAAGTCCCAGATCTATCAATGACTTGATGTTTAAATTTGGACTAGACAATCCTCTGGTTCTCAATTTTCTCCTCTATTAAATGAAGGACATGAACTAAATGATGTGTGGAGTCCTTTTGAGTGTTATCTGTAACCGTGTAAACTCATTTGAAAGCTTCTTCCTTCTGCAATCCTTGATTAAGCTCTCTGTATGTTAATTCCACAAACATACTTAAATGCCATGTTTACTACATCTTAAGCACAGAGAAATATTTCTAGGCTGAGAACAAACAATACCAGGAAGCAAAAGCAGTTTCCATTTGACAAACTGAGGCAAATCATTCCTACACTATGTGGTCAGGAGAGATGTTTCATTGCAATAAAACTTGAAGAGGTGTTGCATAGATGTTAATAGTTGGGAAGTATTAACAGCAGGCAAACCTTGCTGTTAGAAAACAGTAATAAATAGTGTGACTGCAGATTAGCAACAACTTCTTGCTGATTGATAACAAGAGCTATCAGCAAAAAGAGTAACATGTCTAGCAGGATGTACATGTAATCATATACATGTGTAATTGTCACACTTTAAGAAAGATTGGCATTTAAATATTTACATTTTGCAAGTTATATTTCAAGTATCTGTCACTGGCATCCAACAAATATGTTACTTAAAGTAACGCATATATTAATGAATGAAATTATTTCTCTGTAGATAATCCGAATAGATGATCATTATTTGATGTCAGAGAAGGAAATGATAGCACCAGAATGTGGCAGTGTGATGGAACATTTATTGGTAAGTAAAATTATATGTGATTGATAATTTACTAGATGAAACTTATTAAAGTTATATACCTTTTAAAATATACAAACTACCAAAAACTAAACTAATATAACACCAATTATAGGTATGTATAGTACACGAGATAAATTGTTCCACATACATGGGGAGAATATTTCTCAGTTTTTTTCACTTCATTAGATGAGAATTTATTAGTATTGTTCCTTCAAAGAATGTTTGCCTATGATGCTATTGGAGCATGATCTTCAATGACAATTACAACTCTATTTTTGACTAATCCACATTTTCAGTTTTAAATCAACTAGTTTTCTTTGCTCTTAATCAGATTTAAAACTGTAGAAAAGGTTGGATAAATTATAATCTGGTGGGGCAAAGCTACAACTGTGGAATAAAGGCAGAATTTTTGCTAAGCTTTCTCCACACATCCCTTTAAAATCACTTAAATGTCCAAGAAATAAAATTCTAATCAGCAGCCCATCTATTTTTTTATTGTCCTGGTAAAGCATAAGATGACAGAAAAGGTGTTCTATGGACCCTGGAGTGATGACTCGTTCAGATCACAATGTAGTGGAAGCATAACCAGGTAGTGATGATAGCACCAGGATGTGACAAGGTCAGTAGAGGCATGGAGCAGCACCATATCCAGAGCACTTGATCCTAAACAGATCCCAAGGGACTGCTATCATAGAGTTCAGCATTGGGTGCCATTTGAGAGCTCTGTAACTCATTACCGAATTCCAGGAAAAAGCTCCAGGGATTAGAGAAATCTCAGTCATGAGGGAACAGGAAGCTTAATTTTATAAGTGCAGACCAAGGGAGAATTGACTAGACCTCTTGCCAGATTACATATTTTAGAAACACTGAAAACTCACAGACCCACACTGAGCCATAAAAGCAGCAGGAGGTCACTGAAAAATAAAAACAAACAAA
Source organism: Notamacropus eugenii (assembly GCF_028372415.1). NCBI lineage: Eukaryota > Metazoa > Chordata > Mammalia > Diprotodontia > Macropodidae > Notamacropus > Notamacropus eugenii. Next base: position 133,783,360 of record NC_092873.1, on the reverse strand, counting down.
ACAACAGCAACCACAAAAAGCAAAGCCCAGATCACACATCTCACTCCACTCTATCAAATTTGAGCATAGATCAACATAAAGTTCAAAGGCAAGAATCCTGTAAGTGGTGTTAGGTTGGTTTATTTTGTGATAGTTTATACATTTTAAAAGGTGTATAAATTACGTTCACATGCACACATATACACATCCATCCATACATACATACATACATACATACATACTTGTATCTGTGTGTGTACCAAAGAACAGTACAGGAAAATTTAGGGAAAGAAAATGAAGCAATGCAAGAAAATTGCAAGCAATGCAAGATTGAGTAACAGCTCCATCTAAGAGACAAAGTCAAAGAAGAAAACAAAACTAAAAATTATAATTAATAAAAATAGATGCTAATGATTCCATGAGACATCAAGCAGCATGAAATAAAGTTAAAGGAATGAAAAACTGGAAGAAAGTGTGAACTATCTAATAGCAAAAAACAACTGACCTGGAAAATACATTGAAGTTAGTTTATTCAAAAATTTTTGTAGTTCTTGAAAGCCGTGGTTTAGAAAAAAAGCCTAGATATCATATTTATAGCTCATAGAGTTTTAAAACTCTTCCTACCTTTTGATCTAGCAGTCTCATTACTGGATTTGTACCTGCAGAAGAGAAAAGAAAAAGGACACATACATACAAAAATATTTATAGCAGCCTTGCTGTGGTGTCAAAAAATATAAACTGAAGGAATATCTATATAAAATTTGCATAAATATTATGCCATATTATGTTACATTGCATTGTATTATATTGTTTCATTATGTTACATTGTATTACATTATAATACATTATGTCACATAATATCACATCATATATCATAATATAGCACATTATGTCATGTTCTATCTTAATATATGCCATATTTTTTAAAATCCATTTGAAAATGTTTCATTACTACGAAAACAATTTATGAATTTATTATTAATTTGATAATTCAATAAAGACTCCTTGAAAGCACCATACAGCTTCATTGTTGTGATTGATTAATGAAAAACTCCTTGACTCAGTGTGTCACTTTTGTTTGTTGGTGTTTTATTCTTCTTCTGGAACTGAAAGTATCTAAGTGGTCTCAAGTATAATGAGAATGTAAGAATACTTTGGATAACTATTCTCCAAGTAAAGTTCACCACCAACATAACATCAAGAAAATTTATATTCAATAAAGTGTTTTTATTTTCCCCTGAAGAGACAAGTAAAGCCCATTACTTTCTATCCATCGTTTATTATACTACCTTCTTTCCTAATTCTAACTATACAATTGCAAGTTTAAAGGAGTCAGATCAGAGTATTTTTTATACAGGGCTGATATAACACTACATGATGCCAGAAAAAATATTTCAGTCATTTCTAATAAGCATTTAGGCTTAATAAATAAAAATTTTAATGTACCTCAAATAATATTAAAGACTGATGACCATGCAAAAACACACACATGTATAAATAAAATTTGAAAGGTATGCTTCAATATGCACTCAGATTATTTCTCTTGAGAGTATTTTCCTAATGAATCATTTGGAATTTTCTTTTATCAATGTCTTGATCAGAGTAGCTAAGTATTTCACAGATAATCAATCATTATATCCCTGGTGAAGCAATAATGAATATTATATGGTATTAATTTAAAATAAATACAGAAGTATGGTATAGTAGAATAGACTTGATTAAAAATAAGAAGCAATGAAATTTAATGGTCTGATGTATAACAAAACAAAACAAATAACTTGGGGAAGAACTTATTTTAAAAGAAAAAAGCTAAAGGAAGCACTGGAAAACAGAGTGGAAAATTTATATTTAAACATTGTATGACACATTTAATTCTCTACATCTCAATGAGGCCAAAATGGATACAATATCTGAAGGCTGCAGGTCACATCTAATAAGAACAGTAGCAGTAATAATAATAATGAAATAAAAACAGATCTAGTTGCTTGCAGTTACAGATAGGAAAAGGATTCTCAGGTGAAGAGAAGATGGCTTTCACATAAAAAATATAGATACAGTAGATAATTTTTATTATCTGAAATTTTAAAAAATGCATAAGCAAAATCAAAGTAACTAAGGTGGAAAGACAAAGCATTGAAAGGGGGTTTGTTCATGGCTTTTTGTGTCATTCAACAATAATGCTTTGATATCCAAGATATCCAGTGAATTTATGCAAGTATATCACCAATAGCCTTTTCCCACAGGATAAAAGATCAAAGGATGTCTTTCAAAATGACAGTTGTGAACTATTAATCATATTAATGTGGCTCCAATCACTAATAATAAAAAACAAAGAACAAATCACTTCTGAGGGTTCAGTTTACACTCAGAGGGATCAACAAAGTTAACAAAATATGGGAGTATTCTGTATGGCATGGCTGTTGAAAAAAGGGGAACACTGATAACACTATTGGGCAAGTTCTCAATTTGTTCACCACTTGTGAACTGATTTATAATTTTGTTGAAATGGTTGATTAAAATGCCTGTATAATAGTCAAGAGATAATAATATCCATGATCAAGAGTTATCATGACTGAAAAGATATAATCCAGGGACATAAAAATAGTTTAAAAAAAGATTCCATGTACACCATCATATTAATAGAAGCATTTTTCAACAGCAACAGAAAATAACTAGAAACAAAATAGATTCACATCCTTGGAGAAGTGACCAAACATCCCGGACATGAACACAATGGTAATTGCAATTTTATAAGAAAAGCTGAATATGAAGAATTCAAAGAATCATGAAAAGTTTTCAGACATATACTTTGATGCACAGTGAAATGGGCAGGACCAGAAAAACAACATGCATTACCAAATAATGTAAATAGAAAGAAAAAAACCGTGATGGAACTAAATATAACAATTAAAAATACCAAGTTTAATTCCATGGAAGAATTGAAGAAATGCACCTGACTTCCTCCTTTGCAATGGTGGAGTGTATGTGAAGTGGAAAATATTGCACCTAATGTCATATATGATTGATGCTGGTTTGGTAGGCTTGATTTTTTTTTCTATTTAAAATCTTTGTTAAAAAGCATGGGTTGTAGGATGGGATAAATATGTTCAGAAATGAATTTGATGGATAAACAAATAATACAAAAATAATATTAAAAATTAATGAGAGCAAAGCCTTTACAAAACCTCCCACAACAAAAATAAACAAACTATGTTAGGTTCATTAGTAAGATATGAGATATCTGTGTGACTAAAATCAAGCCTCATTTTTATTTGCATTTATAAAGTGTCAGGGAAGTGCACCAAGTTTTCCATCTGTACTCAGTAATTGATGCATACATTCTGTGCTAGGTCATCCCTACATAAAGTGGAATTGCTCTCCATGTGGCTTCTGCTTCAATGAGATACTGGAAGGAAATTCTCCATCTGTTGTTTCTTAAGTAGATGACATATAGTTTAAGACCAGCTGTACTATATAGACAGGCCAATGCTCAACAAGACAGTTAGTTCTTCAAATTTTCATTGTCCCTAGTAACATCTTTTGTGTCTATAGATACCAAGTGTCTAATGCAAATAAAATCTGAAACAGTGGGGAAATAATAAAAAATAAAAAACACCCCTCACATTATGCATTATGACAATTCTGCTGGTTTATGCCAGAAACCTATGGGAATGAGGGAATAGAGTAGGATTTCACTATTACTTTGATGAAATTTTAAAAGACACAGATTTATGTCTATGTATGTCTGTCATTGTACAGCTTTGTGTTTGTGCTTAAGGCTAAGGGACTTCTGACAAGAAAGTTGTTAGTTTATGTAATGCCTTTCTCCAGATCTGAACTGACAAAATAGAAACTCAAATACACATAGGCCATTCATTCAAAGAAATGAATAGAAATGTAAATGAGGGTGAAAGGGGGAGAGCCAATGATAATAATCACATTATCCCTTTAATCTCAAATTCAAAGAAATGATTTATTGAAGACCTTAGGGTGTGAAACTCTAGAATCAAATCTCCTTATTATCACCAATACAATTGCATTTGTTCTAGGAAATTTAAAAGAAAATTGTTTCCCTCAAAGAACTGCTTAGACATCACCTTCTGTACAAGGTATTTTCTCATTCCACATCCTCTCCCGTCAAGTTATTAATGTTTTGTCTACTCACCTAGAAGAAGGCTGTGTTATCACACAGCCTTTGAATTTTCTTAGCTTTTTACATGCTATTTCCCCTCAGCAGATGTAAATTACATGAATATAAGGTCTATTCTCATTTCTTTTTGTATGCCTAAGTATGTAGTAAGTTGCAATGTCAATGCAGTCTTCACCGAGTCTGTTGTTGTGTTCTTCATTCAGTTTTGAAGAGGACCATGACATCAGAGAAATGATGACATGACTTGCACTTGATTTTGCTTTGAATGAGGGAGGGTTGTGCAAGGTTACCAGTTACACTTTCCCCTCCTTAGTCATTTAGATCCAGTGACCAGAGATATTCATCAGGATGACTGGAGATGGCCCAGGATGCAATGGGAGACCTTGGCCTTTTATGCTAAGACCTTTCCAGGTACTCACTTGAAGTAAGGTAATTCCCATTCAGTGAATAGGCCTCTTTAAGAAGTAGTCAAAGGATGGACCCTTTAAATAAAAAAGAAAAAAATGAATGAACGAATGAATAAATCACACAGTTACTATCGACATTCACTCTAAGCCAGGAGGGTCCAAAAAACAGCCACTGAGTGGAGCTTGGGCAGGCACCTATTGCTGTTTAATCTATGGGCTTCAGATTGCACTGGGCATAAGGTTTTAGGAAAGAAGCAGAAGAAAGAAAGAGAGAGAAAGAGAGAGAGAGACAGAGACAGAGAGAGAGACAGAGAGAGAGACAGAGAGAGAGACAGAGACAGAGACAGAGAGAGACAGAGACAGAGACAGAGAGAGAGAGACAGAGACAGAGAGAGACAGAGAGAGAGACAGAGAGAGAGAGAAACAAAGAAGGAAAGGAACGAAACACAGAGTCTATGGCAGCCATGAATATGCAAGTGCAATTCTGAATCATGAAATACAACAGACTCTCTACATGGAAGTCAGAAACAAAACATTTATTCAGACACCAGAAACAACAAATCTCCACAAAAGAAAGCCAAATCCATCATAACAACAAAGAATCTATACACAATAAAATGCAAAGGGCAACACCAGCCCCAAACCTTCCCTCTGTTGGACTTCCCACAAAACACATCACCAAAGGCTCCCTTAAACAAAATGCCCTTCTCTCACTCACACCCAACTGTGGGCTTGCTTTCAGCCTTCTGTTCTGACTGCTCTCATGACTAGCTTCCTCGCAGCTCTGCTCTCCACCTCTTCCCTATTCCACCCTTCCTATTCCACTGATTCAGCAACCTCCTCCATCCACAGACTCCATGTGACTCCAACTTCCATGTGACCCAGACAGGTCACATGGGCTTGTTAATGAATGGGAAAGATCTTCCTATTTAAATTATCAGTACATATGGTAACTTATTTTTAATATCTTGCTTAATAAATATAGAAATTATTTGAACAAAACCTGCCTAGCACATTTTCAAACTATGTTTTGCATTTCCGAAAGGATTATTTTCATTAACTTCTATTATTTTATTATTTGCCATCTGTTTGTACTACTTTGAGATTTCTCTGATTTTTCCACCAAGTCTTAGGAAGCTTATTAATAAGCAAACTCCATCTTTCTGCAAAATCTCGCTTGCCTTGGAATTCCAATTCCACTTCCCTTTTGTTCTTGTAATTACAGGACAGAATCATTTATTCAAAAATCTCAATTTAGGGATTGAATCCAGCTCAGAATATCTCCTCACATCTCAACTGACTGCATTATTTGGGTACTTGTCTGATTTTTTTTTCCTACTACCTCATTGAATACTTCAATACAAGTTAAAAATCTTGCCCACCCATTAATTGGACTCAGGTGGGGCTATTAAGGGAAGCTTGATTAGGACAGGCTTGTTTTCTATGAAGGCTTTTAACTTTTGTTAATTTATAATGAGGCATTTGGTCACATCATGATGCTCTTGGCTCTGAAAAGTATATATATATATATACTTTGAGATGACATTTTGCTTTGGGGCTGAAATCATTGGAAGAGTGTTTGTGTGATTAGGCCAGACAACACTCTAGATAGCCATTAAGGAGCCCCTGGCTTTGAAAACACAGATTTTGGTGCTTTTCTCTCTGGTAACCATGTATGTATTGTTCATGGTCAGACAGCTGAAGCGCTGTCTGTTGATCTGTTTGTAATTTCTGCTTGTAATTTCTGTTTGTATTTCCTCTGAAGTTCAGGGTGCTGACTTTTTCCCCTGAACTTAATGAATGATATATGTAATTGATTAAATTATTGACCCCTTTTGAAGTTGCTTTCTCTAGAAAAGCAAATCTAGGAACCTGTGCCAGCCCACCTGTGCATGCCAGGGTGCTTGCTGTTATAGATACACACACACACACACACACACACACATCACCCTGGCTTTTCAGCTTCCTTTAGTGTTTTTCTTCCCCCTCCCATTACATTATAAGCTCTCTGAGGGCAGTGTCTTTCACCTATCCATATCTTTATATGCACGCATGTAAGCACACACACACATATATATGTGTGTATGTATATGTATATATGAATGAAGCAATATAAAGCATATTCTAAGCATTATTCAACAGAGGATTAGTATATCTATTTTTCCACACCCATACAAAATTTGCCATTTTCCTTTACTGTCATCTTAATCAATCTGTTTGGTGTGAGGTAGGCCATCAAAATTTTATTGATTTCCATTTCTCCGGTTATTCTAGGACATGTTTCCCATACAACCACTGAATGTTTTCTCCCTACTTAAATTCACTGTTCATTTTTGTTGACCATATTTCAGTTGGAGAATGGCTCATTTTTTTAATAAATTTATCTCAATCATCTATATATTTGAGAGATGAAACCATTAGCAGAGAAACTTTTTAATGTCCTCCTCACAGTTTCATGTTTTTCTTCTAATTTGGACTGTATAGATTTTATCTGTGGAAAAATAGCTTTTTGATTTCAGGTAATCAAAATTAGAAATTGTACTTCCCGTGATGATTTCAGTATCTTATTCTGTGAGTAACTTTTTTGCTTAGCCATAAATCTGGCAAGTATTTTTCCTATGATCCTTTAATTTACTTTTAGTGCCACCAATTACATCTAAATTTGGTGATCACTTTGAGATAATATTGGTATGCAATGCCTGATATTGGTTGATGCCTAGTTTCTGCTGCTTTACAGTTTTCACAGCAGTTTTTGTGAAGTAGTGAGTTCTCGAGGGGAACTATGACCAGAAACTGCTTACTGGACAATCTCGTGGGTAAATTGCAAATCCTAGGTACATGCCCAATGCTATCATACCTCAATCTCTTTCTGACCAGGTGTACAATCCCCTTATTATTTCTGGGAGCTGAGAATTCTTGGTACTACTGCTGTGACCTCCAAGGCCCACACCTATTTTGGTGCTCTCATCCAGTCACCAACCTAGTGTCTGCAAAGCTATCCTTTTAGCCTCCTAAGCTATCTTGGGATGGAAAAAACGATTCATTGTCTCTCCTTTGGGCTAATTCTGGTGAACTTTGATTAGGGGAAAAATTAAAAGGTTGTTTAGAGAGAGATGTTGAGAGAGTTCATGAAAAATACTTATTTGACTCTACCTCTTGAATACATTCTAAATCAGCACACTTGCCACAATTATATGCTGGGGTGGAAGACAAGCACCTTTGATGTGAGGACTTGCAAAGCCCTTCCAAAGCTGCCCATTTTTTTTTTGGTGCCCTTCTCTTACCCATCTCTCACTTGTGACTCCAAAAACTGTAGCAGGCCAAGTATCCACACCCCAGTAAAACCATTTTGACAGATGGGCTAAGCCAGCTTGAGGTAAGTGACAGGGTTTAGATCTATTGGTGAGTTAGGGTAATGTATACCTGAATCATATGAAGATAACCCCTGGTAGAATAAGCAAATCATAACAATTTATTCCAATAGCCAGGAAGTCAGCAGAAGGAAATATAGTGGAGTGCTTAGAGTTTGTTCAAATATGAAAGACATCAAGGTCATCAACTGAATCAGGGGCCATTGCTAGTAATCTTGAATTTTGTCTCACCATTGGACTTCAGTGATTCTGGAAAAGAAAGTGAGGCTGCTGACATTGTGAGATTGCTTCAATTAAAGCCAATTCATATGAGAGTGAAGTGATATCACTTTGCAATGTCATTGGTTGTCAACAGCAGCATTGCATCTAAGACATTGTTGGCACAAAGAACTACTCTTGACTAATAAGCACCCTCGCAGAAAATTATTGAGGAGATAGTTACAGCACTGATAGTTTAACTGATTTGTCCAGCTCATGTTGTCAGTCAGAGTCACAATTTGAACTGAGGATTTCTTTGATTTGGAGCTAGTAATCTATTCCAAATGCAACAGTCTCTCCATTAAAATGTGGAGATAGTTTTATTAAATGATGAAGAAAACACAATATAGTCCTTAATAAGATCTTCTAGCAAAAAATCCTATGTCAAAGATCTCTTTCTCCCTTTCTATGTATTTGTCTTTCTTTCCCAGTCTCTCCTTGTCTCTCTGTCTCTTTCTCTGTGTCTCTTTCTTGCCTCATGCTCTCACTTATTGCTCTTAAATCATATTGTTTTCTAATTTCAAGTGAAAATAATTTAACATTCCTTTTTTACTATGTGTTCCAAATTCTCTCTCACAACTTCCTTCAAAACACATTCAATTTCATATAGATTATACGTGTTCAGTCATTCCAAACACAGTTTGATACTTAACATGTTGTAAAAAAAAAATAGACCAAAAAGAGAAAGAAAGAAAAATAATAAAATGAAATATGCTCTGATTTGCATTTTAGCTTCATCATTTCTTTCTCTGGAGGTAGACAGGATTTTCATCATAAAGCCTTCAGATTGTCTTACATTGCTATACTATTGAGAATAGCTTAGTCATTTATGGTTGATCATAAAACAATTTTGCTTTTGCTGTGTAAATCCTTCTCCTGGTTCTGCTCACTACAATTTGCATCAGCTCATAAGAGACTTTCCGGGTTTTTGTCCGAAACTACCCTGCTTGTCATTTCTTATAACTCAATGGTATTCCATCATACCAAACCTTGTTCAGCCATTCCTTATCTAATGGGCATCCCCTCAATTTCCAATTCTTTACCACCACAAAAAGAGCTTTTATAAATATTTTTGTATGAGTATATCCTTTACCCTCTTAAAAATTCTCTTTTGGATAGAGAATAGTACTGGTATTGTTGGTTAAATGAGAATGTACAGTTTTATAGCTATTTGCAAATAGCTCCAAATTGCTCTCCAGAACAATTGGATCAGTTCACAATTCCACTAACAGTGCAAGAATGTCCCAATTTTCCCATGTCACCTCCAATATTTATTATTTTCCCTTTCTGTCATGAGGGGTGAGGTTTTAATGAAACTGTTTTAATTTGCATTTCTCTAGTCAACTGTGATGTATAGCATTTTTCGTAGGTCTATTGATAGCTTTGATTTCTACTGAAAATTTCTTTTTCTTTAACCATTTGCTAATAAGGGGATGAAGCATAATCTTATATATTTGACTCAGTTCTCAAAATATTTGAGAAATTAGGTGTTCTTATTAACCTGATAAATTTGCTATGAAAATTTTGCCAGATTTTTTTTTCTTTCCTTCTCGTCTTGACTGCATTAGATTTCTTATGTAAAACCTTTTGTTTTTCTTTTTTTAAAGTTCTGTTTGATTTTTACTTGTCGATTGAAAATCATTCACAAACATATCATTCTTCAGAATTTAATTTTCCCCCTTCAGATTTACTAATTTACGCAATATCCTGTCCCTGACTACATATAATCATTTCACATCAGCTGTACAGTATGACATTGTGCCAATTTTTAGAATCACCTTCTTCTTAATTAACATGATTCATTTGGAGAACTCTTTTTTTTTAAATTTATTATTGAAATGTTCAACATTAATTTCCAAAAAACTTTTGGGTTCCAAATTTTCTCCCCACTTCTCCCCTCCCCCACCCCAAAACAATGAGCATTCTAATTACCCCTATCACCGAACTGCCTTCTCTTCTGACATCGCTCCCTTCCCTTAACCCCATCTTCTCTTTTGTCCTATAGGAGAATATAACTTTCTATACCCCAGTAGCTGCATTTTTTCTTTCCTAGTTGCAAGAACAATACTCAACAGTTGTTCCAAAAACTGTGAGTTCCAACTTCCCTTCATCCCTCCCTACCCACCCATTCCCTTTGGGATGGCAAGCAATTCAGTATAGGCCATATCTGTGAAGTTTTGCAAATGACTTCCATAATAGTCGCGTTGCATAAGACTAACTATGTTTTCCTCCGTCATGTCCTGCCCCCCATTTATTCTATTCTCTCTTCTGATTGTATCTCTCCCCAAGAGTGTTGACTTCTAATTGCTGCCTCCTTCCATTGCCCTCCCTTCCATCATCCCCCCAACCCTGCTTATCTCCTTATCCCCCACTTGCCTGTATTGTAAGATAGGTTTTCATATCAAAATGAGTGTGCATTTTATTCTTTTCTTTAGTCGAATGTGTTGAGAGTAAGCTTCATGTTTTTTCTCTCACTTCCCTACTTTGTGCCTCCTCTGAAAAGTCACTTACTTGCCTCTTTTATGATATAATTTGCCCCCTTCCTTTTCTCCCTATCTCCTTCCAATATATTTCTCTCTCATTGCTTACTTCCACTTTTTAAGATGCGATCCCATCCTATTCTATTCACCCCGTGCTCTCTGTCTCTCTCTCTATGTGTGTGTGTGTATGTGTGTGTGTGTGTGTGTGTGTGTGTGTGTGTGTGTGTGTGTAATCCCACCAACTATCCAGATACCGAAAAAAGTTTTCAAGAGTTACAAATACTGTCTTTCCATGTAGGAATGTAAATAGTTCAACTTTAGTAAGTCCCTTATGATTTCTCTTTGCAATTTACCTTTTCATTCTCCTCTTGATTCTTGTGTTTGAAAGTCAAATTTTCTTTGCAGCTCTGGTCTTTTCATCAAGAATGCTTGAAAGTCCTCTATTTCATTGAAAGACCATTTTTTCCCCTGAAGTATTAAACTTAGTTTTGCTGGATAGGTGATTCTTGGTTTTAGTCTTAGTTGCTTTGACTTCTGGAATATCCTATTCCACGCCCTTGGATCCCTAAATGTAGAAGCTGCTAGATCTTGTGTTCTCCTGATTGTATTTCCACAATACTTGAATTGTTTCTTTCTAGCTGCTTGCAATATTTTCTCCTTGACCAGGGAACTCTGGAATTTGACCATAATATTCCTAAGAGTTTCTTATCTTGGATCTCTTTCAGGAGGTGATCAGTGAATTCTTTCAATATCTATTTTACCCCCTAGTACTAGAATATCAAGGCAGTTTTCTTTGCTAATTTCATGAAAGATGATGTCTAGGCTCTTTTTGATCATGGCTTTCATAATTTTAAAATTGCCTCTCCTGTATCTGTTTTCTAGGTCAGTTGTTTTTTCAATGAGACACTTCACATTATCTTCCATTTTTTCATTCATTTGGTTTTGTTTTGTGATTTCTTGGTTTCTCATAAAGTCATTAGCCTCCATCTGTTCCATTCTAAGTTTTTAAGAACTATTTTCTTCAGTGAGTTTTTTAACCTCCTTTTCCATTTGGCTAATTCTGCTTTTTAAAGCATTCTTCTCTTCATTGGCTTTTTGAACCTCTTTTGCCAAGTGAATTAGCCTATTTTTAAAGGTGTTATTTTCTTCAGCATTTTTTGGGTCTCCTTTAGCAAGGTGTTGACCCGCTTTTCGTTATTTTCTTGCATCTTTCTCATTTCTCTTCACAGTTTTTCCTCCACCTCTCTTACTTGATTTTCAAAATCCTTTCTAAGCCCTCCATTGGACTGAGCCCATTGAATATTTATTTTGGGTGTTTGGGATACAGAAGCCTTGACTTTTGTGTCTTTCTCTGATGATAAGCATTGTTCTTCCTCATCTGAAAGGGTGGGAGAAGATATCTGTTCACCAAGAAAGTAACCTTCTATGGTCTTATTTTCTCCTCTTTTTTGGGCATTTTCCCAACAAGTTATTTGACTTTTGAGTCCTTTGTCAAAAGTAGGCTATACTCTGGGAATCTGTAAAATCTCAGTTCCTCTAAGGTGGCACAGTCTAGCGTGTGCATTGATCTGGAAGCAGGAAGAGATTTTTGTGTCCAGAATCTTATCAGTTTCCTTTCCACAGCCACCTGGCCCCCAGTTCTGCCAAGTCAGCACTGGAGGCTGATTTTCAGATAAGCTGTATGGGCAGGGCCACCATTCAGTGTGAGACAAGGACCAGCTCCGTCAGAGCCTTTACAAAGGGCTGAGGTAAGGCTCAGCTCCTCAGTGCCCCCAGGGATTTTGCGATCAAACAATATATGCAGGCTGATGTAGGAGCTGTCCCCTGCCTGATGTGGCCTCTGTGGGATGCTGCCTGAGGCTGGAGCTATGGGAATGCCCTTCTCCCTTCCTGGCAAGCTGAAAAAAACCCCATCACTGACCTTTGGCGCCTGTGGGTTGATGGATCTGTGGACCTGCTGCTGCTGTGACTGGGGATTCTGAGACTGGAGATTCTGCCCCGAGGGCTGATCATGAGCCCAGTGCCATGTGGCCAAGGCTGGCCTGGGCTCCGTGCTGTGCTCTGCATCCAATGCAACTGACATTTCCTGTGGGCCTTTCAGGTCACCCTTGGCTAGAAATCTCCTGCACTCTGTTGTTCTCCACTTCTGTTGCTCCAAAATTTGTTGAGAGTCCCTCTCTACAGGTATTTTATGGGCTCTGTAGGGAGACCCTGTGTATGTGTGTCTTTCTACTCTGGCATCTTCGCTTTGCTTCAAAACCTTTTGTTTATCATTTATTGTAATCATAATTATCCATTTTTCCTACTATGGTGCTCTTATGTCTGGTTTTCTCCAAAACTATTTCCTTTTCTGTTAATTTGACATTTACACCTATCTATCTGTCTGTCTATCTATCTATGTATCAATCTATCTATCTATGTATCTATCTATCTATCTATCGATCTATGTCTGTGTGTGTCTATGTGTATGTATATGTATATATGCATATATATGTTTGTGTGTATGTATTTGTACACATATGTATGTTTATATATCCCATGCTTTACTAATTTACTTATATCAACTTTTATGCCTAAATCATGTACGCATTTTGACCTCATCCTCTTTCTGTGCTGTCATATGTTAGTTGATGCCCAGTTTCTGCCAAACTGCTTTCCAATTTTCCTGACAACTCTTGTCAAAAATTGAGCTTTTGCTTTGTGTTAATCAAACAATAGATTACAATGGTCTATTATTACTGTGTATTGTGTATTCAATTTATTTCACTGACAAACCACTCTATGGTTTATAGAGTAGCAAATTGTTTTTATAATTACCCTTTTGTAATACGGTTTGTGATCTGATACTGTCAGGCTACCTTTCTCTACATTTTTTTTTATTGATTCCCTTGATATTCTTTGCCTTTCTTTCTAGCTCAATTTTGCCATTATTTTTCTGAGCTCTGTGTAAGTCTTTGGAATTGATAGGTATCCAGTGGATTAATAAGTTAATATAGGCAGAAATGTCATTTTTATTATGTTGTCCCAGACTTCCCATGAAGAATTACGGTTTTCATTTGAATTTGACTGTGTTTGGGTGGAAAATGTTTTGTAATTTTTTATCATATAGTTTCTTGGTTTGTCTTGGATGTCTAACTCCCAAGTACTTTATATTGTCTAAAATTATTTTATTTATTTATGTTTTATGTCAAACCCTTCAGATTTTTTTAAACTTTCAAATATTATTTTATATTTTCCCCAAATATATATGTTCACAGGTTTTAGCATCTTTCTTTACTAGATTTGAGATCCAAATTTTTCTCCCTCTTTTACTTGCCTCTTTTTAAATTGGTAGACATTTCCATATTAAGCACAGTTGGGAAAGAAGAAACAAATGAAAAGGAAAAAAACCACACACACAGAAAAAAAATAAAGTGAGAAAACATACTTCAATATAAAATCATATTTCATCACTTCTTTATCTGTATATAGATAACATTTTCCTTTGTGAGTCCTTTTAACTTCTTTTGGAACACTGTGTTGCTGATAAGATCTAAGTCATTCGTAGTTGATCGTCACACCATGTTACTAATATCGTTTACAATGCTTTCATGGTTCTGCTCATTTCACTTGGCATCATTTTGTACAAATCTTTTCAGATTTTTTTTCTGAAATACACCAATTAACAATTTTTTATTGCACGATAATATTCTATTACATTCATAAACCATAGCTTGTTCAGCATTTCCCAATTGATTGGAATCACCTCAATTTTCAATATTTTATCAGGACAAAAATGACTGCTATAAATATTTTTGCACATGTAGGTCATCTTCCCTTTTTTATGATGTCTTTGGGACATAGTCCTAAGTAATGGTATTGCTGGATCCCAGGGTATGTATATTTTGTTTGTCCTTTGCTCTTGAGAATGATTGGATTAGTTCACAATTCCACCAACAATGCAATACAGTGCCAATTTTCCCACATTCTTTCAAACATTTAAAATTTTCCTTTCTTTTTTGGTCATATTGGCCAATATGATAGGTGTGATTTGACACTTCAGAGTTATTTTCATTTGCAGTTCTCTAATAAAAAGTGATTGAGGGTCTTTCTTCATAAAGCAAGAAGAATTTTTCTTCTGAAAACTGCATATTCATATCCCCTGACCATTTGTTATTTGGGGAATAGCTTATATTCTTATAATTTTTATTCAATTCTCAATATATTTGTTAAAGGTAACCTTTATTACAAACACTATAAAGATTGTTTCCCAATTTTTTGCTTTCCTTCTAATCTTGGTTGCATTGATTTTGTTTCTACAAAAGCGTTTTAATTTATTATATTCAAAATTAACTATTTCACATTTTGTAATGCTCTGTTATGTTTGGTCATAACGCCTTCCCTTCACCATAGATCTGAAAGGGAGACTATTTCTTACTCGTCTAATTTGCTTATGGTCTCATCTTTTATGTTATATTTACGCTTGTGTTTAAATTATGAACCCACTCTGACTTTATCTTGGTATGTGGTGTGAAATGTTGGTCTGTAAATAATTTGTGTCCTACTGTTCTCCAATTTCCCAGCAGTTTTGCCGAAACAGTTCTTAAACCAGAAGCTGGAGTCTTTGTGGTTACCCAACAGTAGTTTTCTATCACCATGAAATTCTGTGTCTTTTGTACATAATTTATTCCCCTGATCCACTACTCTATTTCTTAGCCAGTACTGGATATTTTTGATGATTACTACTTTAAAATATTTTTAAAATATAGTTTAAAATCTGGTATTGCCAGACCACCTTCCTTCGTATTTTTTCTTAATTCCTCTGATATTCTTAACCCTTTGATCATCCACAGGATTTTTTTCTTGCTTTATCAAATAATTTTTTTTTGTAGTTTATTGGCATAGCACTCTATAAGTAAATAAATAGAGACAGAATTGCCATTTTTATTATGTTGGTTGTGTCTTCTCAAGGGCAAATGCTATTTCCCCAGTTGTCTAGATTTGATTTTATAAGTATGAAAAGTGTTTTGTATTTATGTTCATAAAGTTCTTGAGTTTGTCTTCTCAGGTAGACTCCCAAGTATTTTTTATTATCTATGGTGCTCTGTTTTGTCAAATGTATTTTCAGCATCTATTGAGGTAATTATATGATTTTTGTTGCATTTTATGGATGTGGTTAATTATGTTAATAGTTTTCCTAGAATTGAACCAGCCCTGAATTCCTAATACAAATCCCACCTAGTCATAGTGTATAGTCCTTGATACAAATTCGTCTAATTGCTAATATTTCCCTTTTGCATCTATACTCATTAGGAAAATTGCTCTATAATTTTCTGTCTGTTCTTGCTCCTCCTGGTTTAGATATCAGCATCATATTTGTGTCATAAAAGTAGTTCTTGCCTATTTTTCCAAATAGTTTATATAGCATTGGAATTGTTTTTTAAGTGTTTTATGAAATTCTCTCATTAATCTGACTGTCTCTGAGGATGTTTTCCCTTGGGATTTCATTAATGGTTCTTTAGATATTTTTTTCTAATATGGAGTTATCTGGGCATTTTATTTCCTTTCTATTATCAGTACGTTTTCTCCATGATCTGTAGCGTTTCATCTGCCAAAGATATAATTTTTCTAATTTTCCATTTACCCCCTTAGTTCCTTGGTTGTTTATTTATTGATTGGATTTATCTAATTTTGAGAGGTGACAGTTGAGCTACTCCACTAGTATAGTTTTGCTGTGTATTCTTTTCCTGTAATTCACTTAATTTCTTCTCTAAGAATTTACATGTTCTGCCAATTCGTGCACATATGCTTAATATTGATATTGCTTCATTGTCTATGTTACCTTTTAGTTAACTCCTTCTTTATTACTTTTAGTTAAGTCTATTTATTATTTTACTTTGTCTTGAAATCAAGATTGCCTCCCCTCTTTTTCTTTTTTTTATTATTATTTTTTAATGTTTAACAATCACTGCCATACAATTGAGATTTTATCCCCCCCACACCTGTCCCCCACTACCCCCCTCCCTCCCCATGACTGCATACAATTCTGTATAGGTTCTACATATACTTTCCTATTGAGTATATTTTCACTATAGTCATGCTATGTAGTCAGACTAAAATAAATGGAAGAAATCATATAACAAATCAAAACATGATACACAAACACATACACATACACAAACATGATCTGCTACATTTTGTGAATGACTTCCATATTTCTTTCTCTGAGTGTGGAAGGCATTTTGCCTTGACAACCACCTTTGGGATTTTTTTTTTATAAGAAGTTTTTGCGTTATTACAAAATTCCAAGTCTACCAGAAAAAACTCTCGCACACTGTGGTCGTTGCTGTGCACAAAGTTCTCCTGGTTCTGCTCCTTTCACTCAGCATCAGGTCATATAAGTCCTTCCAGGCCTCTCTGAAGTCTTCTTGTTCATCATTTCTTATGGCACAATAGTACTCCATTACATTCATATGCTATAATTTATTCAGCCATTCCCCAATTGATGGACATCCCCTTGACTTCCAGTTTTTGGCAACTACACAGAGTGCTGCTATAAATATTTTTGTACGTGTGGGACCCTTTCCCATTTTTACGATATCTTGGGGATATAGTCCTAGTAGCGATATTGCTGGGTCAAAGGGTATGCACATTTTTGTAGCCCTTTGGGCATAGTTCCAAATTGCTCTCCAGAATGGTTGGATGCGCTCGCACCTCCACCAACAATGAATTAGTGTTCCAACTCTCCCACATCCTCTCCAGCATTTATAATTTTCTTGTTCTGTCATGTTTGCCAATCTTATAGGTGTGATGTGGTACTTCAGAGTTGTTTTGATTTGCATCTCTCTAATCAACAGTGATTTAGAGCATTTTTTTCATATGATTATACATATCTTTAATTTCTTCCTCTGAAAATTGCGTGTTCATATCCTTTGACCATTTATCAATTGGGGAATGACTTGTTGCCCCTCTTTTTCTTAACTTCAGTTGAAGCATAATAGAATCTGCTCCAGCTCCTTACCTATACTCTGTCTGTGTGTGTGTCTCTGCTTCAAGTGTATTTACTGAAAATAACATATTGTAGGATTATGTCTTTTGATCCACTGTTATTCACTTCTGTTTTATGGGACAGTTAATCCCATTTCCATTCACAATTACAACTGTTAAATATGTATTTCCCTCCAATCCATCTTTTTTTCCCCTTTGTCTTCTCTCTCCATTCCCCCGTTCCCTGATCACCAGCGTTTTGTTTCTGTCTACTACCTCCCAGGATGTGCCCTCCCTTCTGTTAGTTCTTTCCTTCCCTTTACATAATCTACTCCCTTCCTACTTTCTAATGCAGTATGATGTATTTCTATATTCAATTAATTGTGTATGTTATTCCCTCTTTAAGTCAATACTGATGCAAGTTAGGTTCAAGTTACAGCTATTGCCCACTTTCTCATCTCCCCCTCTATTAGAATAGGTCTCACATTCCTCTTCATGTGAAATCATTTGCACCATCCTAGCTTTCCCTTCTTTACTCAGTGTAATCCTCTCTCCCATCCATTAATTACATTCATCATTCTTTCCTTTTCACAGAATACCCTTAGCCTCTGTTTATGTATATTCCTTCTACCTGTACTATTAGTGATATAATTTTTAAGAACTGAAAGTTTTATGTTTACATATGAGAATGTAAATAGTTTAGCTCCATTGAATCCCTTATGTTTTCTTCTCCTTTTTGCCTGTTTGTGCTTCTCTTGAGGTAATATATTTGGTTTAGTTCTGGTCTACTCTTTAGGAAAGCCTGAGATCCTTCTATTTGGCTGAATGATCATTTCCCCCTCTTGAAATACCATGATTAATTTTGATGGATAAATGACTCTTCGTTGTAGTCCCGGTTCCTTTGCCTTCCAGAATATTGTGTTCCATGATTGCCAATCTTTCATTGTTGCAGCTACTAAGTCCTATGTGACTTTAATTATTTCTTCCTGATATTTGAGTTGTTTGTTCTGGCCACTTTTAGTACATTTTGATTTTGGTTGAAATGATAGCTTTGAAATTTGACTATAATGTTACTTGGAATTTATATGTTCTTTTTTAAAGTGACAGGTGGATTCTTTTGATACCTATTTTTCCCTCTGATTTCAAGATATCAGTACAATTTTTCTATGGCTTTCAAATAGTCTGATTATTCTGACATTGTCTCTTCTGGATTTATTTTCTAGGTCAGTTGTTTTTCCCATGAAATATTTTAAATTGTCTTTCTTTTTTGTGCATTTCTTTGAATTTGTTTGATTGATTCTTGATATCTTCTAGAGATTGACTTCCACTGCTTCAATTCTAACTTTTAATCAATTTTTTTCCTCAATTAGCTTGTGTATTTTCTTTTCTATTTGACTGATTGCACTTTTTAAGGAGGTGTTTTCCTCAGTAGATGTTTGTATCTCCTTTTTCAATTGGCAAATTTTACTTTTTAAATAACTGTTTTCTTTGCTCAGACTGTTGACTTTTTGTGCATAATTCTCTTGCATCATTCTCACTTCTTATTTTCCATCTCTCTCATATTATTCGAAGCGCTCTTTTGAGGTCTTTCATGAGTTTTTTTCTGGGCTTCAGACCACTTTCTATTTTTCTTTGAAGTTTTTGATCACAGATGTTTTGATACTGTTGTCGTCTTCTGAGTTTTTGTCTTAATCTTCCCCATCACCATAATAACTTTCTTATCAGATTCTTATTTGCTTGCTGTTGATTTCTTCATCTTCTTGTCGTTTATACTTTTTGTATTTATATTGTATTTATTTTTTTAATTTATTTATTTAACTTTTAAACATTCATTTCCATAAAATTTTGGGTTCCAAATTTTCTCCACATTTCACCCCTGCCCCCACCCCAAACCACCAAGCATTCTAATTGCCTTTATCACCAATATACCCTCTCCTCTAAAATCCCTCCCTTCCCTTATCCCCATCTTCTCATTTGTCCTGTAGGGCAACATAACTTTCTATACCCCATTACCAGTATTTCTATTTCCTAGTTGCAAGAAAATTACTCAGCAGTTTCTCCTAAAACTTTGAGTTCCAACTTCTCCCTATCCCTCCCTCCCCACCCATTCCCTTTGGGAAAGCAGGCAATTCAATATTGGCCATATCCGTGCAGTTTTGCAAATGACTTGGATAATAGTCGTGTTTTGTAAGACTGACTATAATTCCCTCCATCCTATCCTGCCCCCCATTGCTTCTATTCTCTCTTTGATGCTGTCCCTCCCCAAGAGTGTTGACTTCAAATTGCTCCCTCCTCTCACTGACCTCCCTTCCATCATCACCCCCACCCTACTTATCCACTTCTCCCCCACTATCCTGTACTGTAAGATAGGTTTTCATACCAAAGTGAGTGTGCATTTTACTTCTTTTAGTCAAATGTGATGAGAGTAAGCTTCATGTTTTTTCTCTCACCTTCCCTCTTTTCCCCTCCACTGAAAAGACTTTTACTTGGCTTTTCATGAGAGATAATTTGCCCCATTCCATTTCTTTCTTTCTCCTCCCAATATATTTTTCTCTCACCGCTTAATTTCAATTTTTTAAGATATGATCCTATCCTATTCAACTCACTCTGTGCTCTGTGTGTGTGTGTGTGTGTGTGTGTGTGTGTATGTGTAACCCCACCAACTAATCAGATACTGAAAAAAGTTTCAGGAGTTACAAATATTGACTTTCCACATAGGAATGTAAATAGTTCAACTTTAGTAAGTCCCTCTTTGTGGTTACCTTTTCATGCTTCTCTTGATTCGTGTGTTTGAAGGTCAAATTCTCTTTTCAGCTCTGGTCTTTTCATCAAGAATGCTTGAAAATCCTCGATTTCATCGAAAGACCAATGTTTTCCTCTCAAGTATTATACTCAGTTTTGCTGGATAGGTGATTCTTGGTTTGAGTCCGAGTTCCTTTGACTTCTGGAATATCATGTTCCACACCCTTCATTCCCTTAAAGTAGAAGCTACTAGATCTTGTGTTATCCTGATTGTACTTCCACAATACTTGAATTATTTCTTTCTAGCTGCTTGCAATATTTTCTCCTTGTCCAGGGAACTCTGGAATTTGGCCACAATGTTCCTAGGAGTTTCTCTTTTTGGATCTCTTTCAGGTGGTTATTGGTGGATTCTTTCAATATCTATTTTGCCCTCTGGTTCTAGAATATCAGGGCAGTTTTCTTTGATAATTTCATGAAAGATGATGTCTAGGCTCTGTTTTTGATCATGACTTTCAGGTAGTCCCATAATTTTTAAATTGTTTCTCCTGGATCTATTTTCCAAGTCAGTTGTTTTTCCAATGAGATACTTCACATTATTTTCCATTTTTTCATTCTTTTGGTTTTGTTTTGTGATTTCTTGGTTTCTCATAAAGTCATTAGCCTCCATTTGTTCCATTCTAATTTTGAAAGAACTGTTTTCTTCAGTGAGCTTTTGAACCTCATTTTCCATTTGGCTAATTCTGCTTTTCAAAGCATTCTTCTCCTCATTGGCTTTTTGAACCTCTTTTGCCATTTGAGTTAGCCTATTTTTCAAGGTGTTTTTTCCTTCAGCATTTTTTTAGGTCTCCTTTAGCAAGGTGCTGACCCGCTTTTCATGCTTTTCTTCCATTTCTCTCATTTCTCTTCCCAGTTTTTCCTCCAACTCTCTTACCTGATTGTCAAAATCCTTTTTGAACTCTTCCATGGCCTGAGCCCATTTAATATTTATTTTGGATGTTTGGAATACAGAAGCCTTGATTTCTATGTCTTTCCCTGATTGTAAGCATTGTTCTTCCTCATCTGAAAGAATGGGAGGAGATATCTTTTCACCAAGAAAGCAACCTTCTATGGTCTTATTTTTTTTCCTTTTTTGGGGGCATTTTCCCAACCAGTAATTTGACTTTTGGTTCCTTTGTCAAGAGTAGGGTGTACTCTGGGGACCTGTAAGATATCAGTTCCTCCAAGGTGGCACAATCAAGCATGAACTGGTCTGGGCACAGGGAAGGACTTTTGTCCCCAGAACCTTAGCAGACTTTCCTCTCCACTGGCACCGGATCTCCAGTTCCACCAAGCTAGCACTGGCAGGGTGGGATTCAGTCAAGCTGTGGGGGCATGGCCACCATTCAGTGTGAGACAAAGACCATCTACCTCTGTGTCCCCAGGGATTTTTACTGTCTAACAATGGTCTCGGGACGCTGCAGGGGACGCCATGAGAACTCCTGCCACCTGCCTGTGCTCCAGAGCTATGAGAAGGCCCTTCTTCCATCCCAGCCAGCAGTAAAAACCCCCGTCACTGGCCTTTGGCAACTGTGGGTTGAGGGATCTGTGGACCTGCTGTTGCTGGGTTTGGCTCAGCGCTTGGCTCAGCATCTGAGACAACTGATGTTTCCCGTGGGCCTTTCCAGTCATCTTGGGCTGGAAATCTCCTCCACTTTGTTGTTCTCCACTTCTGTTGCTCCAAAATTTTTTGAGAGTCCCTTTCTACAAGTGTTTTATGGGCTGTGTGGGGAGAGCCTGCATTTTTTTTTTTTTTTGTCTTTCTACTCTGCCATCTTGGCCCCTTTATCTTTTTTTAAAATTTTGATCTCTGGTTCAAAAGTGAAAGGGGCAGTTTTGTCTGTTCTAGTCCTGCCCTGAGGGTTAGGGTAGAGGGTGACTGCATCTGCTGGAGTTTTTAGGTGTCTGGTAGCTTGCCTGTTGCTGAACTTGAGTCCTAATGCTGATGTCTGTCATGTGCTGTATTTCCCAATGTATACACTGAGGTATTAGCTGGTCTGGCTATTGGGGGTATCTTTGCCAGGGCTATGTTGAGACATGTTGTAAGTCTTGGTGTTGGAGCTTGCCTGTTCCACGGAAGTAAGGCTCAGAATTTATTGCTAGTTTGCTAAGGGGTAGGGCTTGCTGCTGGCTTGCTTGGACACTTCCTGTGCTGGACAGCTCTCCACTTTTATTTGAGTGAAACAGACCTTTCCTGCTGATCTTTCAAGTTTCATGGGCTAAAAGAGTATTTCACTTCCACTTATTGCTGGTTACACTATTTCAGGATTTGTTTTGGGTCTTTAAGATTGCTTGGAGATGATTATGGGAGAGTTGCAGTGATTGACTGCTTGTTCTTCCATATTAGCTCCCAGAAGTTCTCTGTCTACAGTTATTTTAAATGAAATTCATCTTTCTATTTCTGGTTGTGGTAATTTTTTGTTAATATACGGAAATACTGATGATTTATGTGAGTTTACTTAATAACATGCACATTTGCTGAAGTTGTTAGTTATTTCAATGAGTTTTTCAGTTGTTTCTCCAGGATTTTCTAGAAATCACATCATATCATCTGAAAAGAGTGATAGTTTAGTTTCTGCATTGCCTAGCTCAATTCCTTTCGACCAGCTAAGTGGCAAAGTCAATAATGCTTTAGCCTTGGAGTAAGAAAGACTCATCTTATTGAGTTTGAATGTGGCCTGAGACATTTACTAACTGTATAGACCTGGACAAGCCTATTAACCTTGGTTATCTCAGTTTCCAGTGTATAGAATGTGTTCATGGAAGATTAAAACTTCTGGTGTCTCTACTTTTCAGGGCTTCTTTTCATTTTTCTTGTCTACCTAATCCACCTGTTATCTGTTGTTCCAAGAACCTGTAGCAAGAACAATGTCAATACCCTGGTAAGCACTTTCAACAGAGAGCCTAAACCATGTCGAGGGTAACTAAGAGATCCCAAACCCTATGGGGAGTTAGGGAAGTGTCTACCACAAGCATGTGAAGATCTTCCTGGTGGCATAGATGGATGAGAATAATTTATTCCCATGTCCATGAAGTCAACTGAACTTTATCATCCACTGCATCTGGAACCACCACAATCATCTTAGTGTGTAATCATTGCAAAATGTTGCTCTGCTTTCTTTGCTAATATTTTATTTATAATGATTGCATCAATACCCATTAGGAAAATTCACCTAAAGATTTATTTCTCTGTTTTTACTCTTCCTGCTTTAGGTATCACCTTCATATTTGTGTCATAAAAGTCATTTGGGGGGGGGGGGGAGCAGAGCCAAAATGTCAGAGTGAGAGCTACTAGTAATCTAAGTTCTTAGACAAACTCCTTCAGACACCTCTAAAAAGAGAATCTGACCAAATTTTGGAGGTGCAGAATCCAATAGGAGACAGACTGGGGCAGATTCACAGACCAGAAGAGACTGGAGAGTCGATGAGAAAGATCTGTTCCATTAGGGTGAGCCCACAGCAGGCAGCTCAGTTATGGAAACATAACTGAGGCAGCCTGAGGCAGCAGCTTGACGATGGAATGGCAGAGTGGCAGGCCAGGGCAGGAGATCAGCAGAAGCCAAGCAAGCCAAAGCCACTGAGCCCCAGGTATCAGCCACAGCTGTTCCTGAGGCTTTCAGCCCACAGATTAAATGTCTGTAAGTCACCTACTTAAACTTCCAGGAGTCAAAATGTCAAATTAATCTGTAAATGCTCTTTCCCCTTCCCCTTCCTGATCTTGAAAGAAACATAAAATATTTCCTCAGAAAAATCCTAGATCCGTGGGATCAGCAGAAGGGGCAAACAGTCTAGTAGCACTTGATTCTAGGAAAACAGCTAAGGGGTATTCCTCTTACTGTGGTGGAGGCAAACCTCATATACAGGAGCCCTGGGGTGGGGTTGAAATTCGCACTAGGCCCCAAGTGTGACTAAGCATTACAGGGGAAACACGAAACCAATAGAGCATCTGAGATCACCAAGCACTGAACTTTCTTTTGTTCCAGCTCACCTTAGAAGATCTGAAAATAGTCATCAAAAGAATCCACTGTTCAACTTCAGAAAGGGATTCCAAACTAAAAACACCAAGAAATATTGTTGTCAGATTTCAGAACTATCAAGTGAAGAAGAAAATACTACAGGCAGCCAGAAAGAAAACATTCAAATAACAAAGAGCTATAGTCAGGATCACACAGGACTTTGCAGCTTCTACATTAAAAGATCAAAGGAATGGGAATATGACATTCCATAAGGTAAAGGAGCTGGGAATACAACCAATGATCAATTACTCAGCAAAGTTCAACATAACATTTCAGACAAGGAGATAGACAGTCAACACAAAAAGGGATTTCCAGGTCTTCCTGACAAAAAGGCCAGAACTCAATAGAAAATTCAGTATTCAAATGCAGGTCTCAAAAGAGACATAAAAAGGTAAGCAAGGGAAAAGAAGATCTTGTTATTCAATTTGGGCAAACTGTTTAGCTCCCTATAAGGGAAGATGATACTTGTTAATCTTGAGAATTGTACATTTATTATGAAATATGAAAGGGATGTACATAGAGAGAGAGAATGGGTATAAAGTAAATAATGTGATGTTTAAAATGTGATTCAAGCATGTGAAGGCATTGTAACAGGAGATGTGAAGAGGAGGAAGCTGAAAATGATAAATTATATCACAGGAAGGAGTAGAAAACTATATTATAGTAGTGGGAAAAAGGGAGAGAGATGAGCATTCTTTGGGAGGTACTCTCATCTGATTTGGTTGAAGGAGGGAACAATAAGTTCAGAATATAAATCTAAGTAGCTCTATAGGCAGTAGGAGGGGAAGGGGGAAGAAAGGGGAGGGGAAGATAAAAAGGAGGGAAGAAGTACTAAGGGTAAAGGGGAGTAAAAGAAAGGGGGGATTAAAGAAGGAAGGGGAGATTGAGGGAGGTGGTGTCAAAAGCGAAAACACTGTTGAGGAGGGGAAGGGAGACAGGAAAAGTAAAAGCACAAACGGTGAAAAAGAGGATGGATGGAAAGACACAGACTGAAATCATAACTGTGAATGTGAATGGAATGATCTCTCCCATAAAACTGAGACAGCAGAATGGATTAAAAGCCATAATCCAACAATATGTTGCTTACAAGAAACCCATTTGAAATGGGGGCAATGCACATAGGGTAAAGGTAAAAGGATGGAGCAGAATATGTTGTGCTTCAGCTGATGTAAAAAAAAAAAAAAACGGGTACTAATCCTAATCTCAGACTAAGCAAAAGCAGAAATAGATCTAATTAAAAGAGATAAGGAAGGAAACTATATCCTGCTAAAAGGTACCATAGAGAATGAAGCAATATCATTTCTAAACATGTGTACTCCAAGAGCTATAGCGTTCAAATTCTTAGAGGAGAGACTGGGGAAACTGCAGGAAGAAATAGACAGCAAAACTATACTAATGTGGGATCTCAGTTTCCCCCTCTCTGAACTTTATAAATTTAACCTCAAAATAAACAAGAAAGAAGGTAAGGAGTTGAATAAAACTCTTGATAAGGTAGATATGATAGATCTCTGGAGAAAATTGAATGGGGATAGAAAGGAATATACCTTTTTCTTAGAAGTACATAGCACATATACAAAAACTGACCATGTTCTAGGACTTAAAACCTCACTATCCGGTGGAGAAAGGCAGAGATAGTCAATGCATCCTTCTCAGATCATAATTCAATACAGCTTATATGTAATAAAAGGCCATAGAAATATAAATCAAAAATTAATTAAAAACTAAATCTAATCTTTTTTTAAAATTAATTTGCTTATTTAACTTTTAACATTCATTTTCACAAAATTTTGGGTTGCAAATTTTCTCCCCTTTTGTCCCCTCCCCTCACTCCAAAAACATCAAGCATTCTAATTGCCCTTATCACCAATCTGCTCTCTCTTCCATCATCCCTCTCTGCCCTTGTCTCCATCTTCTCTTTTCTCCTGTAGGGCCAGATAACTTTCTATACCCCTTTACCTATATTTCTTATTTCCTAGTGGCAAGAACATTACTCGACAGTTGTTCCTAACACTTAGAGTTCCAACGTCTTTACCTCCCTCCCTACCCACCCCTTCCCTTTGGAAGGCAAGCAATTCAATATAGGCCAAATCTGTGTAGTTTTGCAAATGACTTCCATAATAGTTGTGCTGTATAAGACTAGCTATATTTCCGTCCATCCTATCCTGTCCCCCATTACTTCTATTCTCTTTTGATCTTGTCGCTCCCCATGAGTGTTAACCTCAAATTGCTCCCTCCTCCCCATGCCCTCCCTTCCATCATCTCCCCTACCCTGCTTATCCCCTTATTCCCCACTTTCCTGTATTGTAAGATAGGTTTTCATACCAAATTGAGTGTGTATTTTATTTCTTCCTTTAGTGGAATGTGATGAGAGTAAGCTTCATGTTTTTCTCTCACCTCCCCTCTTTATCCCTCCACTAATAAGTCTTTTGTTTGCTTCTTTTATGAGAAATAATTTGCCCCATTCCATTTCTCCCTTTCTCCTCCCAATATATTTCTCTCTCACTGCTTGATTTCATTTTTTTAAAGATATGAGCCCATCCTCTTCAATGCACTCTGTGCACTCTGTCTCTATGTGTGTGTGCGTGTGTGCATGTGTGTGTGTAATTCCACCCAGTACCCAGATACTGAAAAGTTTCAAGAGTTACAATATTTGTAACTGTATTTCCTTTCCATGTAGGAATGTAAACAGTTCAGCTTTAGTAAGTCCCTTATGACTTCTCTTTGCTGTTCATCTTTTCATGCTTCTCTTCATTCTTGTGTTTGAAAGTCAAATTTTCTTTTCAGCTCTGGTCTTTTCATCAAGAATGCTTGAAAATCCTCTATTTCATTGAAAGACCAATTTTTTCCTGAAGTATTATACTCAGTTTTGCTGGGTAGGTGATTCTTGGTTTTAGTTCTAGTTCCTTTGACTTTTGGAATATCCTATTCCACACCCTTGGATCCCTTAATGTAGAAGCTGCTAGATCTTGTGTTATCCTGATTGTATTTCCACAATACTTGAATTGTTTCTTTCTAGCTGCTTGCAATATTTTCTCCTTGACCTGGGAACTCTGGAATTTGGCCACAATGTTCCTAGGAGTTTCTCTTTTTGGATCTCTTTCAGGCGGTGTGCTGTGGATTTCTTGAATACTTATTTTGCCCTCTGGTTCTAGAATCTCAGGGCAGTTTTCCTTGATAATTTCATGAAAGGTGATGTCTAGGCTCTTTTTTTGATCTTGGCTTTCAGGTAGTCCCATAATTTTTAAATTATCTCTCCTGGATCTATTTTCCAGGTCAGTTGTTTTTCCAATGAGATATTTCACATTATCTTTCATTTTTTCGTTCTTTTGGTTTTGTTTTGTGATTTCTTGGTTTCTCATAAAGTCATTAGCCTCCATCCATTCCATTCTAATTTTGAAAGAACTGTTTTCTTCAGTGAGCTTTTGAATCTCCTTTTCCATTTGGCTAATTCTGCTTTTTAAAGCATTCTTCTCCTCATTGGCTTGTCGAACCTCTTTTGCCAGTTGAGTTAGCCTATTTTTTAAGGTGTTATTTTCTTCAGCATTTTTTTATGTCTCCTTTAGCAGGGTGCTGACCTGCTGTTCATGCTTTGACTGCATGTCTCTCATTTCTCTTCCCAGGTTTTCCTCCACCTCTCTAACTTGATTTTCAAAATTCTTTTTGAGCTCTTCCATGGCCTGAGCCCATTGAGTGGGCTGGGATATAGAAACCTTGACTTCTGTGTCTTTGCCTGATGGTAAGCATTGTTCTTCCTCATCAGAAAGGAAAGGAGGAAATGCCTGTTCACCAGGAAAGTAACTTTCTATAATCTTATTTCTTTTCCCTTTTTTGGGCATTTTCCCAGCCAGTGACTTGACTTCTGAATATTCTCTTCACACACGCTTCGCCTCCTGATTCTGCCAGCCAGCGCTTGGGGTCTGAGATTCAAATGCTGCTTCCCAGCCTCAGAGCTTTTGGCGGGGGCAAGGCTGCTATTCAATGTGAGATTAAATTCAGGTGCTCAGGTCAGGGCAGGGCCGCCTCTCGGGCTCAGTTCCCTCATGACGTTTATGCATAGACCTTCAACAATAGATCGAGGCTCCTGTCTGCTTGGGGAGCCCTGGTCTGCTCCCACCTCCACTGCTGCCACCCGAGGGGGCCTGAGTTATGGGGGCACCCCACTCCTCTCTCGACCCGCCAAAGACACCCTCTCACTGACCCCCGTCACCTGTAGGTGGAGGGACCCGCGTGGCCGCTGGAGATCCCGTCCCTGAAGCCCGCTGCGATCTGTTCCTCTCGCTGCCGCAGCTGCGGCAGGGCTGTGCTTGGCTCCCAGTCTGGGGAGCCCAGTCCACGGTGCAAAGGACCTTTTGCGAGAGGTTTGCAGGTCCTTCTGGAACAGAAATCTCCTTCGCTCCAATGTTCTGTGGCCTCTGGTGCTGTAGAATTCGCAGTGAGTTGCTTTTTAAACATGCTCTATGGGTTGTGGGTTTGGAGCTATTTGTATGTGCATCTTTCTACTCCGCTATCTTGGCTCCATCGCCCCGACACTAAATCTAATCTTAAAGAAGCAGTGGTTTAAAAAACAAATCACAGAAGCAATCAACAACTTCATTCAAGAAGATGACAATAATGAGAAAACCTATCAAAACTTATGGGATACTGCGAAAGCAGGTGTTCAGGGAAGTGTTTTTTTAATCTTTGAATACCTACAAGGATAAAATAGAGGAGGAGATCAATGATATGGGCATGCAGCTGCAAAAAATAGAAAAAGAACAAACTGAAAATCCCTAAGAAATTATCAAATTAGAAATACTGAAAACCAAAAGAGAAATCAACAAAACTGAAATTAAGAAAACTATTGTGCCCAGTGCACAGCGCAGCGCGGTCGGCGCGGCAGGGCGGAGGGGACCAGAGGGGCCTGAGAGTGGCGGGAGAGACCAGTGGAGCAGGAGATAAACCAGGCTAAGCCGATGAGAGCTGCTGAGTGCCACATATCAGCGCGGCAGCCCTTGAAGCCTTCAGCCTCAAGACTGGACTTCGGTGGGTCAACTACTTGAACTTCCAGGAGCTGGGATGGCGGAGTGATCAGTAAGTGCTCTCTCCTCCCCTCTGATGACCGTGAAGGAACCATAAAATTCTTCCCCAGATTAATCCTGAATCAGCGGGAACAGCAGAAGGGGGCGCGTGGTCTCATAACACCAGAGGCTGGAGAAGTGGCAAGGGGGGATTCTTCCTACTGTGGTGGAGGCGATCTGGAGGGACAGACGACCCAGGGCAGAAAAAATTCGCACTGAGACCCAGGCAAGCCTCAGCGCCTGGAGACGAGCCCGAGGAGGGGCGGGAACACGCACTAGCTTCTAGGCGTGCCCCAGCCCTTCAGGGGAAAAGGGAAGACAATAGGGAAGCTGGGATCACCATCCCCTGACCTTGCCTTTGCCTCAAGTCAGCTGAGGAGATCTCCTGAGACCAGACCACCCCTCACACACACCTAACAAGCTAAACCCAGGGTTGATCTGGGAAACAACAACAACAAAAAAAAAGCCTGCTTTTAGCCTAGACACACATCAACTCAACTTAAAAGATCTGTATCTTCTGACTGAAAGAACCAAAAGCTACAACACTCAGCCAACATCATGAATCGGAAAAAGCAGACGAAAAGTGAAAAAAACATAGAATCTTTCTATGGGGATAAGGACCAAAACACAAACACCAAAGAGGTCAGAGCTGAGACTGTACTTCCATCTGAAACCTCAGATGGGACTATGAATTTCTCGCAAGCACAACTAGCTTTCCTGGAACATCTGAAGAAGGATATAAAAGAAAAACTGGCCAATGATTTTAAAATTATAAAAAAAGAATTCACTGATGAGAACATCACTGTGAAAAAGAAAATTGAAGAAATGGAAAAGGAAGTTTAAAAATTAACTGGAGAGAATAATTCCCTAAAAGGAAGAGTTAATCAAACGGAAAAGGAAACCCAAAACCTAATCGGGAAAATTGATCAGATGGAAAAGGAAACCCAAAACCTAACTGGGAAAATTGGTCGAATGGAAAAAGAAGTACAAAAATTAAATGGAGAAAATAGCTCCTTAAAGGGAAAAATTGGTCAGATGGAAAAGGAGATGCAAAAGCTAACTGAAGAAAACACTACGATGAAGATTAGAATTGGGCAAGTAGAAACTAATGACTCAATGAGGCAACAAGAATCAGTCAAACAAAATTTAAAGAATGAAAAGATAGAAGAAAATGTAAAATATTTAATTGGAAAAACAACTGACCTGGAAAATAGATCCAGGAGAGAAAATTTAAGAATTATTGGCCTGCTAGAAACCCATGACGAAGAAAAGAGTCTGGACAATATCTTCCAGGAAATCATCAAGGAAAACTGCCCAGAAGTACTAGAATCAGAAGGCAAAATAGTCATCGAAAGAATCCACCGTTCCCCTCCCGAAAGGGATCCCAAACTCAAAACCCCAAGAAATATCGTTGCCAAATTCCAGAGCTATCAAGTGAAGGAGAAAATACTACAAGCAGCCAGAAAGAAACAATTCAAATATCAAGGACACACAGTCAGGATCACACAGGACCTTGCAGCTTCTACATTAAAAGATGCAAAGAACTGGAACCCAATATTCCGTAAGGCAAAGGAGTTGGGACTTCAACCAAGGATCAACTACCCAGCAAAGTTCAGCATAACATTTCAGGCAAGGAGAAAGTCATTCAACGAAATAAGGGATTTCCAGAGCTTCCTGACCAGAACACCAGAACTCAATAGACAATTTGATCTTCAAATGCAGGTCTCCAGAGAATCATAGAAAGGTAAACAGAGGGGAAAAAACAAAAACAAAAACTTGCTACTCAATTAGGGCAAACTGTTTACCTCCCTATAAGGGAAGATGATACCTGTTAATCTTGAGAACTGTGCAGCTATTATGATAAAAGGGATATATGTAGAGGGAACGGGCATAAAGTAAATGATGTCATGTCAAAAATATGATTTAAGTATGACAAGGGAATGTAATAGGAGGTGTGGAACGGGGGAAGCAGAAAATGGCAAATTATATCACAGGAAGAAGTACAAGACTATAGTAGAGGGAAGGAGGGGAGGGAGATGAGCATTGTTTGAGAGGTACTCTCATCTGATTTGTTCAAAGGAGGGAACAATAATCTTAAGTAGATAATCCTAACTAGCTCTATAGGTAGTAGGAGGGGAAGGGGGAAGAAAGGGGAGGGTGGCTAAAAGGGAAGAAAGAAGCAATAAGAGTAAAGGGAAGAAAAAGGGAGGGGGGCTAAAAGAAGGAGGGGAAGGCTGCTGGAGGAGGGGAAGAAAAGTGAATACTATTGAGGAGGGGAAGGGAGATGGGAGAGCTAAAAGCACAAATGGTGGGAAAGAGGATGGAGGGAAATACACAGATTGTAATCATAACTGTGAATGTGAATGGAATGAACTCTCCCATAAAACGGAGACGGATAGCAGAATGGATTAAAAGCCATAATCCAACAATATGCTGCTTACAAGAAACACATTTGAAACGGGGGGATACACATAGGATAAAGGTCAAAGGATGGAGCAGAACATATTGTGCTTCAGCTCATGTAAGAAAGGCAGGAGTAGAAATCCTAATCTCAGACAAAGCGAAAGCAGAAATAGATCTAATCAAAAGGGATAAGGATGGAAACTATATTCTCCTAAAAGGCACCATAGACAATGAAACAATATCATTACTAAACATGTATGCTCCAAGTGGTATAGCATCCAGATTCTTAGAGGAGAGGTTGGGGGAGTTGAAGGAAGAAATTGATAGCAAAACTATACTATTGGAGGACCTCAACCTCTCCCTCTCTGAACTCGATAAATTCAACCTCAAAATAAACAAGAAAGAGGTTAAGGAGGTAAATAAAACTCTGGATAAGGTAGATATGATAGATATTTGGAGAAAATTAAATGGGAATAGAAAGGAATATATCTTTTTCTCAGCGGTACATGGAACATTTACAAAAATTTACCATGTACTAGGACATAAAAATCTCACAATCCAGTGCAGAAAGGTGGAGATAATCAATGCATCCTTTTCAGATCATAATGCATTAAAAATTACATGTAATAAAAGGCCATGGAAAGAGAAACCAAAAATCAATTGGAAACTAAATAATCTAATTCTAAAGAAGGGTTGGGTTTAAGAAGAAATCATAGAAACAATCAACAATTTCATTCAAGGGAATGACAATAGTGAGACAACATACCAAAACTTATGGGATGCTGCAAAAGCAGTTATTAGGGGAAGTTTTATATCTTTGAATGCTTACATAAATAAAATAGAGAAAGAGGAGATCAATGACTTAGGCTTGCAGTTGAAAAAGTTAGAAAAAGAACAAATTGAAAATCCCCAAGTAAATAAAAAATTAGAAATACTGAAAACCAAAGGAAAGATTAATAAAATTGAAATTAAGAAAACTATTGAATTAATAAATAAAACCAATAGTTGGTTTTATGAAAAAACCAATAAAATTGATAAACCTTTGGTCAATCTGATTAAAAAAAAGAAAGAAGAAAACCAAATTACTAATATTAGAAATGAAAGGGGTGAACTCACCTCCAATGAGGAGGAAATTAAAACAATAATTAGAAACTTCTTTGCCCAACTTTATGCCCACAAATTCGATAATCTAAACGAGATGGATGAATATTTTAAAAAATACAAATTGCCCAGATTAACAGAAGAGGAAGTTGAATACTTAAACAACCCCATCTCAGAAAAAGAAATTGAACAAACCATCAATGAACTCCCTAGGAAAAAATCTCCAGGGCCAGATAGATTCACAAGTGAATTCTATCATACATTTAAAGAACAGTTAATTCCAATACTACATAGAGTATTTTTGAAAATTGGGGAAGAAGGAGTCCTCCCAAATTCTTTCTATGATACAAATATGGTTTTGATACCCAAACCAGGAAGAGACAAAACAGAGAAAGAAAATTATAGACCAATTTCCCTAATGAATATAGATGCAAAAATTTTAAATAAGATTTTAGCAAAACGAATACAGCATCTTATCACGAGATTAATACATTATGATCAGGTAGGATTCATACCAGGACTACAAGGCTGGTTCAATATTAGGAAAACTATTAGCATTATCGATCACATCAACAACAAAGCTAACAAAAACCACATGATTATCTCAATAGATGCAGAAAAAGCTTTTGACAAAATACAACATCCATTCCTACTAAAAACATTGGAGAATGTAGGAATAAAGAGAACTTTCCATAAAATAATAAGCAGTATCTATCTAAAACCTTCAGCAAGCATTATATGCAATGGGGATAGGCTACATGCATTCCCAATAAGATCAGGGGTAAAACAAGGTTGTCCATTATCACCACTATTATTCAATATGGTACTAGAAATGTTAGCTGTAGCAATTAGACAAGATAAAGATATACAAGGAATAAGAATAGCCAAAGAAGAAACTAAGTTATCACTCTTTGCAGATGATATGATGATTTACCTAGAGAATCCCAGAGACTCAAGTAAAAAATTACTAGAATTAATAAACAACTTTGGCAAAGTTGCAGGGTACAAAATAAACCCACACAAATCTTCTGCATTCCTATATATTAGCAACAAAGTCCAACAGCAAGAGATAGAAAGAGAAATCCCATTTAAAGCTAGGGTAGACAGTATAAAATACTTAGGAGTCTACCTGCCAAAACAAACCCAGGGATTATATGAACACAAGTACAAGACACTTTTTGCACAAATAAAGTCATATTTAAGTAAGTGGAAAAACATTAGTTGCTCATGGGTAGGCCGTGCTAATATAATAAAAATGACAATTCTACCCAAATTAATATACTTATTTAGTGCCATACCAATTAAACTATCAGACAATTACTTTCTAGAGCTGGACAAAATAATATCAAAATTCATTTGGAAAAACAAAAGGTCCAGAATATCAAAGGGACTAATGAAAAGAAATGCTTGGGAAGGTGGCCTAGCGCTACCAGACCTCAAACTGTACTATAAACCAGCAATTATCAAAACCACTTGGTATTGGCTAAGAAACAGAGAGGTAGACAAGTGGAATAGACTGGGCACTCAAGATGCAGTAGGCAAGGAATATAGCAACCTTCTGTTTGATAAACTCAAGGACCCCAGCTTCTGGGATAAGAACTCACTGTTTGACAAAAATTGCTGAGAAAACTGGATAACAGTGTGGCGGAAATTAGGCATAGACCCATACCTGACACCGTACACAAGAATGAAGTCCAAATGGGTACATGATTTAGGTATAAAGATTGATACCATGAATAAACTGGAGAAGCAAGGAATAGTGTATTTATCAGATCTATGGAGAAGGGAAGAATTCTTTACTAAAGGAGAGATAGAAAGCATTATGAAATGCAAAATGGATAACTTTGATTACGTTAAACTGAGAAGTTTTTGCACAACCAAACCCAATGCAACCAAAATCCGGAGGGATGTAGTAAATTGGGAAAGAATTTTTACAGCTAAGCTCAGGGATAAAGGCCTCATTTCTAGAATATATAGAGAACTGACCCAAATGTATAATCATACAAGTCATTCCCCAATTGATAAATGGTCAAAGGATATGAACAGGCAATTTTCAGAGGAAGAAATTAAAGCTATCTATAATCACATGAAAAAATGCTCTAAATCACTATTGGTTAGAGAGATGCAAATCAAAACAACTCTGAGGTACCACATCACACCTATAAGATTGGCAAACATGACAGAACAAGAAAATGATAAATGCTGGAGAGGATGTGGGAGAGTTGGAACACTAATTCATTGTTGGTGGAGATGTGAGCGCATCCAACCATTCTGGAGAGCAATTTGGAACTATGCCCAAAGGGCTACAAAAATGTGCATACCCTTTGACCCAGCAATATCGCTACTAGGACTATATCCCCAAGAGATCATAAAAATGGGAAAGGGTCCCACATGTACAAAAATATTTATAGCAGCACTCTATGTAGTTGCCAAAAACTGGAAGTCAAGGGGATGTCCATCAATTGGGGAATGGCTGAATAAATTATGGTATATGAATGTAATGGAGTACTATTGTGCCCTAAGAAATGATGAACAAGAAGACTTCAGAGAGGCCTGGAAGGACTTATATGATCTGATGCTGAACGAAAGGAGCAGAACCAGGAGAACTTTGTGCACAGCAAAGACCACAGTGTGGGAGAGCTTTTTTCTGGTAGGCTTGGGACTTCACTGAAATGCAAAGACTTAAAAAAAAAATTCCCTATGGTCTTTTAAGAAAAAATGCCTTCCACATCCAGAGAAAGGACTGTGGAATCCAATCACAGCACATGGCAGATCATTTTCTTTTGTATTACATTTTCTTTTGTTATAGATTTCTCCATTCATTTCTATTCTTCTATACTACAGGACTATAGTGAAAATGTATTGAATAATAATGTATGTGTAGAACCTATATAAAATTTTTGTGGTCTCAGTGAGGAGGAGGGAAGGTAGGGGGAGGGAGGGAAAAAAATCTGAGTTATATGGTAGTGATTGTAGAACACTGAAAATAAATAAAATTATTTTAAAAAAAGAAAAAGAAAGAAAAGTCATTTGTAGGACTCCACCTATTTTTTTCCAAAATGTTTATATAATATTGGAATTAACTTTTCTTTAAATATTTATTAGAATTCACTTGTGAGTTCAACTGGTCCTAGGGATTTTTTCCTAGGGAGATCATTCATGGATTGTTTGTTGCCTTTTTCCTGTTAGGTTTATTTAAATATTTAATGTCCTCTTCTGCCAATCTGAGCAATGTACATTTTTGGAAATATTCATCCATTTCGCTTAGAATATCTAATTGGTCAAAATAGCCCCTAAAATTGATTTAGCTTTCTCCTCATTGACTTTGAGTTTACCCTTTTCATTTTTGATCTGGTAATTTGATTTCCTCTTTTTTTATTTGATGAACCATTGTTTTGTCTATTTTATTTTTCTCATGACCCCAACTTTAAGGGTTTTTTGATTTATTTGTTAAATTTTTCTTTTTCTTTTAATTTTACTAATCTTTTCTTTGATTTTCAGGATTTCTAATTTGATGCATCATTGGAGATTTTTATTTTGTGGTTTTCTAGGGTTTTTTTTTTTCAATTTCATGCTGATTTCATTTATATGCTCTTTCTCTATTTTATTGAAGTAAAGGAGTAGAGACATACAATTTTCCCTCAGTACTTCTTTGTTTTCATCCCCTAAATTTTGGTATGTTATCTCAATATTATTATTCTCTTTAATAAAATTATTGGTTGTTTTTGTGATTTTTTCTTTGACCTCTTTCTTTAGGATCATATTATTTAGTTTTCAATTAATTTTAAATCTTCACCTACATGCTCTTGTGCTGAATGTAATTTTACTGCATTATGATCTTTAAATGGTTCATTTAGTATTTTTCTGCCTTTGTAAATTCGGATCTGAGGGTTTTATGCTCAAATACAAGGTCATTTTTTTTTATGTAGGTGCCACATACTACTCAGAATAAAGGTATATTCCTTTCTATTCCCATTTAACTTTCTTCAGAAGTTCATAATTTCTTCCTTTTTATCGAAATTCTTAGTCATATATTTAACTTTTTTCTTGTTATTTTTTTTGTTTAGACTTTTCTAACTGTTAAAGGGGAAAGTTTAGGTCCTCCACTAGTATAGTTTTACTATCTATTTCCTGCTATAAGTCATATAACTTTTCCTTTGACAATTTGGATGCTCCAGCATATAGTGCATACATGTTTCATATAGATGCTACTTCATTGTCGATGGTACATTTTAGAAAAATGTAGTTTTCTCTCTGTCATGACAATTGAAATGGAAAGATCATTCCCATTCATTAATGGGCCTGTGTGACGTGCTTAAATTACCTGGAATATTAAGTTATAAGTGGTAGGAGGAACTTGCTTAACATGTGGAACAGGAAGAGTGGAGTAGAACCGAGAGGAAGTTAGTGACAATGGTTGTGGCAGAGGCTCAGCAAGACTAGTGAGTTTTTGCCTGAGGGAAGACCCCAAGGGCAATGGGGTGGGGGACGCTCGAGAATGCCTTTGTCCTCAGCAGTGCCAATGTGTATCGACTTCTTGACCACTATGACAGATTTGGCTTTCTGTCATCTGAGTACATGTTTTTCTTCTGCCTTCTATATGGAGAGTCTTTTATACTTTGTGATTCAGAACTATGCCAGCATATTCATAGTCATCCTCAGTGCTGTGAATATTGCCTGAATGATACACCTCCTTGTATCTTTTACTTAGATATATTTTTGTTTTCACTCTGTCTGAGATCATTATTGCTCTTTTGTCTTTACATCATCTGAAGCATAATACACCCGACTCCAAGTCTTTACCTTTACCCGTTTCCCTACTTCAAGTCTATTTCTTTTGAATAACATATTGTCACTTTCTGATTATTAATCCACTTTACTATCCCCTTCTGTTTTATTGGTGAGTTCATCCCATTCACATTCATACTTATGATTACTAACTTTGTATTTTTCTCCATCCTTTTTTCTCCCTGTTTCTCCTTTCTTTCTCCTTTTACACTTTCCCACCTTATAAATCTATTTTGCATTTAATCAATGCCTCCTCCAATCCACCTTCCCCACTTTCAATTTCCCATTCCTTCCCCCCATTTTCTGTCTACTTCCCTATAGGGCACTATAGATTTCTTTGCCCAACTAAGTGTTTATATTGTTCCTTCTTATAGATAATTCTAATGAGATTAAGTTTCAAGCATTTTCTGCCACCCCATCTGCTCTTCCACTTCAAAAGTTTGTTCACGCTAGCCTCTTTTGTATGACATAACCTACCCCCTTCTATTTCTCTCTTTCCTCTTCTTCCAGTGCACCCTTATTTTTTGCTCCTTAATTTTCCCCCAAATATCCTAACATAGTCAATTCACATCCATTCCATCTGTCTTTGTAAATTCCTTCTGATTTCCCAAATAAAGATAAAATTCTTAGAAACCACAAGTATAATCTTTCGATTTGGGAATGTAAACAGTTTAGCCTTATAGAATTCTTCATGATTTTTCTTTCCTGTTTATTTTTATGCCTCTCTGGGATTGTCTATTTGAAAATTAGATTTTCTATTCAGCTCTTGTCTTTTCAGCAGAAATGCTTGAATGTCTTCTATTTCTCCATTTGTGTTCATCACAAGTTATCATTTATATTTAATTTTATTGTGAAAGTGGGAAGGTCACTGAATGACAATTTGTAGAAAGTAATAGATGTGTTTGGGTGCTTGATGCCATCTTTTGCCCCACCCAAAAATGGTTTGGGGTACATTTTTTACTTCAAAGCAACTCCATTATTGACCTATTCTAATACCATATTATGGTATTAAGATAATGGTATCAAAAGTTCTGCTAATGTATGTAAAGCACTGACTGAATCTATCAAGGGAGAAATTTTCAGGAACAATTCTGGGAATGATCTGTGTGTGTGTGTGTGTATATATATATGCCAGGCCTAGAGGCCTGTGGGCTACCCGAGTCTTCTTACCTCACCTCCCGAGGTCTTCAGTTGGCCAAACCGGATGCTCGTATGAGAGAAAGGACATTCCAGAGTCGAACAAGGGTTGAGCTTTATTTCAGGGTCTACTTACAAGTGCAGGAGGCAAAGATCTTACAATAAGAGATTGGAAGTAGAAGTACAAGCGGGGAGAGAGGGGGAGGGGAGAGAAGGAGAAGAGGAAAAGCGGAGCCTTGTGTCCTCTTTAGCTCCTCACGTCCTAAGAGAGCTTTCAGGCTTCCCTGATCCTACTTAACTCTCCAGCAGCATAGTTTGCATCTAAATACCGTGCTGTTAGGTAACTAGGTGTGCTCCAATCCGGGACAATCTCGAGGGCGGGGAGATCTCTCTCCCATCACGTTTCTCACGGGAAGAGGCGGAAATACATGAGATAGCTCAGTTCACCTCGATTCCCAGCCGTTTACTGGGGGGGTCTCGTGAGAGCTCTAAGATTTAGAAGTTCCCACCTTTACCCGCCCGAGACTGTCCACACGGAATTGAGCTTCCAACCCCAACATCTCCCCTTCTTTGTTTTGCACGGCGCGCACATAGCTCTAGAGCAAACAGTGGCTGGAGACTGAGTGGATTAGGAAGGCCTTTAGCATATGAGTACCCTACAACAAGGTAGGGTACTCTGCAGCTAAAATCTGCAGCTAGCACAACTGACAAAGGGAGGCATCAAATAAAACAAAGATGAAACTAAATGGCTGAGTTACAACAAGAGAAAGGGCAATCACTAATTCCAAAGCATTTTCTAAGAGAAGCAGCTAGTGCTGGCGCCCTACACATCACCACCCCCTCAGTCATGCAAATGGATCTCAACGGTCAAGCCTGAATGGCCAAGCCTGTGGTATTCAGGCGAAAAGTTGGTCACCCCTTCCCCCCCCCCCCCCCCCCCCCCCCCGCAATGTCCTGGGTTTGTGATATCAAAGTCCTCCTTCAGCCGGTGGAAAGAGATGCCTAGATGGGAAGCTGTCAGCAGCAATGTCAGTGGTTGAGATGAGTGCTGCTTCCTCTCTGGGCAGCAAGGTTAAAGCTGTCAGCAGCAGGTTCAGGTGGTGCATGATCCTTCGCCAGGGTCTCCGGGGTCTCCGCCTCCTGCGTCTCCGCCGTCTCCGACATCGGTTCCCACCTACGGATCCTTCTAATGGGAATCCACGCATCACCTCTTCCTGTGGAGACACAAACATACCCTGGACCCCATATTAGTATCTTATACAGACCTTTCCATTTCCCTGAGGCCATATCCTTTACCATGGCCCATGTGTCCTTATTTCCAGCCTGGGTATTACTTTCCTTGCGGGGTTGTCTTGGAAAAGTCACAAAATGTCTCATAGCTGGACTAGTATGTGAGTTTTTTGAGACAGCTGTATCAAGCTCTGATTTTATTAGGCAATCTCTTAATCTCTCCCTTCTTTGTTTAGCGAGAATCACGTTTAAGGTAAAGTTGATAAGAATGCATAGTGGCTGTTTATTTTGGTATAGCTGCTGCCAGGTGCTTACAAATGCTTGATTAACATCTGTAAGGAACCTGAATTTCCCGGATTTTTTCTTTATAACAAACACAGGAGCATTCCAGGGTGACTGTGATGGCTCTATATTTCCTTTTTCTAATTGCTCCTTAACCAGTATCTGTAGTGCCTGGAGTTTTTCTGGAGTCAGGGGCCATTGCTCCACCCAAATCGGGGTGTCTGACTTCCAATTCAAGGGTGGGGACTCCAGTGCAACAACAATGGCCCTTACTAAAAATTTGATAACCTCATCCCGAGGCGGCTCATGATGTCTCTGCCCCAGATGTTAAAACTAAGTCCTGGAATCACCAACGGCCATACGGTCCCTTGGCGATCCTCTGCCTCCCACTTTACTGGGTGCATTGTCTCTAAGGTATTTTGGCACCCTCCTATTCCCTACACTGGTCTCTGGCTTTCTTTAAGCTTCCAGTGCTGGGGTACTGAGTGACTGCTAAGGCAGGTCCTATCCACTCCAGTATCAAGGAGGCCAGTCATGGGAATTCCATTGAGCCAGATTGTACACTCAGGTCTATTCTGTCCTATTTCCTTTAGTAACTGGATTTGGACTGAGTGCTTTAAGGGAAGGGCAATAGCTATGGGAAGCTGATTGTCTATATGAGCTGGCTCGGCTACCACATTGGAGCATGGAAGTGCTGTGGTGCTGGTGGGATAAACTCCTGTATATATATAACTATGGGTGCATGAGAGGGGTTCTGTAATATCAGTGATTCCTCCTGTATGGGGTCTCTCAGGGGAATCATAGAAAACTGATGAGCTGCAAGCTGGCACTTCTCTAAGCTGTAAAGGTGTTGCATTCCTTCCTCTGGCCCCATAATCTCCTGTATTCTCCCTCCAAGGGGCCGTCCCGATTCTCTGCCAAAGGGTACACTTTTGGGGCCCTCGAGGGGCCCCTCACCCCGTTTCCCGACTTCCTACATTGTTTAGCTAAGTGACCTGGCTTTCCACATGAAAAACAAGGGTCCTGGCCCCTCCCTGTACTTATTTCTTTCCTACACTCTTTCTTAAGGTGTCCCGGTTTTCCGCAGTTAAAACATTTTTTCTCCAAAGAGATATTACTTAAGGCTGCGGCCAGGTACTTCCCTTGCACCTGTGCCAAGTAGACCTGACTTCCTACCCTGTCACATCTTTGTATCATTTCTTCAACAGATGCATTCTTTGGCAGTCCCAGCATTGCCTTTTTGCAGTCATGATTACAATTCTGCCACAGCAATGTCTTTAACACTATCTCTGTCCCTTGATTCTCCTCTCCCATGTCTCGGCCTACTGCCTCCTGCAGCCTGGCCACAAAATTAGTAAATGGCTCATTGTTTCCTTGCGTAATCCTAGTCATGGGAAACTCTCTCTCTTTCTTAGAGGCTATAACCTTCCAGGCCGCAATAGCCATTCCGGCAATCAAGACATAATCGGCGGCCAAGTACTGTAATTGATTTCCTGTAGCCTCAAACTGCCCTGTTCCTGTAAATCGCTGATAAGCCTGGAGGGCCTGAGCCCCTAGCCCACTGGTAGTGCTCTTTACCCTTTGAGAAAATTCTGATTCCCAAATCACATTCTGCCCAGGGGTAAGGCAGGCTCTAGCTAAGCTCTTCCAGTCATTAGGAGTCAGAACGAACTGACCACTGAGAGTCTCAAGCATGGCTATGACAAAGGGTGAATTAGGGCCGTGCTAGGAACAAGCCTCTTTGAGAGTCGCTACTCTCTTCCATTCTATAGGTATGTGGCTCCTCCGAAGCCCACCAGGGATACTGGGGTCCGCTATTTCTAGCACAGGAAATGTCCCTACATCTTCTCCATTCTCTATAGCCTTTCGTATTCCCTTTTCCAAACTGGACTGTGGCCCTGGACTGTCTGACCAATGGAGCATGCTACAAGGAGGCACAGAGGGAAGACACGGCATATGCTCCCCTGCTTCGCCTTTCCCATCAGCTAGATGGAGCTCCGAATCTATTTTTTCTCTACATTCCTTAACTTTCTGCTTACCAGGGTTCTCCCCTCCCCTCTCTCCACTTCCACTCTCATTCCAATCCTGCCCTGGCCTCTCCCGCCCTTCTAAAAGGCTCTTAATTACACTGAATATCAGGAAATCTAAATCCTCCAGCTCCCCGGGGCATTGTTGCTCATAAGCGGTCATTTGTTCTCCGATCGCTCCCCATCTTTCTCTTGTTATTCCTGTCCGCTTGAGCCAAGGAGAAACTTTCCAAATCCTTTTACAAAATTCTCGGAGGTCGTTTAACTCTATAGTGACCCCCGCCTCCCTGCATTCCCTGTAAAGTATCTCAGCCCAGACCTCCTGTTCCTCTGGCTTTATTACTGGCAATTGATTCCCCATCCCTGCTCTTTTCCCATGGGTGTGGGAAGCTACTCTCACTCTTTCTCTCCTTCCGAATCTAGGATTCGGGACTCGCGTCTTTCACAGCCCCTTCCGGGTGTTCCCAAAGCACCAAGGATATCTGCGCCCCCAGTCCTCTGTTGAGGCGCCAACTGCCAGGCCTAGAGGCCTGTGGGCTACCCGAGTCTTCTTACCTCACCTCCCGAGGTCTTTGGTTGGCCAAACTGGATGCTCGTATGAGAGAAAGGACGTTCCAGAGTTGAACAAGGGTTGAGCTTTATTTCAGGGTCCTGGTTACATGTGCAGGGGATTCTTCCTTAGGAGGGATAGAAGAATCTCCCAAGGAGGCAAAGATCTTACAATAAGAGATTGGAAGTAGAAGTACAAGCGGGGAAGGAGGGGGAGGGGAGAGAAGGAGAAGAGGAAAAGCGGAGCCTTGTGTCCTCTTTGGCTCCTCACGTGCTAAGAGAGCTTTCAGGCTTCCCTGATCCTACTTAACTCTCCAGCAGCATAGTTTGCATCTAAATACCGTGCTGTTAGGTAACTAGGTGTGCTCCAATCCGGGACAATCTCGAGGGCGGGGAGATCTCTCTCCCATCACGTTTCTCACGGGAAGAGGTGGAAATACACGAGATAGCTCGGTTCACCTCGATTCCCAGCCGTTTCCTGGGGGGGTCTCGTGAGAGCTCTAAGATTTAGAAGTTCCCACCTTTACCCGCCCGAGACTGTCCACACGGAATTGAGCTTCCAACCCCAACATATATATATATATACATATATATATATATATATATATGTATATATATATATATATATATACATATATATGTATATATATATATACATATACATATATATATATGTATATATATATTTTCTTAGATCAACCTTACTTAACTCTGGAAAAACTAGATGAACAGAAGAATGGCCACTGTAATGATATTTTAGTGCATTGTTCTTCACACCTCCATGTGAGTACTAATTTGTTAAATGGTATTATATCTTTTTTGCCTGAATTCAAGCAGACAATAAAGCTTAGCTTTGTTCATTGAATGGTATCTATATAACAACACAATTTCCCCCTTTATTCCCATAGCTTTGTGAATTTATAGTAATATAATAATTGATTAAAATAATTCCTTAATTACTTATGAATAGTGTGACTTTGAATTTGTCATAATCCTTCAGACCTCAATTTCTTTAATTGTTACAAGAAACAGTTGGACTAGATGGTTCAAAAGCCCTTTCCCATTCTAAATCCATGATCATATGATCTCACATTCCGAAATT
Source organism: Notamacropus eugenii (assembly GCF_028372415.1). Classification (NCBI taxonomy): domain Eukaryota; kingdom Metazoa; phylum Chordata; class Mammalia; order Diprotodontia; family Macropodidae; genus Notamacropus; species Notamacropus eugenii. The sequence continues at coordinate 133,739,279 of NC_092873.1, read as the reverse complement.
TTTTTTTGTTTCTGTCTTTTTTAACTTTTAAAATGAAAAAAAAGAGCTTGATGGGTTTACTTGAAATATTTTTCAATTTCTTTTTGTTTTTTTGCATCAACATAATTTCTCACACTATTCCTTCCAAGCTACTAAAGGCAACCTAATACAACAAATTGCATAATTTTAAATTTAAAGATGATGGGAAGATGAGGAGGAAAAAATCATCATAACTAATCAGTTCATTAAAAAAAAAAACTCTGAAAATATTTGTAATGTACAATACTTTTGCATCTTAAACTTCTACCAAGTGTAAGGTGGGGATATTTTCTCATATTTTAAAGCCATTTCTTTTCTCAATAATTTTTCAACATTCACTTTTGAAGAAAGGTGCAAAGAAGTAGGAGGAGGAGAAGGAGAAAGAAGAGAAAATAGCATTGCAGAGCTTGAATTGGCATATTGGGGACACAGAAGGCAGCCACTACTACTCACAGATAACATTCTAAAGATATGTGCCAGGGTATCCTAGGTAAGACTATGAATTTTGCCTTTAAGACCTCAAATAATTTCTTTTTTATATGATCCACTAATTTTCTTCAACATTCCTTTCAATCCAGATACTCTCAAGCTGAATCCGTTTTTCAGAAAGGATAATGTCTTATCAAGAAATTTACACAGGCCCCCTTGGCCTCGGCCTCCAGGATCCGGGCAGTGCATGGGGCCCCGGGCCGGGCTGCAGGCGTCCGGCAGCTGCCGCACATGCTAGAGGCACGGCCGGGCCAAGGGTCCCGCTGCCGGGTGCGCTCCCCTGCCCTCCCATCCCCATCCCCAGCTCCCCGCGTGGGCGCACGGACGTGGGGCTTCTGCGCAGCGAGGGTCCCCCGCGCTCCAGGCGAGCCTCGACAGCGGCGGCGGCGGCTCTCGGAGGGTCCGGGGAGCTCCGTGGAGGTGGACCTGCGGGCAGCAAACATGGACACCTTCAGCACCAAGAACCTTGCCCTCCAGGCTCAGAAGAAACTTCTGAGTAAGATGGCGTCCAAGACCATGGCCAGTGTGTTCATCGATGACACAAGCAGTGAGGTCCTGGATGAGCTCTACAGGGTGACGAAGGAATTCACCCGGAACCGCAAGGAGGCTCAAAAGATCATTAAGGACCTCATCAAAATCGTCATGAAGCTGGGCATCCTCTACCGCAATGGGCAGTTCAGCCCGGAAGAGTTGGTTCTGATGGAACACTTTCGAAAGAAGGTCCACCACCTGGCCATGACAGCGGTCAGCTTCTACCAGATAGACTTCACATTTGACCGTCGAGTCATGGCCACCACCCTCCATGAGTGTAGAGACCTGCTGCACCAGGCTGTTAACACACACCTGACGAGCAAGTCCCATTCAAGGATCAACCATGTCTTTAACCACTTTGCGGACTTTGAATTTCTGGCGGCTCTCTATGGACCCTCTGAGCCCTACCGCTCCCACCTGCGACGGATCTGTGATGGGATCAACAAAATGCTGGATGAAGACAGCATATGACCTCAGAAACCATAGGAAACACAGGGGCAATTATCCCGCTCTTGGCCTTGGAGGTGGGGGAGATGTGCTTTTTATTCCTATTCCTTTTCTCCCAACCTGAATCTAGCCCAACTGACTCAATCTTCTGTTCCTTATGGTACAACCCACAGGATTGTTTTACCAGCAGATTTCACAGGCATCGCCTCCACCTGTGTAGGAAGTGCTCTCAGGGAATGGAGGAGTCCAAAAGGCTTTTTGCTTCCAAAGCGCAGTTTACCATGGAGGAGAATATGGCGCGGTGACTGGCAGCACCTCAGCTTTGGGGAAGTTGGTCACACCCCCCAATAAATGTCCATCCTTTGATTAGGTCTGAGCTCTCATTCCTGTGTGTAGCTCAGGAACTGCCCTGTGGTCTTAGAGATCCAGCTGCATTCACACCTCTGAAAGCCCAGTGTATGCAGTCCAACAGCTGGCTAGGGAAAACCTAACCACATAGAAGCAGGCCTCCTTCCCACTCACAATGGTAACAGGATTTTGGGGTTGTTTCATGCAAAGCTAGTTAGGGCTGAGACATTTATTCAGCAGACTAAGCAAAAGGCCTGGGAGTGCCAGTGCACACAGGCTGTGGATGCTGTCTCTGTTTGCAAGGCATGCAGAAGGTTCAGGAAGGTTTGGGTTTTGTTTTTTTAGGATTTAAAGGTTTGTAAGCACCAGATCTGTTTAGGATATAATCGTAGGCTAAAGAAACAGCTTACAGAGGGAAGGTAGAGACTACTGTGGAAGAGATTGATGGTTCATCTTACATGTCCCTTTTTGAACTCAAAGGCATATAGCTGTTTGTCCTGTGGTATTTTTCCATCGTGGCTGGGACTCCGTTTCCACACGTGGGCAAAAGGCCATGACCACCCCCATCCTCATCCGTGAGATGCAAATGAATCTTCCACACTGTAGATCCTCATTTCCAGTGAGATCAGAGATGCAGCTTCAGACCAAATGACAAATGGGCACTTTGTTTATCCTAAGAGGAACCTAGAGGTTCCTAAACGACGTTCTGTTCTTAGTTCCTCCAACTGATTCTATCCATATAACTGTTTGTGTTTGTTCCTTGGTCACTATCCAATCTGTCCTTAGTATTTCATGGGTTTGGGATTAAAAAAAAATTTTTTTTTTAAAGGCAACTGACACTACTGAGCTATTTAAATAAAATCACATATATCTTCTAAAAAAAAAAAAAAGAAAAAGAAATTTACACAAAAGCATTTGAAACTTCCTGGATTATTTTTCTTGGAAAAAATGTCATTTAAAATTTTGATGTTAATGAAATAAAAATGTTTAACATAAAGGAATGGATCAGTAATGATTGACTGAGACATCAACACAGGAAAGATATTGTAATAGTAATGTGACCTCTTCTGCATTCCTCATATTATTACATGAATAATAAACTCTTCTCCACTGTTTGAGTCTGTCTTGGTATTTGGGGGACTCACAATATATACAAAAAAAAGATGAAAATCTGGGGGATTTGCTTTTTTTAATATCCTTTTGTAATGGTAAATTAAATGGGGAGATCTTTCCCATTCACTAATAGGCCCATGTGACCTGCCTATGTCACATGGAAGCCTGAGTCACATGGAGCCTGTAGTGGGAGGAGGTTGCTGAATGAGTAGAATATGAAAGGTGGAACAAGAAGAAGAAGAGCTAAAGCAGAGCTGAGAGGAAATTGGTTAGTCTAATCAGAGCTAGGAAGAGTGAAGGGAAGCAGGCAGCATGAGTGAAAGAGCCTGTTTGTGATTTTCTTTAAGAGGGCCTGCTTGTGATTTGTTTAATGGCGCTGGTTTGTGGGAAGTCTAGCAGGGGAAAGACTTGGGGATGGTGTTATTCTCTACATTTTTATTGTGTATACATTTTTGTGACTGTAATGGATTTGGGTTTCTGGCGTCTGAATAAATGTTTTGATTCTGTCTTCCACGTAGAGAGTCTGTTTTCTGATTCAGAAATGTGCAGAAATATTCATGGCCACAGTAGGTACTGTGAATACCACATTGGCACTACACCCTATGAATTATTCATGGATCTAATCTGATTGACAGAGCAAGAATGGCTGATCAAATTTTGAGATCCATATAGGAAGCATATTTTTACTTCTGTGCAGCAAAATCCCTAGTGTTACAACTATCCCTTGTGGAAGGAATGCAGTTGTAACAGCAGTTGTGTGATTGAAAGAAAGGGATTCTATCTGCATTTATGTCATTGAACTTCAATTTGGACTAATAGAATATTGCTAAGTTAAGAGTACTTGGTATGAATACCGGGAAGAGTTAATGATTGTTCGAGATCATTGGGTAAAAAGACAATATCTCACAATTCAGAATTCACTGAAAAATTTCATCTAGAGTAACTATTGATTTTGGCTGACCTGGCTTGACAGGCAGAATTTTTCATCCATTTTCTTGTTCCTGCAATAGTCAAAAGCCCTCTCCCTTGATGTTACCCCTCTGCAAACCATAAGTGTCTGTGCAATAAGAAATTTTCTTTTTTGCAGCGGAGTTCAGAGAAGGAAGTGTATGTAATAGGAAGACAGTATTACTACTTTCTCTACTAAATGAAGGTGTATTTTGTCTATTTCCTTTTAATTTTCTTCAACTTAAAAAATCTGCAGTGATGATATGCTGAGTGTCTAAATTTATGATGCTGAAGTAAAAGTTCTAATAGAGTGAATTACCTCAAAGAAGTTGACTCTAGAGTTAACTTTTAATTACTTTCAATGACTCACTATCTCCTTTCATCTGTTAGATCAACATGCATAGTAGCAAGGTGGGAAGTGGGTGGGGGAATTTTTTTCTGAACTAAAACAAAAAAGTGATCAACACTATTTCAGGGTTAACAACACTTCCATGGACATACTTAAAGGTGCACTTCAAGGAGAATGCATCAATATGTGGCTAGCACGACTATTGAATATTGAGTTAATTCAGACACTGGTTGATTTAAAAAAAAAAACAATTTTTGTATATAAAACTAAATGTCAAGTGATTATTTCTCAAATGAGTTTCATGCACACACACAAGCACACATTTGTGTGCATGCACATACACACATATATACATGTACACATACATCTACATAGATATTTATGTTTGCGTATGTGTTTGCATATATATGGATATGTGTATGTATGACTTTTACGGTTTTGTGACCTTTATGGATCATTCAAACATGATTGTGAATCATATGCCTCACAGGATTTCCTTTGTATGGATCCTGACTCCTTTCCTTTCCTTGCATTCTAAGAATGAATGAATGGAATGAATGAATGAATGAGATATCAAAATGTATAAACAAGAGCCGAAGAAACCTCAATAAAAACTGTGTATTTTCTTTATTACAGTAACAATAACTGCAGACATTTGGGGAACAATCATTTCACTAAACTTACTTCCATTTTTTATTCCTATCTAATGGATTGATATTAATTCTTTTTTTTCCACAATACAGTCCTTTCTGGATAGAGTTGCCTTTCAACTTCATATTCTTCACATGAAATTTTAAGGTCCAAAATGAAGATCTGGTACAAATTTGTTACAATAGAAGTCATTCTTCTAGAGACAATCAAAAGCTAGAAATGAGAAGTTTCAAACTATAAACACAGATATCAACAACAATATTAAAATATATCAAAAATCTCTGAATCAAAAAACTCAAATAAAAAAAAATCTGAGATTACCTCCTAGATCCAAGAAATTGGCCCTAGGAATAGCAGTGCCCCCGAGATACTGGATGACCCTGTCCTTTCCTCTACATACCATTGGTCAGGTGGACCAACACTGCCTCATTTTCTTTGCAACAACAGTTGCCCAGAAAATAAGGTTTTCACTATTAAAGTTCTTAATGCCTTCAAGTGTTTTAAAGGATTTGATTTTATGAATTGCAATGATTCTAAATATGCATTGCCATCTTTCTGTCTTGTCACATAAGGACCGTGGAATCATTCTCTCTGACTTGCAGCTGAACTCCCCTACATGCAATTTCTCCATTAGAATGCGAGTTTTTTGAAAGCAAGGAATGCCTTGCTTTTCAATTTGCATCACTAATACTTAGTACAATGCTACAGTGTTTTAAATATAGCAACCACTTAATGAATGTTTTATTTTTACTAATTCATTCAAAAAACAACTATTAAGCACTTGCCATATACTAAACCTGTGGATTCACTTTCCTACAGATAGGAAAGTGAGACAGCCCATGTTTACAAAAATCCCACATTCACATTGTGGGAAATAACATACATAGAAGCTTTCCACTGTATGGCCCACTTGAAAAGATCCAATTATAATTAAGGTACAATGGTCAAATACAGAGCAAGGCACAGGCATCTCTAGTGTACAGTGGCAAGAAAGATAACAATGTGCATGTGAAAAGAGGGCAGCTTGTTTGTTGTTTTTCATTGTTTTTTTTTTTTCTATTCATATATTTACCAATTAAAGCCTGACTGAAATTCCCCTTGAAATTTCTTGAACTGCCATTGTATGTGTTTTTGGGGCCGGCTGGGTGGGTGTGGTTCATGTAGACATTCACCTCCATTGCATGTAGAATGCCATTCAAGCTACGGAAGCATTCAGAATAATCTACTAAGTATTAGATATTTGAGCCCGAATGTTCCCTAAGCAAGCAACCCTCTGAAAACTCCCTTGAGAACAATTCAAATTGCTAGGAAACAGCCTTAATGTACATTGGTTAATTAGAAACCTTTTTTCTTCACAAGGTTATTTTCGTATAGAAGTCATTACAATAACCAAAAGCAATTAATGAACAGTTATATTGCAAAGACTGTCATTAGATACTTGAAAATCATATGTGATTTTTCACACAGAGGTCAAGATGATAAAAAAAAAAAACAAGTAGGAGTTCACTGATTAAGCTAATACTATTATTTTTAGGATGAAAGTTTGGAGGTACTGTAAGAAAATGGTCATTTAAGTGTGAGGCTAACTGCACAAGGCATTTCCCACAGAGCTCTGGCAGGATTCCTGGCTATTTGAAACATATTACTTACTTTTATTAGACTTTGAAGAAAAAAAGAATATTGCTATACTTGTCTTTATATACTATTTAAACATGACTATTATCTGAAAAATGATTAATTCATCCAAAAAAATTTGCAACAAAGCAAATGATCTTAAGAATTGTGCTATCACTGTAACTCAAAATGATACACTTGTTTCTGAATTGATTCAAGATTTAATCTCAGGGAACAGTAAGATCTTGCATCATCTTTATCAGTCAAAAAATTAGAAAAAGCAAAAAGACATAAGGGAATAGGCATTTTTGATGCCTATGTGTATATTGCAGTTGCAAACTTTTATAAATTAATGAATAGAAAGGAAGCAAAATTAAAGTGTAACTCAAAGGAATATCCTAAATTAAATAATTTCTAGAAGTCAAATTCAGAATATTTAAAAACAACTTCCACATGTTCAAATGTCTATCATAAAAACTGCAAAAAATAGAAAGCAAACGAGTCTGTTGTCATCAATTCCACCATTTACAGCATTTTAAATACAGGGATAAGGTACACAGTATTTGGTGGGGGTTCGGGAAAAGAAAGAATAGAATGAAAAGTGAGGTTTATATTGTTGCTGTTGATTGAATCATAGTCAAGGAAGAGGGAAAGGAAAAAGAAGATGCAATTCCAGAATAAGTTCGGTAAGGGTTTCCAAAATCATTACTTAAGTAGCATCATGTCTTTGGAAAGAGTTTTTTTGCGGTAGTTTCAGGGACAACCGAAAAGCACAGCTGTGTGTATGAGGGGGAAAAACAATGTCTATTGAAAAGAACAGCAAACAACTAAAGACAGAATTTCTTTTCTTATTTTATAATATATAACACAAATGATCTTAGAAACATCTTATGCTTTTCCTCAGTATAAATTACTTCTCCAAAAGAGCTTAGTTTGCTTTGCTCTCTTTGTAAACTCTTCTGTGAGCAGCCCTACCTTACAGTACCAATCTCACTGCAACTGAAAAATTATATGTTGTTGGGTCTGAATAAATAGCCAGGAGATACTTGACCATATTTTGTAGAAATTTAATATTGTATGAAGGCTTGGAAGGAGTGATTCTTTTACAAAGGGGTAAATTGGGTCTCAAATGTGGAAGAGGGTTCAGTCTGAAGCCTGTGGAAGGATGTCCTTTCTATTATAGAATGACTTCACGATAAAGCAACAGATTTTACTGTTATTACATTTCTTCCAGGACAGGGCATGGGAAATGACAGGTGGAATAACAAACGAGAGTGGGGCTTTGGGTTTTGATTTGATCAAGCCATTGTGAGAAACAGTAATAACAGTTGGAAAAAACTCAGAATAGAGTTAGAAAGTCCTGTTGGCAGTGCTCTATTTTATGGACATAATACATTATCTCAATATGTTTAAATTTCATAAAATTTATTAAAAGTTTAAAAGGTCCACATATAAGAAATCCTTCATGAGAAACAGAGTTCCATGTTGCTATACATATTTAACTACTCATTTTGGTAACATATAATGTAAAGTTGTATCAAGTCTCAGCATTGAGGTTTGTTCTATTTTTACCCATTGCAATGAAGTGATATGACTTTCTCATCAGGCTAATAGTATCCTATTTAGAATATCACTAGTAGAAAAATATGAAGTGGTTAAATAACTGGGATTAAGGTGGGTGGTTATTGATTTATTTTTCTCTCAATAAGACATATATAGTTATAAATATTCTATTTAGGACTTACATATGTGTACACCACCACCCACATATGCTTATGTGTATATAGGTATATATGTATGTATGTGTGTGTGTGTATATATATATATGTGTGTGTGTGTGTGTGTGTGTGTGTATAGAGATAAATACCTTATATGTCTATCTATTTATCTATACCTATATATGGCTTTATAGATATATAAAACACACATGCAAAATGGGCCAACAGCATGTACAGTGCTCTCTTCCCACCACTCTATTATTCTATTGAAGTGGAAGGTGGGGGTGGGAACTGTTTGATAATTTCAGCTATTCTGAGACAGGCTGCACTTGGCTTTGGTTTGGAAAGGAAAGTTCCAACAGCTAAGCTCTTCTCAAGGAATATAAATAAAAAAATCATATATAAATATGATTTTTCTAAGGCTTCAGTTTTTGAGAGGTTCTTATGTTTTATTCAGTAATAATTACACAGAGACAAGGAGATAGGCATGAAGAAATGGAAGAAGGAGGTAACTTTTTCAATTAATACTACAAAAGACCTGAAATAAACATACAGCTAGAAAATATAGATAACTTCTCAGTGAGCTTTTGAACTTCTTTTTCCATTTGGTTAATTCTGTTTTTTAAGGTATTCCTCTCTTGATTGGTTTTTTGGGTCTCTTTGGCATTTGGGTTAGCCTATTCTTAAAGGTGTTATTTTCTTCAGCTTTTATGGGGGGAGTATCCTTTAGTAAACTGTTGACATATTTTTCATGATTTCATTTCATCTTTCTCATATTTCTTCCCAATTTGTCCTCTACTTCTCTTACTTGATTTTCAGTATCATTTTTGAGCTCTTCCATGGTCTGAGATCATTTCATATTATTTTTTTGGAGGCTTTGGATCTGGGAGCCATCACCTTGTTATCTTCCTCTAGTTTTATACTTTGATCTTCCTGTGGTTACATGCTTTGATCTTCCTCATCATAAGAAAATACCTCTTCACCAAGAAAGTAACCTTTTATAGTTTTATTTTTCTCCCCTTTTGGTCATTTTCCAAATAATTGCTTGATGTTGGAGCTCTTTATTAAGTGGAGGGTATATTGCCCCAAGTTTTAGGGGTTTTGTGCAGCTGTTATCAAGAGTTATCTCTAGGGACCTGTACATTCTCAGTTCCTCCAAAGTGCTATGCTCAAAGGAAAAGCATATTCTCCTCTCCTCAGGTATACTTTGGTCTGTGAGCAGCCATGCTCTTTTCTGTCCTGGATCTGTGAGTAGTATTCCCTCTCCACACATGCCACCAATTCACCAATACAACTACCAGTGATTCGGTACCTTGAGGCCTGCTCCAGTACAGTCTGTGCTGGGAGTGGCCCAAGCTGGCCTGCACTTTGCTTAGAACACAGTTCAATAGACCTTTCCTGCCAATCTTCCAGATTGTCTTGGGCTGAAAATCTGTTTCACTCTATTTTGTGGCTTCTGCTGCTCTAGAATTTGTTTAGAGTCCTTTTTTGCAGATATTTTGAGGAGCTGTAGAGTCAAGTTCAGATAGGTCCCTACTTCTACTCCACTACCTTGACTTCATCCCCTTACCCCCTGAAAATATAACGAACTCCTAAATCTTACATGAAAACCCACTAAAAGATGATTTGAACCTGGAATCCATGTTTATTTCACTCATTCAAGAAGGAGAGGGTCTAACAGGGAATAACTTTGTTATGAGATCCCTTGCACGTTGCATGACTCAGAAATGATTCCAGCTTCTATTTTAATCCAGACTACAGGAGTTTGCTACCTTCTGCTTGGATCCTCTGCAGAACAAGGGCTACTTATTCTCATTACTGCCTTTTTTTTTTTTTTTTTTTACAAACACCGTGCTCATTTTTGCTTTCTAGCTTTCCAGTTCTTGCCCAAGGATTAATAATCAAATCAACATTGACACATTGTTGCTGAGAAGGTGACAATAAAGATTATTCCTTAAGTTTACATTGAGTGGAACAGATATATTTAGTGAAGACCTCTCAGGGGTCCCTTTGTGTCAGCCCCGTTTGTCTGAGAAACCAAAGAATAGAGATTCTGGGTTTTTCTCTTAAAATTATATTTGTACTACTACATAGTCCTTGACAGAGACTGCCTTTACTCACTCCCTTATCTCCTTTCCTAGACATTACTCTATGTTACATGAGAGTCCTTTAACAGAAGTTGCTCACTCCCTTACCCCCCCCCCCTTTTTTTCCTAAAAATTACTCTTATACACTTATTCCTTGTTGCTGGGATAGACTTTCCATGGATAGATTACATCTTCAAGTGGGCTAAGAGGAAGGAGTTTAGGGTGGGGGTATTATGGTCAGGGTGTATAAAAATTACTGTGCAGGGCACACCCTCACCTAACTCAGCCATTGCCATCTTGAGTGTAGGTGTGAGTGCCCTTTCTTGAGAAAGCTTAAGAAATATCTTTCCTTTTTACTCCTTTGGTCAAGACTCTAATTTTATTGAGGAGGTGGTCCCACACAGTTCTGGTGTGTTGGATGGGACGCTCCCCTTATCCTTGGAATTTCTCCAGTACCAACTTGGGGGCAGGCTCCACACCAACTTTACTGGAGGATCGTAAGCCTCGTGCCTGGTGCATTCTCCTTGAGAAGGGAAAGTCCCAAAGAGAGTCCTTGACCCAGTAAAAATGAAACAGTGGAGCTCCAGAGGTAAAAAAAAAAAAAAAATTAATCAAGACCACCAGATCAAAGTGAAACCTACTCAGTATCATGAATTTGTGCACACAAACCACCCCCCCCCCCAGGTAAGCAAAATCTGTGAGACTTAGCACCATAAGCAGTTAGAGTCTGTAAGCTTTGCCTAGCCAAGACCAGTGACTTCCCTGAATATGCCTCCCACCTAAGTGATTAGAGTCCCTAAGGTTTGGGTAGGAGTAGTCCTAAGCAGTTCAAGTCTGCAAGGGCTGTTTAATCCCCTACTTAATTGGTTACAGTCCATAAAGATGGGGAAGACTAATTCTAAGGAAAGTGGTGGCAAGCTACCTAATGTGCTGGCTGATAGTCTTCTTGGGTATTGACTTAGTAATTGGAATAAACTACCAAGGTATAAGGAAAAAAGATAAGAAGAAAATGATTAAGTATTGTTGTCTAGTTTGGCCAGATACTCAGCTCTGAGGAAATGTCTTCTGGCCAAAGTATAGATCCTCCAAGGATTAGGTTTGCCAAAAATTTAAACCTATATGTACAATCCTATTTTGTTAAATGTTTTGCCTGTATATGTTGTGTTGATATTTCTGTGTGAATAAAAATCTGTATCTCTGTTTTACCTGACACTTTGTAAGGCTGTAAATTTAGTCAATCAACCAGCAAGAGCAGAAAGGCTGAACTGGACTATCCTTGACAGAGGGACAGGGAGGTAAGGAATTTATCTTTTTCTCTCAGACCAAAGAAAGGCAGGCTAACCAGCATTTAACCATTTCTTGCCTCACCTAAAGGAAAAATTTTTGTGTAATGGGAGACACAACAGAAAAGTAATTGAATTCATTCTAGTCGCATTTGAAATTGTGAATAAGTGAAATGTGTCGCACTCAGTTTAATGCTTAAGATAGGTTAGAATTTATTAAAGTCTAGTGGAAGTAAGTGGAAGATTAGCAAAAAAAACCTCAAACAGGAAACTAGAAGAAGGTCTAAGAGTTTTGAATTTAGACTTAATTAGGTCTTGGAGTTAAAATTGGCACTCTATGTACAAGTTAAATCAATATATCTGATATCAGACAATGGGTTTAAAGTGGCAAAAAAAATACATAATAAGTTTTTCTGTTTTTTTAAGTGATCATTTAGAATAAGGATAAAGGGTTTTATTTTATTTTATTTTTGCAGAGAGGAAGGGGAAGAAATATGGCTTTCTTGGTATGTAAATTGTTAGACATTTAACTCCATCTAGTTTTTAAGGTTTGGGGTAGGACAAAATTTTTAAGCATTTTATTTTTATTTGGAATATAAAGGAGAATAAAGGTAATCCGAGTAAAGGCAGAAAAAAAAAAGAATGGTGTAAAAAAAAAACAGGAGATGGTGGAACAATGGGCTCATATACTTCAGTCACTCTCTTTCCCATATCAGTTCAGAAGTACATATACATACACATACATAATGGCCCTTGTCCAGCTCTCAGAACACTGTTCTCAGAAGACATTGTAAGATGTTCATAGTTGGAACTTCCCAGTCAATGAACCAAAATTGTGTGGGATGATTACCTTAATAAAATTAGAGTCTTGACCAATGGAGTAAAAGGGAAAGATATTTATTCAGCTTTCCCTAGAAGGTATATTCCTGCTTCTGCTCAAGATGGCAATGGCTGAGAAGGATGAGAGTGTGCCCTACATAGCAGTTTTAATAGACCTTGACCACAATATCCCCACTCTAACCCCCTTCCTCTTAGCCCATTGACTGAGCCTTGAGGGAAGAATCCATCCAGGGAAAATATATTACAACAACAAGGAATAAGTGAATAAGAGTAATTTTTAGAAAAAAAGGGGGGGAGGTGTGGGAGTGAGCAACTAATGTTCAAGTACTGTCATGTAACATGGAGTAATGCCTAGGAAAGGAGATAAGTGAGTGAGAAAGGCAGTCTCTGTCAAGGAGTAGGTTGTAGCACAAAGAAAGAATTTTAAGAAAAAAAAAACAGAATCACTATTATTCAGTTTCACAGGGGTAGATGAGACAAAGGAGGCTGAAACAAAGGAGCTCCTAAGGGGCCTTCACTAAATATACTTGTTCCATTAAACTTTTTTTTTGAAACTGGTGGTAAGCTTTAGTCAATCTTTGTTTTTGTTTTGCTTGGTTTTTTTTGTTTGTTTGTTTGTTTTTTTTACCGTGCATTTATTTATTTTTAGCTTTCAACATTCGCATCCACAAATTTTTGAGATCAAAATTCACCTCATCTCTCCCCAACCTCCACCCCTTAAGGCCTTGCATGTTGGTTAACCCTTTCTTCAACATGCTCTTTCTTCTATCACACTCCTCCCTTCCCTTATCTCCATCTTCTTTCTTTTATGGTAGGGCAAGACAGATTTCTATACCCCATTATCCTTATTTCTTATTTCCCACTTGTATGGAAAAACAATTCTCAACATTCATTCCTAAAACGTCCCTTCTTTTCTCCCCACCCATCCCTATTGAGAAGGCAAGCAAGTCAATATAGGTGATATTTGTGTAGTTTTGCAAAAGACTTCCACACTAATCATGTTGTATAAGACTAAGTATATTTCCCTCCATTCTATCCTCCCAATTTATTCTATTCTCTCTTTTGACCTTGTCCCTCCACAAAAATGTTTACTTTTATTTGCACCCTCCTTCCATTTACCCTCCTTTCTATCATCCCTCACCCCACTTCTAAACTTCTCCCCTACTTTCTTGTAGTGTAAGATAGATTTTCATACCAAATTGAGTGACCATGTTATTTCCTCCATAAGTCAAACGTGAAGAGAGTAAGCTGCACTTTTTCTCTTGCACCTCTTCCCCTTTCTCCTCCATTGAAAAAACTTTTTCTTACTTGTTAATGAGAGATGATTTGCCCTTCTCAACTCTTAATTTTATTTCTTAGATATCTTCCCTTCTTATTCAACTCACCCTGTGGCCTCCATCTCTGTCTTTCTCTATCTGCCTGCTTGTCTGTCTCTGTCTATCTCTCTCTCTCTCCAGATATATATATATATATATATGAAATATTATCTTTCCACGTAGGAGTGCAAGCAGTTCACCTTTAGAAAATCTCTTACGATATCTCTTTCCTGTTTACCTTTTCATGCTTCTCTTGATTCTTGTATCTGAAAGTCATATTTTTTTTCAGCTCTGATATTTTCATCAAGCAGTGGCTGAAAGTCCTCTATTTCATTGAATGACCATTTTGTCCCCTGAAGCATTATATTCAGTTTTGCTGAGTAGGTGATTCTTGGTTTTAATCCTATTTCCCTTGACTTCTGGAATATCATATACCAACCACTCGATACCTTAGTGTAGAAACAGCTAGATCTGGTGTTACCTGATTTTATTTCCACAATACTTGTGTTGTTTCTTTCTACAGAACTGCAACAATTTTTTCTTGACCTGGAAACTCTAGAATTTGGCCACAATATTCCTAGGAGTTTAACTTCTCGGGTCGCTTTCAAGAGGCAATCAGTGGATTGTTTCAATATTTATTTTACCTTCTGGTTCTAGAATATGAGGGCAGTTTTCTTTGAAAATTTCGTGAAATATGATGTCCAGAATCTTTTTTTTTCAATCATGGCTTTCAGGTAGTCCCATAATTTTTAAATTATCTCTCCTGGATCTATTTTCTAGGTCAGTTGTTTTTCAAATGAGATATTTCACGTTGTCTTCTAGTTTTTCATGCTTTTTTTTTAATTTCTTGGTTTCTCATGAAGTCATTAGTTTTCATCTGCTCCATTCTAATTTTTAAAGAACTATTTTTTTCAGTGAGTTTATGAACCTCATTTTACATTTGGCTAATTCTACTTTTTAAAACATTCTTCTCCACATTAGCTTTTTGGACCTCTTTTGACAATTGAATTGCCTATTATTAAAGGTGCAGTTTTCGTCAGTATTTTTAGATATCATTTAGCAAGATTTTCTTGTATCACTCCCATTTTTCTTCCCAATTTTCCCTCTATATCTCTTACTGGAGTTTCAAAATCCTTTTTGAGCTCTTCCATGACCTGAGACCACTGCGTATTTATATTTGGATGCAGAAACCACTGTGGTTGTGCATTGTTCTTCCTCATCTGAAAGGATGGAAGAAAATACTTGTTCAGCAAGAAAGTAACATTTTATATTCTTGATTTTTCCATTTTGGGGGAATTTACTCAGGCAGTTACTTGACTTTTGAATCCTCTGTCAATAGGAGGATATAAGTTAAGTCTGCATTTCGGGTTCCAGGAGTCAAGATGGCAGAGTGATGCATAATTGATATCTCCTTCCCCTTGTTCATATTGATGAGTCCAGAGAATATCTCTCTGGGAAAAATCCTGAAACAGCAGGAGCAGCAGAAGGGGTAAACAGACTCTCAGCCTGTGAGACTAGAAAGATTGCTATGGAGGGTTGCTCTTACTGTGGTTGAATGGGACCAGTGCAGGATCAGAGCAGTCCCAGACAGCCCTGCATCAACCAACCTGTGAGAAGATCCTGAACACCATGGGGTGAAGTCAGCAACTGACAGCACCAGGACCCTTTGCATGCCTAAGTACCCCAGCGGATTTAAGAAGACACTATTGCAGAAAGCTGAGCTTTCCTATGCCCTAGCTGAATAGAAGCGCCTCCAACATCCAGACCAACCCTTCCCCACACTTAACCAGGTAGCTCCAGAGCAAGTGCAGGGAAAATCTAAAAAGACTTCACCTGATCTTTGCTTTCAAACACCAACCTGCTGAGCACCAGGTAAGCTGCAACATTTTACAATCTAGCTGAAAGAACCAGAGGTCACAACACACAAAGCCTCAAGTTTTAGGCACAAGAATTGTGGGACAGAACTAGCTGAGCTACAGACAAAAAGTTATATTTTAAAAAGCAGAAAACGGGTTATTATTATGTGTATGAAGCAAAGCAGAAAAGAAAAGACCATAGAATCTTTCTAGGGGGACAAGGACCAAAACAACAAAACCAAAGATGTCAGCATTGAGACGGTAGTCCCATCTGAAACTTCAGAAGGGAATATGAACTGGTCTGAAGCACAAAGAGCTCTTGGAAGAGCTCTGGAAGGATTTTAAAACCTAAATAAGAGAAACAGAAGAAAAACTGGCCAATGATTTTAAAAATTTGAAAACATAATTCACTGGAGAGAACAGTTTCTTAAAAAAGAAAATTTTACAAGTGGAAAAGGAAGTACAAAACTTAACTGCTGAAAATAACTCCTTAAAAGAAACAATTGGGCAGATGCAAAAGGTGATGCAAAAGTTAACAAAAGAAAACAATTTGATAAAAAATAGAATTGGACAGAAGAAGCTAATGAATCTATGAGATATCAACAATCAGTCAAACAGAATCTAAAGAATGAAAAGATAGAAGAAAATGTAAAATATCTAATTGGAAAAACAACTGACCTGAAAAAATAGATCCAAGAGAGAAACTCTAAGGTTTATTGCTCTACCCAAAAGACACGATGAAAAAAAGAGCCTAGACAATATCATCTAAGAAATCATAAAAGAAAATTGCCCAGAAGTCCTAGAATCAAAGGGACCTCAAACTAAAAACACCAAGGAATATCATTGCCAAATTCCAGAACTATCAAGTGAAGGATCAAATACTGCAGGCAGCCAGAAAGAAACAATTCAGTTATTGAGGAGCTACAGTCAGGATTACTCAGGACCTTGCAACTTCTACATTAAATGTCTGAAGAAATTAGAATATGACATTCCATAAGGGTAAGGAGCAGGGACTACAACCAAGGATTAATTACCCAGCAAAGTTCATCATAATATTTCAGGCAGTGGAGATGGACAATCAGTGAAATAAGGGATTTTCAGACCTGTCTCATTTAAAGGGCAGAAATCAATGGAAAATTTGATCTTCGAAGGCAGGTCATGAGAGGCATAAAAAGGTAAACAGGAAAAAAAAACACCTTGTTACACAATATGGGGAAACTGTTTACATTACTATAAGGGAAGATGATACTTGTGAATCTTGAGAATTGTAAATTTATTATGAAATGTAAAAGGGATATACACAAATAGACGAAGTAGGTGTAAATTAAATGATGTGATGATAACAAATGTGATTTAAGGGTGTGAAGGGATTGTAACCACAGATGTGAAAAGGAGGAGGCAGGAAAAAAAAAATCCATCACAGGAAGAGGTAAACAAATATATCACAATAGAGGGAAAGACGGGAGGGATATGAGCATTGTTTGAGAGGTACTCTCAGCTTTTTGGATTCAAGGAGGGTACAACAAGTTCAGGTAATTATAGAAATATAATTAGCTCTACAGGCAGTAGAAGGGGAAGGGAAAAAAAGGGAGAGGAGGCTAAAAGGGAGGGAGGAAGTAATATGGGAAAAGGGGATTAACAGGGAGAGAGCTGAAAGAAGAGAGGGAAGACTGAGAAAGGGTGTGGTCAACATTTAAAACTAATGTGGAGGCAAAGGGAAAAGGGAGAACTAAAATCATAAATAAGGGGAAAGAGCATGGAAGGAAAGATACAGATAGTAATCACAACTGTGAATGTGAATGGGATCAAGTCTCCCATAAAACAGAGAAGAATAATAATGAATTAAAACTATAATAAACAATATGTTATTTACAAGAAAGACATTTGAAATGGGGGCATACACAAAGGGTAAAGGTAAATGGTTAGAGGAGAATATTTTGTGCTTAAGGTGATGTAAAAAGAGCAGGGGTAGCAATCCTAATCTCAGACAAAGCAAAAACAAAAATAGACCTAATCAAAAGAGATAAGGAAGGAAATTATATGCTTCTAAAAGGCACCATAGACAACGAAGCAATTTCATTATTAAACATGTATGCTCCAAGTGGCATTGTATCCAAATTCTTAGAGGAGAAATTGAGGAAGTTACAAGAAGAGATAGACAGAAAAATTACACTAATGGGGGACCTAAAACTCCCCATTTTTGAATTTGATAAATCTAACTTCAAAATTAACAAGAAAGAAGTTAAGGAGGTAGATATGATAGATCTCTGGAGAAAATTGAATGGGGATAGACAGGATTATACTTTTTTCTCAGTAGTACATGGCACATATACAAAAATTGATCATGTACTAAACCGTAAAACCCTCATAATCCAGTGCAGAAAGACAGAGATAGTGAATGCATCCTTCTCAGATCATAATACAATAAAAATTATATGTAATCAAATGCTATGGAAACATAAACCAAAACACTAATTGGAAACTAAACAATCTAATCTTAAAGAATGACCATATTAAACAACAAATTATAGAAACAATGAACACCATCATTCAATAGAATGGCAATAATGAGACAACCTACCAAATTTTATGGAGTTCTGAGGGAAGTTTGATATCTTTAAGTGCCTACATAAATAAAATAGAGAAAGAGGAGCTCAATGAATTGAGCCTGCAGCTAAAAAATTTAAATATAGAACAAATTGAAAAATGCCAATTTAGAAATACTGAAAACAAAAGGAGATATTAATAAAATTGAAATTAATAAAACTATTGCACTAATACATAAAAGGAGCTAGATTTATGAAAAAACAAATAAAATTGATAAAACTTTGGCCAATTTGATTAAAAAATAAAGAAAGAAGAAGACCAAATTACCATGTCAAAAGTGAAAAGGATGAATTTACTTCCAATGAGGAAGAAATTGAAACATTAATGAGAAATTGCTTTGCCCAATTGTATGTCCATAACTTTGACAATCTAAATGAGACAGATGATTATTTCATTTT
This sequence comes from Notamacropus eugenii, assembly GCF_028372415.1. Lineage (NCBI taxonomy): Eukaryota > Metazoa > Chordata > Mammalia > Diprotodontia > Macropodidae > Notamacropus > Notamacropus eugenii. The sequence goes on along the minus strand of NC_092873.1, from coordinate 133,720,666 downwards.
ATTTTTTAAATTTATTTATTTAACTTTTAACATTCATTTTCACAAAATTTTGGGTTCCAGATTTTCTCCCCAGTTGTCCCCTCCCCTCCCACAAGACACTGAGCATTCTAATTGCCCCTATCACCAATCTGCTCTCTCTTCTATCATCCCTCCCTTCCCTTGTCCCTATCTTCTCTTTTGTCCTGTAGGGCCAGATATCTTTCTATACCCCATTACCTCTATTTCTTATTTCTTAGTAGCAAGAAGAGCACTCAACAGTTGTTCCTAAAACTCTGAGTTCCAACTTTTCTTCATCCCTCCCTCCCTACCCATTCCCTTTAGGAAGGCAAGCAATTCAATATAGGCCAAATCTGTGTAGTTTTGCAAATGACTTCCAAAATATTCCTGTTACGTAAGACTAACTATATTTCCCTCCATCCTACCCTGCCCCCCCCCCCATTGCTTCTATTCTCTCTTTTGATCCTGTCCCTCTCTATGAGTGTCAACCTCAAATTGCTCCCTCCTCCCCATGCCCTCCCTTCCATCATCCCCCAACCCTGCTTATCCCCTTCACCCCCACTTTCCTGTATTGTAAGACAGGTTTTCATACCAAAATGAGTGTGCATTTTTTTCCTTCCTTTAGTGGAATGTGATGAGAGTAAGCTTCATGTTTTTCTCTCACCTCCCATCTTTTTCCCTCCACTAAAAAGCCTTTTCCTTGCCTCTTTTATGAGAGATAATTTACCCCATTCCATTTCTCCCTTTCTCCTCCCAATATATTTCTCTCTCACTGCTTAATTTCATTTTTTAAGATATGATCGCATCCTATTCAATTCACTCTGCACTCTTTGTCTGTGTGTGTGTGTGTGTGTGTGTGTGTGTGTGTGTGTGTGTGTGTAATCCCACATACTGAAAAGCTTCAAGAGTTACAAATATTGTCTTTCCATGTAGGAATGTACACAGTTCAACTTTAGTAAGTCCCTTATGACTTCTCTTTGCTGTTTACCTTTTCATGCTTCTCTTCATTCTTGTGTTTGAAAGTCAAATTGTCTTTTCAGCTCTCATCTTTTCATCAAGAATGCTTGAAAGTCCTCTATTTCATTGATAGACCATTTTTTCCCCTGAAGTATTATACTCAGTTTTGCTGGGTAGGTGATTCTTGGTTTTAGTTCTAGTTCCTTTGACTTCTGGAATATCCTATTCCATGCCCTTCAATCCCTTAATGTAGAAGCTGCTAGATCTTGTGTTATCCTGATTGCATTTCCACAGTACTTGAATTATTTCTTTCTAGCTGCTTGCAATATTTTCTCCTTCACCAGGGAACTCTGGAATTTGGCCACAATGTTCCTAGGAGTTTCTCTCTTCAGTTGTCTTTCAGGAGGTGATCAGTGGGTTCTTTTGATATCTATTTTGCCCTCTGGTTCTAGAATATCAGGGCAGTTTTCCTTGATAATTTCATGAAAGATGATGTCTAGGCTCTTTTTCTGATCGTGGCTTTCAGGTAGTTCCATAATTTTTAAATTGTCTCTCCTGAATCTATTTTCCAGGTTAGTTGTTTTTCCAACGAGATATTTTACATTATCTTCCATTTTTTCATTCTTTTGGTTTTGTTTTGTGATTTCTTGGTTTCTCATAAAGTCATTAAACCTCCATTTGTTCCATTCTAGTTTTGAAAGAACTATTTTCTTCAGTGAGCTTTTGAACCTCCTTTTCCATTTGGCTAATTCTGCTTTTTAAAACATTCTTCTCCTCATTGGCTTTTTGAACCTCTTTTGCCAATTGAGTTAGCCTATTTTTCCAGGTGTTATTTTTTCAGCATTTTTAGGCCTCCTTTAGCAAGGTGTTGACCTGCTTTTCATGCTTTTCTTTCATCTCCCTCATTTCTATTCCCAGTTTTTCCTCCACCTCTCTAACTTGATTTTCAAAATCCTTTTGGAGCTCTTCCATGGCCTGAGCCCACTGAATATTTATTCTGGGTGTTTGGGATATAGAAGCCTTGACTTCTGTGTCTTTCCCTGTTGGTAAGTCTTGTTCTTCCTCATTTGAAAGGATGGGAGGAGATAATTGTTCACCAAGAAAGTAACCTTCTATGATCTTATTTTTGTCCCTTTTCTGGGCATTTTCCCAGCCAGTGACTTGGCTTCTGAGTGTCCTCTCCACCCCCACCTCGCCTCTAGATCTGCCCAGCCAGTGCTTGCGATCTGAGATTCAAATGCTGCTTCCCAGCCTCAGGACTTTCAGCAGGGGAGGGGCTGTTACTCAGTGTGAGATTAAGTTCACGTGCTCAGGTGGGGGCAGGGCTGCCACATGGAGTTCAGTTCCCTCAGGGTGTTTATGAGAAGACCTTCAACAATGGATCTGAGCTCTTGCCTGCTTTGGGAGCCCCTATCTACTGCTGCCTCCATTACTGCTTCCCGAGGGGGCCTGAGTTATGGGGACACCCTGCTCCCCTCTCAGCCAGCCAAAATGGCTCTCTCACCGACCTTTGGTGCCTGTGGGTGGAGGGAACCGAGCTGCTGCTGGAGATTTTGTCCCTGAAACCTGCTGGTATCAGCTCCTGTCAGTGCTGCATGGCCAAGGCAGGGCTGGGCTCTGCTCTGAGTCTGGGGCGTGACAGATCTTTGGTGTCAGTTTTTCAGGTCCCTGTGGAACAGAAATCTCCTCTGCTCCATTGTTCTGTGGCTTCTGCTGTTCCAGAATTTGTTGGGAGCTTTTCTTTATAGGTAATTTATGGGCTGTGGGTTTGAAGCTAGCATATGTGTACCTATCTACTCTGCCATCTTGGCTCCTCCCTCACCGATGATTATTTTAAATGATATAAATCACCCAGACTAAGAGAAGAGGAAGGTGAATTCTTAAATAATACCATCTCAGAAAAATAAATTGAACAAGTCATCAATGACCTCTCTAGGAAAAAATCTCCAGGGCCAGATGGATTGACAAGTTAATTCTATCAAACATTTAAAGAACAGTTAATTCAAATGGTATAGAGACTATGTGGGAAAACTGAGGAAGAAAGAATCCTCCCAAATTCTTTTTATGATACAAATATGGTTTTGATAACTACCCAGGAAGAGCCAAAACAGAGAACGAAAATTATAGACCAATTTCTCTAATGAAAATAGATGCAGACATGTGAATTAAAAGTTTAGCAAAAAGAATACAGGGTCTTCTCATGAGAATAATACATTATGATCAGGTAGGATTTATACCAGGAATGCAGGACTAATTCAATATTAGGAAAACTAAGGATTTTCTCAATAGATGGAAAAAAAAAAACTTGACAAAATACAATACCCCTTCTTATTGAAAACACTGGATAACACAGGAATAAATGGAACTTTTCATAAAATAATAAGTAGTATCTAACTAAAATCTTCAGCAAACATTATATGCAATGCGCATAAACTAGATGCATTTTCAGTACCATCAGGGTAAGTTCTGTACTTGTAGCCCTTTGGGCATAGTTCTGAATTTTATGAGAGATAAGTATGTCCATTATCACCACTATTATTCAATATGGTACTAGAAGTATTAGCTGTAGCAACAAGAAAAGGAAAAGAAATTGAAGGAATTACAATAGGCAAAGATGAAATTAAGTTGTCGTTCTTTGAGAATGATATTACTATATACTTAGAGTATTCCAGAGATTCAAGTAAAAAATTACTTGAAACAATAAACACCTCTGGCAAAGTTGCAGGTTTCAAAATAAACCTGCACAAATTTTCTGCATGTCTGTATATTAGTAACACAGCCCAACAGTAAGAAATAGAAAAAGAATTCTCATTTAAAGCTAGGGTTGACACTGTAAAATATTTGTAATTCTACCTGCCAAAACAAAACCAGGTTCTACATTAACACATTTTCAAAATACTTTTCACATAAATAATGTCAGATATAAGTAAGTTGAAAAACATCATTTGCTCATGGGTAGGTCGAGGGAATATAATAAAAATGACAATTCTATCTAAATTACTTTACGTATTCAGTGCATGCCAATAAAATTATCAGATACTTATTTTCTAGAGCTAGAAAAAAATAATATCAAAATTCATTTGGAAGAATAAAAGGTGGAAAATATCAAGGGTACTAATGAAAGAAGTGCTGGGGAAGGTGGCCAAGCTCTACTAGATCTCAGATTTTATCATAAAGCAACAAGCATCAAAAGCACTTGGTACTGGCTAAGAAAAAGAAGAGTAGATCAGTGGAATATGTTAGTTATCCAAGACACAATTGTGATTGAATATAGCAATCTGCTGTTTGAATAACTGAATAACCCCAGATTCTGTGATAAGAACTCACAGTTTGACAAAAATTGCTGGGAAAACTGGATAACAGTGTGGTGGAAACTAGGCATAGAACAACACCTGACCAGTTACACAAGAATAAATTCCAAATGGGTACTTGAACTAGATACAAAGATTGATACTGTAATCCAATTAGTGGAGCAAAGAATAGTGTATTTATCAGATTTATGGAGAAGAAAAGAGTTTTTGACTAAAGAAGAGATAGACAGCATTATAAAGTGCAAGATGGAAAATTTTGATTACATTAAATTGAAAAGATTTTGCACAACCAAACCCAATGCAACCTAAATTAGGAGGGAAACAGAAAACTGGGAAAAAATTTTTGCAACTATTGCCTTTGGTAAAGGCCTTATTTCTGAAATATTTAGAGTACTGAGTCAAATGTACAACAATACAAGTCATTCCCCAAATGATAAATGGTCAAAGGATATGAACAGGCAGTTTTCAGAGGAAGAAATTAAAGGTATCTATAGTCATGTGAAAAAATGCTTCAAATCACTATTGATTAGAGAGATACAAATCAAAACAACTCTGAGATACCACATCACACTTATCAGATTGGTTAACATGAAAAACAGGATGATGATAAATGTTGGAGAAGGTGTGAGAGAGTTGGGACACTAATTCATTGTTGGTGGAGCTGTGAGCTGATCCAACCATTCTGAATAGTAATTCAGAACTATGCCCAAAGGGCTACAAAAATGTGCTTACCCTATGACAAAGCAATACCTTTTTTAGGACTGTATCCCCAGGAGATCATAAAAATGGAAAAGTGTCCCACATGTACAGAAATATTTTTAGCAACACTCTTTGTGGTAACCAAATAATTTAAATCAAAGGGATACCCATCAACTGGGGAATGGCTGAATAAATTGTAGTATATCAATGTAATGAAATACTTATGTGCTATAAGAAATGATGAACAGGGAGACTTCAGAGTGGCCTGAAAAGACTTACTTGCACTGATGCTGAGTGAAAGGAGCAGAACCAGGAGAACTTCATACACAGCCACAATCACAGTGTGTGAGGAGTTTTTCTGGTAGACTTAGAACTTCATTGCAATGCATGGACTTAAAAAATTCCCAGTGGTGTCTTAAGGCAAAATGCCTTCCACATCCAGAGAAAGAACTTTGGAATGTAAACACAGAATGTAGCAGGTTGTTTTCTTTTGCATTACATTTTGCTTGTTTTATGATTGCTCCCACTCATATTCCTTCTTCTATATAACATGACTATGGTGAAAACGTATTTAATAGGAATGTATGTGTAGAACCTATTTAAAATTGTATGCTGTTTTAGGGAGGGAGGGGAGAGTGAGGTGAAAGGGAAGGGAGAAGGATGAGAAGGGAGGGGAAAGAATCTAAATTTTATGGAAGTGATTGTTGAACTCTGAAAACTATCAAAATAATAAAAAATAAATAAAAAAAGAAGATGGTACATTCTGAGGACGTATAAGTTCTCAGTTCCTCCAAGGTGGCACAATCAAGGGGGCAGAGTTTACTCCTCTCCTGGCCTGTGCACTGGTTTGAGAGCAACCACAATCTTTTCTGCCCAGATTCTGGGAGTAGAATTCCCTCTCCACAACAGCCATGCCAGCACTCCTCCTCACCCCAGTGCCCTTCTCAGGGTTGAGATTCAGATCAGCAGCCTGGTTCCCCTAGGAGCGTTAGGGAGAGGATTCCCAGGGCCACTACTCAGGGGTGAGATGAAGATCAGCTGCTCAATTCCTCTAGGGGCTTTATGTGGCAGGCAAAAGTGGATGCTGCCTCTGCAGTGGCTGCTGCTGGCAGTCCAAACTTCATTCCCTTCTCTTGGGTGAAGGAGCTTTCCCACTGACCTTTGAAGCTGTCTGTGACATTTGTGGTTGAACAATCTAGGAGCTGCTGCTTCTGGTGGCTCCCTGAAGCCTGTTACAGCTACTGTCCCTGCCACACCTCTGCGCAGCTTGGCCCACACAGGACTGCCCTCCGCTTTGTGCCCAGTGTGATAGAACTTTCCTATTGGCCTTCCAGGCTTCTTGGGCTGGAAATCCCTTTCATTCTGTGATTTTTTGGCTTCTGTTGCTCTAGAATTTGTTAAGTGCCATTTTTTACAGATGTTTCATGGGCTATGTGGGGAAACTTCTACAGGTCCGTCTTTCTACTACACCATCATGTTCCACTCAACCTTAACCACATTTCATGTGAATGAAGAAGGAGATAGGGAACCCATCTTGAGATATAACATTTCTTTCCTTTTTTTAAAAGGTTGAACAGGTAATAGTTAAGACAGAGAGTGAATCATCTGTTGGTTTAAACTGAGGTTTAAATCCAAGCTCTTCTGCTTACATGTGTGTAACATTGAACAAGTTCCTTTTCCTTATGGAGGCATAACATTTACATAGGTAAAAGAAGGGTGAAAGGCTAGAATTCGGGACTGGGCACCCTGTGCCCTCAAGGCCCTCTAGGTCCTCAAGTGTGACCTTTTGCCTCAGTCCACATTTTATAGTACAAATCCTTTTATAGGAGATTTATTCTGTGAAGTTTGTATTCAATAAAAGGGCCACACTTGAGGAACTAGAGAAACATATATGGCCTTGAGATGGCAGGTTACCCACCCCTGGCCTAGATAAATTCTAAAATTTCTCTTTTCTTGATCATTCTGCAATTCCTCATGAACAGTGTTCCTTTTGGTTTTTTTAGGGGCCACGTAATTTTGTGGAAGAGAACAAAAAGATAATATGTATAGTAAAGGATTTGCTATTTTTACAAAGCACTGATGGTGGCAGAAGACGCAGGGGCTTATGAAAGTTTACAAGATCAAGATTCAGAATTGGAAATATCTCAGAGTTTCATCCAGTTTGCTCATTTTAGGGATAAAGAAACTGAAACCTAGAGCAGCTAAGTAACTTGTCCATCATCATAAAAGGCTTAAGTAGCTGAACTGTGATTTGAACCATGTTTTTCTGATAAAAATTCATACCTATAGTATGATGCTTCTTCAAGTTAAGAACAAATGCTGAAACTAGAGAGAACAACTTTTTAACACTTCAGATGCTCTGATTTTAGTTCAGTAGTTTTACCAATATACCATGCTTTATTTTTTTTTTTTTGATCTAGATAATTTTCCTTAACCTTAGTAGTCTCTCTGATGGAAATTTAGAAATACCTGAGGAAAATGATGACAGGTTAACAATTCAAAATCCTAAAAGAAATATAATATGTGGAAAACAAATTCTTCACAATAACCTTGTAAAATAAATAGAACAAGTTTCATTAACCCTCTTTTATTGATGAGGAAATCCAGGATCAAGAAAAGTTAAATTCCATAAGAGTAATATTCCCAACTGAGAGTAAACCTACAACTTTTCACTCCAAACACAACACTGAATAAATTATCCCTCATTGCTTCACAAGATGATCAAAAATACCACACATAAATGTTATTTTAACGCTTACCGGTGAAAATTTTGGAAAGGCGTGTGGGAAATGGCAAGATCCCACAATGTCTTTTTAAGTCAAACAAACAGGCATTGATAGTAATGGAGGAAGTGAGTGAGTGAGGGATGGAGGGAGGAAGGAAAGAAGGAAAGAAGGAAGGAAGAATGGAAAGAAGGAACAAATGAAGAAAGGAAGGAGACAAGTATTTATTTAGCAGCTATCCTATGGTTGACACTGGGCCAAGAGGTTAAAGTATTTTGTAGTTTAATAGATGATTATAGTATCATTACTTTTTCTATCATTTATTTATTTAGTACCCAAGTCAATAGTTTTAGCAATGTAGGAAAACAACAATAAGAAAATGATATCTTCCCATAATACCCATTTTGTCACTATGTGTTTTAAAGCTGCTTCAAAAACTGGAGGTGTTGAGAGAGGGGCACTAAGTGATTATTCCAGGATCACAGATTCCTAATATGTCAGACTTTGAATTTTAGTCTAAGAGTTTGTAACTCTGTGATCTTCTAGTTATCCATGAAGCCACGCTCTCTCTACTTCTCTTTGGAACATCAGATTTAAAATACTACATCTTTTTTCTGGTTGTTTTAACATTATTTGGTTGTTGTAGTTTTTATAGAATGAGAGGAGAGCAAAAAAAGAGGACACCCACAATTAGTTTGCAAGACATTAAATGATATTGTGTCTGAGTTCTAATATCAAATTATGCTATTTCTTTTTATAAGCATGGATGATTCATTTAACTAAGCTTCAATGTACACCCACCATATATAACATAGATTAAGTTTGGCTAAAGGCCATGACTGCAATAATATAAATTGAAGTAGTAAAATCAACAAAATGAATAAAATGATGTAAAAATGAAAGTGCAAACTTTTATCCTACAAGTTTTATTTTTTCCAATTGATTTTGCCTTAAAAAAACCTTGCTCAGCAGTTTATTATAGTAAATTATTATAATTCATCAGAATCTTGTTTATCATTTCATTAATTGTTTGGACTAGAGAAGCATGGTATATAGTGTAGCGAACATTAGCCTTGGAATCCACAGTTTGTCTGTGCTACCTACAAGCTGCAAGGCACTTCAGAAGCTATTTATTCTCTCCAAATCTCATCATTCTGTTCTGGAAATTTCAGAAATCAGATTAAATGAACTTTATAGCTTATTCAATGTCTAAAATTCTATGACACTAAATATGTTAATATATACATTACTCCATGTAATGATAATTTGAATTGGAAAAATCTTTCCTATTCATTAATACAACTATTAAGTCACATGGAGCCGGGGGTGGAATGAGTTTGCTGAACAGGTGGAGCAGAAGAGACAGAGCTAGTGCAGAGCTGAGAGGAAATTAATCTTGAGAGCAGTAGGTAGGAAGGTAGGAAGGATGCAGGCTCCTGAGTAGTGTGAGTGATTTTGTGATTGTGATTTTGTTTAAGAGAGCCTGCTTGTGATGAGTGTAATGGACTGGGTTTGTGGGAAGCCTAGCAGGGAAAAGACTTGGGGATGGTGTTATCCTCTGCATTGTTACTGTTTATAGATCTTTGTTGTTGTGTGGGATAGCTCAGATCCCTACTTAAATTCATTACTCAGAGGTCTCTCAAAGTGATGACAGAAAGTTTATTTATTTGATTCTCAAGAAGCAGGCAATTCCTCTACCAGGAAAAGCTGAAAACAAAGAAGAGGCAATAATACGCATATAGGCTCTAACGCAAGTCCCTCCCTCCCCACTGACCATTATCCTCATTAGCTGAGAATATGATCTTACATTCTAGACGCGAAATCTAGCCAATCCCTTTTGAAATGAAGACATCAAAGAATTATGTAAGTTTCATCCAATCATTGAGACCCTAATGTACTATACAGTTTTATATCCTTATATGGAATTATTCCACTCCGAAAATATTGTAACCTTGGGCCTCTTGGTCTTACCTCACCCCTGGGAGAAGAATTACAATCGGAGAAGTCTTCACTAACCCTATTTCACTCAATCCCTCCTCTTATTTATTAACCTGAAGACTACTCACAGATATTTCAACCAAAGTTCTGTAACATGATCTCACACTGTCTGTTAATTTCTTCATCCCCATCAGGGTCACTCCTGTCTTTTGTCTCCACGGGTGCCCATCCTTCCTTCTTTAGTATCATCAACCGAATGGCTCCTTCGGTCCTCTCTTCTACTCTAGCAAGCCTTAGTACAGAATTTCTAACTATTCCAGTAATAAGTGAAATCAAACAAGGTAAACAAATAGGAAGTAATATAATACCACTAACTGCTACAAGGCCAAACCACAGTAGTGTCTTCTACCAGCTCCCTTCAAACCAAAACCAACAGGACACATTAAAAAGGGAGTTCCAAGTTTGTACAGGAACCTGGGCAACTTTCCTGATATTCTTGGTGATCTCTTTCACTATTCTTCCATTACCATGAATTATCAAACAACTTGTGGACAGATTGAGTTTTCCACAAACTCCCTCTCCTTCTGCAATTAAATAATCTGAGATCAATCTATGTTGTAGTACTGCTCTGTTAAGAACAAACAATAATAACCCTAGTATAGTTCCCCAAACAACAAAACATATAGTGAATTTATATACATGCCTCATTGGCTATCCCTTTCCAAATTTTACATGTTCTCACACATGCTTTAAACAGAGCTTTTAACACTGACAAAGTGTGTCTTCCAAGCATGAGGCTTGGGAGTTTAATAACTAATAGTAATAATTATAAATGACAGTAAACAACTTTAATTTTTTTTAATGCAATAACCTTCCATAACTTTGTCTACTGGTTTCCCAATCATGCTAAACATTTTCTGAATTGGGATGGGGGAATAGATAGTTCAAGGTTCAATCTTACCCATATTCCTCCCCTCCTCTTATTTATTCCTGTTTCCACACCTAAATCCAATCAATAAGTACCTCTTCACATTCTTTCCCCTATGAATCCTTCCCTTCATCTATCTCCCTTTTTATATGAATATGAGAAGGGAGCAAAGTTGACTGACACCTTGACAAATTACAAGGAGCAGTCCCCTTGTTATAAGTAGAAATACAGAGATTTAAATTAATGAACTATCCATTTAGAGGTTCCATCTCATACAGCAGTCTGGGGAGAAGTATCATCTTATGCAGTTTTCTGGTCTGGATGTTCCTTCAAACAGTCTTCAGCATAGCATTTCAGCATCTTCTTCTCTTTATCTTCTTGTAGAAATCCAGATGTCCACTCTCCTACAAAACTGAACTTAATACCGTCTTAGATTACCATTCCTATCACTTCGACAAAAATAAAAATGGAAACTTTGACCAATTGTTATGTTTTTTTAAAAAAATAAAATAAAATTCACATTAAAATACAGCTTCTACATTTCACAGTAATTCATTATTCATTCTCTCATTAAGAAGATGAGATTTCACTAAGGAGTCAATACCAGGCTCCAGTAATTGCATAAATACAATAAATAATCATTTCTAACACGGTGAATATCACATCATAAAACAATTCCAACATGTGAGGCTTCTTTTAAAGCATTTACATTATAGACAGCAAACCATTTTTCATTTAACATCAACCAACTGAGACAAAATAATAACTATGCATGCTAGTCTCACAAGCCCTTGACCTGATTGTCTCCACACCATTACTAAGAATTAAAAGACCCTAACTTATTGTTGTTAGTCTAAAGTCCTAAGCCTCTTAGCTTAATTTTAGACTTAACCTCAGATGTTCCCCTACCAACAATCTATTATCCGATAGATCTGGTATTATCACTTACAAAACTTTTGATTTTAGGAATTTGCCATTAAAAGTAGGGACATTGCAGGGAAACAACATCTCCCTAACTTCATGTCAATTCCAGGCAGGAGTAGATTGTCAACTGGTATTCAGCCAGGCTTAAAGTCTACCAGGTGTCAGTGGGGAAATTGAGTCAGGAGAATCCTACCTCAGCCCAGGCTGAACAGCCGCTCTCTCAACCTTCCCATGAGATCACCTTTTTACAGTTCATACCAGCATCTCACAGGTTTACTGGCATCATGGATCAGTGGCTCAGACCACCTCTCTTGCTATCCACACCTGGACTTAGACTCAGAAGAACAGTCAGTTAATAGTCCCACAAAAATCTTAAAATAGCAAGCTCCAATAACCAGTTTCAGACATGACTAATTTCACGTTGGCCAAGGAACATCTTTTGAAGCAAGTCTTAAGTAGCTTACATGCCTTTCTATACATGTTCTAGTTCCTGATTGAATAACAACCATAAGTCATTGCTCTAATAGATTCATATTTGTTTCCCAAACTACTTTATCACTTCCTAACCCTGCTCAATCTAAAAGAATGAGCTACACATGTGACAAGTTCAAACACTAACTTGAATTTTTTGTGTTCATGTAATGAATTCAAATCAAAATAATCATTTAACTTTCAATGCCAAATGTTACCAGAGGCTACCTGCCTCTAAGAAAATTAGACTGAAATTCTTCTCCCCAAACTGAAGATGTCTCTGATTTAGTCTCAGTAATTAATTCAGTCAATTGTTTTAATACTAATTGCTTTTACATCATTTTGTAACATGTAAAGATCTCATTCCAAGTTGGGACCTTTGTCCATTACCCCAAAAGAGTTTTAGTCCCATTTGTCTAAAGGCCCTGGAAAACCTCACCTTGAAAACTCCTTGTTTTTGTTTTTGTTTTTTTTCCCCAGGAACTGGCTCTCTTAAGGTTCACTCTATCACTATGCCCAAGTCTAATCTACTTCCCACTCTTAATTCTATCAGTCCAAATCTCCAGTTTACTGGCCACTCCCATCAAGACCATTCCTGGAGCTCCCAGACCACCTGGGGCCACCCTTTTTTTTTTTTGTCCTTTCCCTCAATCCCTCCGTAAATAACATACAATTGCAGTTTACTTTAAATCCCAATCTTGTTCTATAGAACAATGATACAACATCTATTTATTCCCATTAGATTTAGAAAGAATGTTCCCAGGGATTTTATCTTACATCTTTGATCCTAAATTTGCCCTAAAAAGCCAATCACTGAAGATCATTTCATACACATTTTCATATTCTCACCAAAGCAAGTTCTATATACAATCTCCTCAGCTGCTGGGGCTGTACTTGTTACTAGCCTGAGGACTGCTTCTTTCCACACATATACACACAGTGTACCAGCTTTAGGTTTTAGCATTAGAATTACAAATGACAAACATAATTTTCATAAGTGATAAATTGTTTCAACTATGAACCCGAAGAATAAATTTCAGATGACATAAATTGCATTTTCATATCCTATTAGAGAAACTAACTTCTTCCCACTTTTGTAACTTACAAATACAAATTGGATAGGCAGGCCTTCCAAAAACCCATACAAAAAATTTTACAAAGTATTTCTTAATACAACAAATATTTCCTCTCTTATGAACAGTTTACAATTTATCACAATCCCCTTGAAACTAATTGACAGAAATCACAAGAAAAGACGTAAACCCAAAGCCTTTTCACATTTGCCCATAAACTTTCTTTTACAAACATAACTTCAGAGTAAATGCTTGATTCATGGCAAAAACAATTTTAGCTAAAATTTTCTTTTCAACAGCAGAAATAGACTTTTAACATACTTAATACATACTCAGATGGAACAGGCTTGAAATTCACACCCATATATATACACATGTACATTTTTAAAGTGTTCTCATTCTCTCAATAAGAATGTTACAACAAGGAAACTCTTACAAAAAAAAAATTCATAACAACTCTTTAACGAATTCATTAATTAACTTCACAATTGAATTCCTAGTACAATATTTAGATGGATTACCTAAAAATTTAAACTTATTTAAGTTTACTTAAAACTTAAAATAAGCCATTAACCCATTCAGCTTACCACCACATGGGCACACTATCACCTGATATTCTTTCAGATAGAGTCATCTCAAATTACATGATTTTTCCTTTTCTTTTTCCTTCTTAAAATACTTCCTCACACCCTCACTACTTACTGAAACCATCTGCAAACAAAATTCTTATTTTTCTAAGACTCTCAATCCCACCACTGAAGACCATCCAGCCTTCCTCCACACCCCAACTACAACTGTCTGTGCTGGAATTCCCTTCCAGCTTGAATATCCATTATATAGCACACATCAGCATTTTTACTGCTCTTTTTTTTTATAACCAAATATAAGTTTCAAATTTTCAAATTTCTATCATGTCCTTTTAAAACTCCAATCTATATGTAATAAATTACAAATTTAAAAAAATCATGTAACAATTACATTAGATTAATGTTGCATCTAACTAATACCCATCCTTTTATTACTGGATCTAACATTTTTGATAAAAATGCCACTGGATGTCTCTGCCCTTCTGTTATTTGTGCCAGGACTCCCAAGGCCACCCCCTTGTCTGTGTTCACAAAGAGATGAAAGGGCTTCTCTATTGAGGGTTACATTAATACTGAGGCTGAGATTAAAATTTCCTTGAGTTATTTAAAAACTTTGTTCACTCTCAGAGTCCCATTGAATATGTTCTGGTTTTTCCTTCCAGCAGATGATTATATAAAGGGTTTAGTTAGAACTGCATACGAGTCTATCAAGTCCTGCAATATCCCACCAGGCTCAGGAATTTCAAGGACAGTCCAGCTCAGCCTTTCTGCTCCTGCTGGCTGGCTGGCTAAATTTAAAACCTTATCAGATAAAACAGAGACACAGACTTTCATTCACACAGAAATACCAACACAACATATACAGAGCAAAACATTTAACAAAACAAAATAGTACATATAGGTTTAAATTTTGGGCAAACCTAGTCCTTGGAGGAACCATATTTGGGCCAGATTGTGCCTCCTCCGATTTCTCTTTCATCCCACATGAAACAACAATACTTAATCATCTTCTTCTTGTCTTTCCCTTATATTTGGGTAATTCGTGCGAATTTTGTAATTGATTTCCCAAGGGACTATTTACCGGTATTTCCTGACTCCACTCTGAAGCTCGGGGCTTGGACTACTTCTTTCCCATTGCTAGCTCTCTTGCTAGCTCTCAGTGGGGGTCACCCACCCACAAGCAGAAACACAGGAGCGTTTTGGGGGCGGGGGGGGGCTGGCCCTTGGGGTCTGCAGTCCACTAATTTCTTTGGGAGTTGTCACTTTCTCCCCGAGTGTATCAAAGACTCTAGAATTCGACCCTCAGATCCTCCCCCACCTTACGTCCAGGCTGTACGAGTACAAGTTGCCTGACTGCAACCTTCAACACCAACTGGTTGGCATTTTGCACACTTCATAGCTTCAGAGTCTTTGGAGTCCTTATCTTTATTCTTTCTCTTCTCACTGAATTCCTCTGCTTCGGGTCCTTACTTTGCAGAGAGGGAGGCTCGATAACTCAGTTTCAAGGACCATGGGGAGGGGGGTCTCCCCAAGGGGGCTTGCCCTTGAAAGAAGTTGCCAGCAATCTCTCTGGAAAGCCACAGAAAGCCACACAAAACTGTGTGGGATGGATCGGATCCCTACTTAAATTAATTACTCAGAGGTCTCTCAAAGTGATGACAGAAAGTTTCTTTATTTGATTCTCCAGAAGTGGGCAATTCCTCTACCAGGAAAAGCTGAAAACAAAGAAGAGGCAATAATACGCATATAGGCTCTAACGCAAGTCCCTCCCTCCCCACTGACCATTATCCTCATTAGCTGAGAACATGATCTTACATTCTAGACGCGAAATCTAGCCAATCCCTTTTGAAATGAAGACATCGAGGAATTATGTAAGTTTCATCCAATCACTGAGACCCTGATGTACTACACAGTTTTATATCCTTATATGGAATTATTCCTCTCTAAAATATTGTAACCTTGAGCCTCTTGGTCTTACCTCACCCCTGGAATAAGAATTACAATCTGAGAAGACTTCACTAAACCTATTACACTCATTGTGATCAATTTGGATATGAATAAATGTTTTTATTCTGCTTTCCATGTGGAGAGTCTGTGGTATTTCACGATTTGGAATTGTGCCATGATATTCATGACTGCCCTAGGAGCTGTAAATATTGCATTGGTGCTACAAATGGTGAAGACAATGGGATCAAGAAATATCAGACCTCCATTTGGAGTCAGAAAGGCAGAGGAGACACAGAAAAAAAAAGGAAGTCCCATAGAGGGTTTTTTTTTTCCTCCCTAGAAGAAGAATGGGCTAAAAGCACTGGGCTTTGTCAAAACTGGGAACCAAGACTACAGAGAGGAGAACCCAGAGACTTAGAAAGATATTTACAGGTAGTAACAATGGAAGTAGGGAAAGAAATTTCAGGAATTTGTAGGAGAGGCAGATCCTTGCTAACAGGCTATCAAATTGTATGTAAATATGGAGACAGGCTGCTGGAGGTGTAAATATGGAGAGAGGCTGCTGGAGGAGAAGGCTCAGATGGAAAGGGAGTTGGCTGGTTTGCAGCACAGGCTTTTTGTCTTGGAGTATTCCTGCTGTCCTTTGGAAAAGGAAGTTGGCGAGTTTTGGGTGGTAGAAAAGAGAGCTGTTGCTGGTTTATCTCACAGGAGGTGAAAAGTTAACAACAGGAAATTGAATGCAGCCCTTGTACAGGCTTGGCTTGATTTAGGCCTAAACACAAGTCAGGAGTATTGGTGGGAGGAAAATGAAACAAATGAGGGTGTTGAGGTTCATCCAGTACTAAGAAGGGCACAGGAGAATGGGGGGGGGGACCCATAGTGTTTTAGGAGGTAATTGAGGATTTTGCTCATCAAGAGGTCACAGATGTTTTGAGTTGGTTCACCCAAAAGATGGGAGAATCTTTGGTACCTTGGATGGTGAGAATTAGTGAAAATGATAGGTTTTCTTTAGAGAGAAGTATGAATAGCAAGTGGATTCTTGCTCAGAGTGAATTGATAAGAAAAGAGTTTTTAGCTGCTCTGTTGAGAGCAGGGGTAGATTTTGGAACAATAGGTGGCATTCCAACTAATGAATAATATAAAATATATTGAGAAAACAGGCTTGATTTTAGACTGAGCAGAGAGATAGGAGCTGCCCCTGCAGATCATTCTGAAACATTGTATCTAGGTTCATCACACCTGCAGGGAGAATGGGGGTGGGGTTTGTCCAGGGCGCCAGCTCAAGGAGAGTTTACCAATAGCCAGAATGATGACCCAAGGACTGCAAATTGGAAAATAGTAAACAATAGTGAATGAGGCTATGATAATGGGTTTATGGATTCCAGAAGCATGTTTGACCCTCTGTCTCCTCTGCTTTTGGTTATTGTCTCTTTGTTGCTTTTTGGCTTTTTGTCTGTTCACGTTGTTTGTCAGATTTGTTTTCCACAGGCTTAAAATCCTCCGGCTGCAGATGCCTGATCAATTACACTGAATGTCACCCCCTATCCATGACTGTGCTGTGTCATCTCTGGATTTTAAGACAACTAAACTCTATATGCCGGGTAAAGAACTGATCTCTCAAATGGGACTTGTTGGGGCAGGGAAAACTCTACCTCCAATCTCAGCAAAAGTATCTAAGGAAGAAGAGACCTTCCCCTCTTACCCCAAGATTTTGAGCCCTATTTCTTCGGGGGGGGAATGATAGGGTGCTTGTGCTCATGCCCCACCCTAAGATATTGTTTTCTGTGATCCTTTTGTGTAATCCCTGTTACATTGTTGTAAAGTTCTATTGACACGAGTTGCCCTACCAACATATGTAATGAATATGAAAGACCTTGGGGCCAATTTGATAATGGTAATTTGAATTGGAAAATCTTTCCTCTTCATTAAAAGGCCTATTATGTCATATGGAGCCTGAGGTGGGAGAAGTTTGCTGCATGGGTGGAGCAGGAAGAGACAGATAGAACAGAGCTGAGAGAAAGTTAGTCTTGAGAGCAATCAGAACTAGGAAGGATGCAGCCTCCTGGAGAGTGTGAGTGATTTTGTGACTGTGATTTTGTTTAAGAGAGCCTGCTTGTGATGAGTGTGATGGATATAGTTTGTGGGGTGCCTAGCAGGGGGAAGACTTGGGGATGATGTTGTCCTCTACATTGTTATTGTGTATAGATTTTTGTCACTGTGATGGATTTGGGTCTCAATAAATGTTTTGGTTCTGCCTTCCATGTGGAGGTCTGTGGTATTTCACGATTCCAAATTGTGCCATGATATTCATAGCTGCCATGGGTGCTGTGAAAATTGCTTTGGTGCTACATTGCATGAGTTATTATGGGCAAAAATTATTCTTTGCCTGATATCGAGTGAAATTATAATGAACCTCTCTGAACTCAGTTAAGCAAGACCTCAGATATCAATCTATCATTGTCTATTGAAAATTATTATGACGTAGTAGGTCCTGCCATGGGTAGAGTAACAGGAAAAGTGCATTTGAGAATGAAAGATCACTTCTACAAAATGACCATGTACTTGGGAAGGAAATAGCAACTATCATGACTGGTAATTGTGATCATTTTCCTTTGTTTTACATGACAAATTAAAATTAATTATTTCCAAATTTAAAAAAAATGGCTGCTTATCCTCCCTCATTTTTTTATTGGAGGCTCCAAAATAGAAAATTTCTAATGTTTATATATACTTTTGTGATCCACTGTGAGATTGTTTGAGGTGAAAGAAAATTGCATTAACAAAATTCTGCTTTCAACTCTTTGTTAATTAAGCTGATTACCAGTAATACAATATTGTACTCTAAGAAATATCAGAATACAAATGTGGACCACAAGCCACATGAACTAGAGTGTCAAATGTAATGAGGAAAATTTGAACTTATTGATATTACTGTAATGCTAGGGAAATTCTCAGCAGGGGGTAGAGAGAATCTGGTTCATTGTCAAATATATTTTTATAATTTGAAAAATAAGAAAAATAACATTAGAATTAAATAGGATTGTTTAAGAAATAATGGTGAGAAAATATTTAACCTCTTCTTCATCTTAGCCCCTGTTAGTACAATTTTCCAAGGAAAGCTTTCATGTCCTTCAGCTCCATAAAAGAAAATAAATATCCAGTGACTTCTCATACTATTGTCAAACATGGATTATATTTGTTTTAGATTTCTGAGTCATGTAATTATGGAAAAGAATGTCTTTCCCTTAAATGATGTCTCAGGATTTTCTGGTGAAAAAAAACAAATCAAACCAAACCAAACTAAGACAAAAACGTTTTGCAAAACGTTGACTCTTGGGGCGGAGCCAAGATGGCGTAGTAGACTCACATACACATAGCTCCAAACCCACAACCCATAGAACAACTACAAAGAAGTAACTCACGGCGAATTCTGCACCCAGAGGCCACAGAACAATGGAGCGAGGGAGATTTCTGTTCCAGAGAGACCTGCAAACCTCTCGTAAAAGGTCCTTCGTGCTGCGGACTGGGCGCCGGGACTGGGAGCTGAGTACAGCCCTGCCGTGGCCGTGGCACCGAGAGGAACAGATCCGAGCGGGCTTCAGGGACGGGATCTCCAGCAGCCGCACAAGTACCTCCACCCACAGGTGAGGGGGGTCTGTGAGAGAGTCCCTTTGGCGGGTTGAGGAGGGAGTGGGGTGCCCCCATGGCTCGGGCCCCCTCGGGAGACAGAAGCTGAGGGGCAGCGGCAGACCAGGGCTCCCCAAGCAGGCAGGAGCCTGGATCCATTGTTGAAGGTCTGTGCATAAACTCCCTGAGGGAACTGAGCCTGAGAGGCAGCCCTGCCCTCACCTGAGCATCTGAATTAATCTCACACTGAATAGCAGCCCTGCCCCCACCCAAAGCCCTGAGGCTGGAAGCAGCATTTGAATCTCAGACCCCAAACACTGGTTGGGAGGATCAGGAGGTGAGGTGGGTGTGAGGAAAATATTCAGAGGTCAAGTCACTGGCTGGGAAAATGCCAAGAAAAGGGAAAAGAAATAAGACTATAGAAGGTTACTTTCTTGGTGAACAGGCATTTCCTCCCTTTCTTTCTGATGAGGAAGAACAATGCTTACCATCAGGCAAAGACACAGAAATCAAGGCTTCTGTGTCTCAGCCCACTCAATGGGCTCAGGCCATGGAAGAGCTCAAAAAGAATTTTGCAAATCAAGTTAGAGAGGTGGAGGAAAAGCTGAGAAGAGAAATGAGAGACATGAAGTCAAAGCATGAACAGCAAATTAGCTCCCTGCTAAAGGAGACCCAAAAAAATGTTGAAGAAAATAACACCTTGAAAACTAGCCTAACTCAATTGGCAAAAGAGGTTCAAAAAGCCAATGAGGAGAAGAATGCTTTCAAAAGCAGAATTAGCCAAATGGAAAAGGAGATTCAAAAGCTCACTGAAGAAAATAGTTCGTTCAAAATTAGAATGGCACAGATGGAGGCTAATGACTTTATGAGAAGCCAAGAAATCACAGAACAAAGAGAGAAGAATAGAAAAATGGAAGATAATGTGAAATATCTCATTGGAAAAACAACTGACCTGGAAAATAGATCCAGGAGAGACAATTTAAAAATTATGGGACTACCTGAAAGCCATGATCAAAAGAAGAGCCTAGACATCATCTTTCATGAAATTATCAATGAAAACTGCCCTGATATTCTAGAACCAGAGGGCAAAATAAATATTCAAGGAATCCACAGAACACTGCATGAAAGAGATCCAAAAAGAGAAACTCCTAGGAACATTGTGGCCAAATTCCAGAACTCCCAGGTGAAAGAGAAAATATTGCAAGCAGCTAGAAAGAAACAATTCAAGTATTGTGGAAATACAATCAGGATAACACAAGATCTAGCAGCTTCTACATTAAGGGATCGAAGGGCATGGAATAGGATATTCCAGAAGTCAAAGGAACTAGGACTAAAACCAAGAATCACCTACCCAGCAAAACTGAGTATAATACTTCAGGGGAAAAATTGGTCTTTCAATGAAATAGAGGATTTTCAAGCATTCTTGATGAAAAGACCAGAGCTGAAAAGAAAATTTGACTTCCAAACACAAGAATGAAGAGAAGCATGAAAAGGTGAACAGCAAAGAGAAGTCATAAGGGACTTACTAAAGTTGAACTGTTTACATTCCTACATGGAAAGACAATATTTGTAACTCTTGAAACATTTCAGTATCTGGGTACTGGGTGGGATTACACACACAAACATGCACACACGCACACACACATAGAGACAGAGTGCACAGAATGAATTGAAGAGGATGGGATCATATCTTAAAAAAAATGAAATCAAGCAGTGAGAGAGAAAGATATTGGGAGGAGAAAGGGAGAATTGAATGGGGCAAATTATCTCTCATAAAAGAGGCAAGCAAAAGACTCATTAGTGGAGGGATAAAGAGGGGAGGTGAGAGAAAAACATGAAGTCTACTCTCATCACATTCCACTAAAGGAAAGAATAAAATGCCTACTCATTTTGGTATGAAAACCTATCTTACAATACAGGAAAGTGGAGGATAAGGGGATAAGCAGAGTGGGGGGGGATGATAGAAGCGAGGGCATGGGGAGGAGAGTGCAATTTGGGGTCAACACTCATGGGGAGGGATAGGATCAAAAGAGAATAGAAGTAATGGGGGACAGGATAGGATGGAGGGAAATATAGTTAGTCCTATACAACACAACTATTATGGAAGTCATTTGCAAAACTACACAGATTTGGCCTATATTGAATTGCTTGCCTTCCAAAGGGAAGGGGTGGAGAGGGAGGGAGCTAAAGAAGTTGGAACTCAAAGTGTTAGGATCAACTGTAATGTTCTTACCACTAGGAAATAAGAAATACAGGTAAAGGGGTATAGAAAGCTCTCTGGCCCTACAGGACAAAAGAGAAGACAGAGACAAGGGCAGAGAGGGATGATAGAAGAGAGAGCAGATTGATCAGAGGGGCAATTAGAATGCTTGGCGTTTGGGGGGGGGAGGGGAGAAAAGGGGATAAAATTTGTAACCCAAAATTTTGTGAAAATGAATGTTAAAAGCTAAATAAAAAAAAAAAAAAGAAAAAAAAAAACGTTGACTCTTTAAGCAGGTTGTGCCAATGAAAATTTCAAAGCATTATCTGTCACATCTTTGAGAAATAATACTTTTTATTCTCAAAAATTTCAGTTTATAACAAAATATAGAAATGCACCAAAAAATAATAATTTTATTGAGAAGTACAAAGGATATGGAAGATAGGCTTTCAAAAAACAAATAAAAGTGCCTTTTATAAAATAAGTGCTCAAAGTAATACTCAAGTCTAATCAAACTATGGTGGAGTAATAATTCTTAAGATGTTCTTATTTCAAGGCTTCAAAAATTCAGGGAAATCTTTATATTTAAGATGTGGAGAGTTTTGATCACTATTTGTATCAGCTCTTCAAATAGTTATCCTGTAGAGCAGGATTCTCAAGGATATAAAACAGGATCCCTGAATAAAAGATCACTGACTAGAACATGGAAATTCCCCTTTCCATAAAACTTCTAATGTATTTTTGTTATCCAGTGCATCCTGATTTTCTTTTTTTGGTTTTTTTGGATTTTTCTTTTTGGTTTTTGAAATAGTCCTGAATACATTAAAACATTCACTTAAGGGGAAATAATCAATGCAAATAGCCCGATATGATTTTTGTTTTTTACTTTTCAGGGCTATTCATTGAGCAGTTCCTTCTTGATCTTCTACTTATTTTTAACTTTAGTCAACAGTGAGGAAAAAAATTTACCAACACTCATTATGAACACAATACACTCTGTGAGATACCTGATTATTCATTACAGTGCACTTTTTCTCCCACTCTAAATACCATCCAAAACCATAAGCATTTGAAACTGGTCCAGGTAAAAAGGCTATGTATCTCTTATTACCTCTTTTCCATGGGAAAGAGACTGGAATTCAAAATTTATAAAAAAAAAGTTTAAAAGAAAGTTAAAAAGAAAATGTGAAACATAATAATAATGTGTTTAAATGCTAAACATGCCTAAATTTTAAACCAATTTTCATATTACCCCATAGCTATTTTGTTTGAACCGTCTTGTACATTCTCCAACTAATAAATATTATTCAATTGTGTTATTGATTTATTAATATGTAGTCCTTAAGTCCAATCATCCAACTAACTCTGTACAGATTTACTTATATATCATTTCACCAAATCTTTCATCTTCACAAATATGAACTCAAAAATATTGTTAAAATTTAGACAAAATATATCCACTTCATTTTTCTCATTTAAGAGTTTAGTAATCCCGACAGCTTATGGTACTCCTTTTCCTCTATTTTCCTCTGGATTCTAAAGTTTTTGTTGCTCCAAATAAGTTATTTTTAGTATTAGTTAAAATAGTAGTTTGACTCACATAGTGTTTTACAAAGACCTCTGGAAATATTTCATTTGATCATGACAAAAGTCATGCAAAGTGGATGCTATTATTATCACCATTTTACAAATGAGGAAACTGAGGGAAACAGAGGTTACGTGACTATCCCAGGTCTAAACATTTAGTAAATATAAGACACAAGTTTCATTCAGGGCTTTTTCATTTCAGGTGCAATGCTCTGTCCCTGAATAGTATTACATTTATATTTGTAGAAATAAATGATTTAAAATTTTCAATTTCATGATTATTTTTATTTTGTTGTTATGGTCCAACTATAAACCATTCATTTCTATTTATTTATTAAGTTAATTCTTTTTCAATTGTTTTACAAATCTTGGGTGGTTCATGTGAGGTTGACTTCCCAAATTTTGTGAATTCATACTCATTTTAATGGTTTTTCCTTTTTATGACATATTTTTATGTAGCTCTATAGGAAAAAAAATGATTTAATGAACTTATTTTGTAGCATGCTACTTTACTGAAGCTGTTTTCTCAGTGGGTTTAGTTATTCTCTCGATTATTCAAATGAACATTCATGGTATCCACCAAAAGAAAAATGGCAACTCCTAAATGGCCTCAAAGGAAAGGGCTTGATTGGAATGCAGGATATGTAAATTACCAGAAAGTGAAGGATTTTGGATGCCAAGAAAATCGAATGGCACGTTATTCTGCACGTGATGGGTTGGCAATGGTAGTTTTTTAATTGAAGCACATTGCAAAATAGGAAATGCATTTATGGTTTGAAATGGATTGTGCAGATATAGGGGAGGTACTTGAATCAGGAATATTATGAAAGATGCTATTTTATTAGACATTGGATATAAGTAAATGAAGTTTAAACTTAGACAATTGTTTTAGATCCTATCTTATTAGACATAGGATATAAGTAAATGAAGTTTAAACTTAGACAATTAAAACGTGTTTTGAGAATAAAATAAGTAAGTGGAGGATATCAAGAAGAAAGGATCAGAAAGATAGGGAAAAAATACAGTCTTGTAGTCTAAAAGAAGAAATATGTAAGGAGAAGGGATTATTCAGTATTTCCAAATGGTGTTTACTAGTTAAAAAAGATGTTGAATGAGAAAGGGCCATTGGATGTAGACACTGGGAAATTCTTGATGACCTTCGAGAAGTTTTAGCCAGTGTTATGTATGGTTGCCAAATTGCAAATGAATGAGTAATGAGTGGTGGGGAAGTAAAAATCAGTAAACAGGATAGGTTTTTTCAGTGGGTGAAAATGAAAAAGAATAGTAACTTGATCAAATAATAATGATGTGGAGGAAATATCAATAGAAATGTAGATTATATATAGATAAGACACGTGTATGTGTGTGTGTGTGTGTATATTTATATATATATACACACACACACATTTATACAGAAAGAGAGCAAGACTTGCTTTAATAATCAATAAATGACATCTTAAATTTAAGGAAAGAAGCTTATATTAAACAGGAAAGCCAGAACGGATTTAAGCTACAAGGATTACAAGTTAAAGGGTACATTAAAGAGAAAAAAATGCCCAGAACACTTTCTTTGAAAATGGTTGATTTAATATCTGGAGGAAAATCACAAAACCTGCCCCATCTTTTCTCTGCCATACACTGCTCAATGTTTCATAATGGCTAGATCTATGAAGCATTTGTTAGGATATACTTATGAAGATAGTTTTTGGTAAGAATCAATGCCTGTATTCATACCACAAGAAGCAAGGCACAAAAGCTTAAATAAAGCCAATTTACACATGCCACCTGAATTCAATATGGCTTCAAAGCTGTCTTCTACCAAACAAATGTCTTGACCAAGAAGAAATAATTTAATCCAGGAAGTCTGCTGGTACTTGTCAGTTTCAGCTGCTTAACTTTGTCAATATGGCATATAGTGCAAAAAAAAAGAATGGGAAGAATATCCGGACATGTTTAGGCAACTAGTTGGATTTTGGTGGATTTTGACCTTTCACAATATATAATAAATACTCATAGATTCTTTCAGAGAATCTCCTCTGTACAAACGAATATAAATCTTTGGGTGATTACCTCTTTAAATACTAATTTCTTTTTTATTTCTTTAAGATCGTAGGTCATATAATTTTTACTTATGCAGTTAATTTACTCAGTGAATTAATTAGAAAAATGAAGATAATAATTACTCCAGGTAATGTATTTCACATTAAATAATATAATATTAAAGGACTTTTTAAAAGAGCTATACATAGAGTGAAATGTGGGAGATTAATTTCCTTGAGAAAAGAAAAGGTGAACAATACATAATGGTAATAATTTCTATTAACAATCATATCAATCAGAAGAGAAAACAAGCAGAATCCTACAACATAACTTTCCAACATAACATTTATTAATCTTATTATTCTCTTCTATCGTATTTCATCCTGTCAATAAATATATAATCCATCAGGACAGTGACTGTTTTATATTTAGTTTTATATACCCATTTCTTAAAAATGTATCTGATACATAATGGATCATTAATAAATGCTTGTTGAATTGAATTAACTGAAATCAATTACTGAAGATTATAGTAGAAAGTTCTAGTCTCATTTTCTAGTAGAATCCAAATTAAAAAGCATCTCATAGATAGCATAGAATAACCTGCACCTTAATAGGAATTTCCAAAATAATACATCCATGTTATCATATACTTACAAGTTATCCTCTACTTTCCAGTAACGAGTACCCATTGACAGTCTTCATGTTGTTCACTGAATCTGGAGAAAGGTCCATTCTATGTTGGGCCATTTTTAATTGGTAGGAAATTTTCCTTATATCAAATATACTTTTCCTTTCTTCAAGTTTTATCCATTAATAGTGTCCAGTTCTTTCTTGAAGAAGCAGTAAAAATAACGGTTTATTTTAAAATGTTTTTCCCAGTTCTGAATCTTCCTTTACTGTACTATCATTCAACCCATAAAGCTTAATCTTATTTTTAGTCTTATTTATTGTTTTCTTTCTTCTCCCATCCCAATTTAACAAAAATTTATATCTTTACAAATATGTACAATCTAGTGGCCATCTGTAAAAATGTATGGCTCATTCTGAATTTAAAGTTCATCACTTCTCTTGCAGAAGGTAGATTACACCATGGGGCGCCTGAGTCCCCCGCCCGTGGCCGCCTTCCTGCCATGGGGAAGAAGCACAAGAAGCACAAGACCGAGTGGCGATCGTCGTACAACGATTATGTAGCCAAGCCCTTGGAGAAGCCATTGAAACTATTCCTTAAAGTTGGAGGAAGTGAGGTTACTGAGCTCTCGGGATCAGGCCACGATTCTGGTTGTTATGACGACAGATCAGATCTTGAACGAGAACGTCATAAAGAAAAGAAAAAGAAGTATGAAAAAGGAAAAGAAAAGCTCCTTGGTGATGAGGAAAGGAGGAAAAGAAAGGAGGAGGAGAAGAGGAAGCGAGAAAAGGAGCATTGTGACACTGAGTGGGAGACTGATGACTTTGATCCTGGAAAGAAGGTGGAAGTTGAACCGCCTCCAGATCGACCAATTAGAGCGTGCAGAACTCAATCAGCTGAAAATGAGAGCACACCTATGCAGCAATTGCTAGAGCATTTTCTTCTACAACTACTGAGGAAAGATCCTCATGGGTTTTTTGCTTTTCCTGTCACGAATGCAATTGCTCCTGGATACTCCATGATAATAAAGGATCCCATGGACTTTGGTACAATGAAAGACAAAATTGTAGCTGAAGAGTACAAATCAGTCACAGAGTTTAAGGCAGATTTCAAACTGATGTGTGATAATGCAATGACTTACAACAGGCCAGACACTGTGTACTACAAATTAGCCGAGAAGATACTCCACACAGGCTTTAAGATGATGAGCAAATAGGCAGCTCTTTTGGGCAATGAAGACACAGCTGTTGAGGAACCTGTCCCTGACGTTGTTCCTGTCCAAGCAGAAACAACTAAGACATCCAAAAAGCCAAGTAAAGAATTTATTAGCTGCATATTTGAGCCAGAAGGAAATGCCTGCAGCCTGACAGACAAAGTAGTGGAAGAACTCGTTAGCCTTGGTGGAACATGCTGCCGATGAAACCCGAGACAGGATTAACAGATATCTCCCAAACAGCAAGATGGGCTACCTAAAACAGAATGGAGATGGGCCTTTACTGTACAGTGTGGTCAACCTGTCATATCCTGAGGCAGAAGATGAAGAGACTCATCCAGTGGACTTGAGTTCCCTCTCAATCAAATTGCTCCCAGGTTTTACTACTTTAGGATTCAAAGATGAAAGAAGAAACAAAGTCACATTTCCTACAGTTCAGGTACTGCACTTTCAATGCAAAATAATTCAGTATTCAGTGCCCTGAAATCAGATGAAATAGAACTGTTATACTCAACCAACGGAGATGAAACTGGTATACAATGTGCCTTTAGCCTACGGAAGTTTGTGAAAGACTCTGGGAGTTACAGTAAGAAAATAGTGGATGACCTACTAGATGAGATCACAGGTGGTGACCATTCCAAAATCATTTACCAACTAAATAGAGGAGGAATATTCCAATGAAACCACCAGATGAAATTAAGATTGATGATTCAGTTGGAGAAAATAACAGCTCTGTTTTGGACTTTATGTCAATGAAATCATATTCTGATGTCTCACTTCATATACCCATGCTCAGTTCATTGGGGAAAGTGAAGAAGGAGCTTGACCATGATGATAACCATTTAAACTTAGATGAAACAATTAAACTCTTGCAAGATCTTCATGAAGCCCAGACAGAACAGGTGGGCTCCAGGCCATCTTCCAACCTCAGCTCTCTTTCTAACACTTCAGCAAGAGATCAGCATCAGCTGGGAAGCCCTTCTCACTTTAGTGTTGGAGGACAGCAAGACATAGTTCACGACCCTTATGAATTCCTTTGGTCTCCAGAAACCGCAACCTCTATTAATAATTAATCTGAGAGATATGGATTTTTGAGGGGTGCATGTTTTGCTTTTTTAAATAATTGCATGTACTGCTTTTATAAAGTTTTTGTCAAGGGACAAAGACTTCCACTGTATCCTCTTTGGAATGAGGAAAGCAGTTGTATTATACTGCCATGGGAGATGGGGAAATTGTCTCCATAATATCATGTCAACATAACACATACAGCAGTTTTTGTATATAGTGTAATGGATGAATCTTGGATAGTGAAGATTTAAATGATGTGTCCTACAGCCATGTGCATAAAGGTATGTTTGACCAGTTTCTGAGCATTATGATTTCTGTCCTAAAAGCTGACTCTAGTCAGTAGTGTTGTACCATTCTATTCCTTTTCTCAAGAGAAGTAAGGTCTTCGAGGAGTGGTACGAAAGACATAATTTCAGAATTTTTATTCCCACATTCCCTATTTTAAAACAGCCTATGTTGTTTTGAATCTAAAAAATGACATTTCTAAGCCTTCTATGCACACCTTTCCCTGTCCTCACAAGGTATTTGATTTGGAAACCTAAAGAGAATAACTTAAAACCTGTTTTGTCGGGGGGTGGCATTGTTGCTTACCCTCTGCTAATAAATGCTGATATACTTGAAGTTAAGGGAATTCACATCCTATTGTCTTATTAACCTGTATACATAGGAAAGGAGTGATAGACACTATGCTGAAAGAGCATACATTTTCCTGCATTTTTTAATGAATTGTTAAGTTTCAGCATTTATGTGACAAGACTTTTTTATTCTTGATATGTTTACTGGATGACTGTTAATATTTACTGAATATTGTAAACACAGCAATTAATAAAAGATATGCCAAAAAAATTTTAAAAAGGTAGATTACACACTTTTCCTATCCTCTACTGTGTTATTTTGGTTTATCTTTTCATTGATCAAAGTATTAAGTTCTCACAGTTTTTAAAATAACATTATTTTTATTCATTAATGAAACTGTATTTTGCCCAGCGAATTTTTATGAATTTTAGCTTACTATTTCTCTGAAATCCAATATGATTCTATCATTTCTCTCATAAAATTTACCAAAAAATTATATTAAACCAGTGTATCATGATCTGTTTTGAATGAACACATGCTATGCTAGTTCTTAATTATCACCAATTCCCTAAGTGCCATAAGCCTTTGCTTTAAGAATTTTGCCACCAAACTGTACTGGGAATAATCATGAACTTTCTTCTTTTAAATCAAGATATTTGCTTTAATTCATAACTAGGAATAGTCTCTTGTCCTCCAAAATTTTAAAAGAAAATTACCTCTTTCTTAGAAATATCTTTTCCTGGAGATCTTTTTGTAAATTAATGTTATATTAATTATTTCTTAGGCATGTTTTTATCCCTCTTATCTAACACAATATCTGTCAAATTATGATCAATTGATAAAGATCATACTTATCATAGATTTAGCATTGAAAAGATTACATTTTAAATGGCATTTAGTGGAAGGCTTTCATTTTGTAGACAAGGAGGTTAGGTGATTTGACTCCGAAAGGAAATCCCTTCCCAATGGACCACACTGCCTTCTTTTTGTTGAATAAATGAATGAAATATTTATTGCAGATAATTTAGTTTTGCCTGAATGAGAAAGTGGGGGGAAATGACCTTTGTGTGTATTTTCTAGGTACAGGAGTTCAAAATGAAAAATCCACGTAACTAAGTTACTACATTAAGTCCTAGACTAAAACAAAGAGGAGATAAATATATCCATCTCAAAACTTTTGTCCTTATTAAATGTTTCAAAATTGCAAATTTACTTAATGAGTAACACTTCTAATTGGAGTGAAAATGGTTCACCCTGTGTCTTTCCATGACAATATCAAGTCCAATTCTAAAAGTTTAAATTATATAGCTAATTGAAGCTCACATTTTAAAAATAGACTTACAAAATTTTTATGAAGGGTAAATATTTTTCTGTCTTTTAAGTGCATTTTCCAATCTACATTTTCATATAATACAAAAGTAACACATACAGAATGAACAAAAATTAGGAAGTGTACAAAATTCATATTGTTTATACTGTGTGGGGGAGGGATAAGGATTTAAAGAAAACAATTATAATTCCACTCATTTGATTCATTGAGAACCTAGTGAAACAATAGTTGCTAAACATTCAAGACAATACTTTCCTTCAGAATTGCAAAACAAATAATCTAACTGATATTACTGAGTCACAAAAATCACTTTTTTTGGCTTTCAATCACTTGGCCTCCTCACAAACCACCTAAGTGGCAAATTATGTACAATCTCATAGCTAATTTTAAATTAATTTAAAGAGAAGGTGCATCCTGAACTACATTTATCATTCTGGAAACTCAGCAGTATTCAAACCATACCTACATAATGCAGAAAAAAAAAAAAAGAGAAAGTTGACATTCGTGGCTAGAGATCAGAAAGACTTAGAAATTCATCTGAAATTGCTGAATATTAATTTAACCTTATTGTTTTGTTAATGGCCATGCTGTGGTGGAGATGCCAAAGTGTACATCAGAAAAACAAATGAGAGAAG